>NC_081408.1:176406447-177006447 GCF_030272615.1 Cryptomeria japonica | reverse complement strand
TTTACCATCGGTGCACAATTCATCATATGTGTCTTTGATTTCAACGTGACCAAGTTCTTCAACACGACATTTGGTGAAGAATCTCACATCCTCGACTAATAACACTCTATCCGAGATGAGTGAAAATGCGGTTTTGTCATCCGGTTCAGATGCAACTTTGGGAGTTAGAGAGTATTTTAGTGAGGGCTTTTCAACATTCTTAAGAACGATGGGATCTTGGATCTTAGGTGCCATTTGTAGATTTCAGATAAAAACTAACAAAAGATCCTTAGGGTTTGAGGATTTTCAAATGGCAAATGCTTCACACTTAGCAAATAATAATAACTTGATAAGATCGGTAAACCAGCTTAACAATGCGTTGAGATTGATGTAAATACCTTGGATTTTGCTATGTAGGAGGTTTGATCGCCTTAGATTCATTTTGCTTTGCTCTCTCGAAAACTTGGTAAGTAAAAATGATCGCGTAAATGTTTTAAGTACACAGTATACCTTATCAGGCTCTGTGCAGGTTAGGTCAAAAACATTAAATGCACTTGGTTCAACTAAACTTTCTTTCCTTTTTTTTCACTTTAACCGAGTAACCAAACTTCCTTCATTTACCGACTTGACAGGTTTCCTGTATAGTGCTCCAAAAAGACTTTGATAGAATTTCAAACTTACTAATACATCTTTAACTATGCAGATTTTGAATTAAGTACATAATAAAATGGGAACTATTAAGATTTAACCTTGAGAGAATGCAGTCCCTTCATACCTTTACCGATTAATTTGGAATAGGTGCGCCTAACTCGGTAGGTAAGGTGCTTTCTTCATTTGACACAATTTCCTTCTTTTTCCAAATCATCTGTAATTTGTCTTTTATTTCTTCAGTGTCTTTTCTAGGTTGATCTCTGCAATCTCTAGCTAAGTGTCCAACTTTGTGACAATGAAAACATGCCATACCAGGATTTCTCCATGATCTTCGGTTATTCATTCCAAACCTTATAAAGCAGTTGGCACTTATATGTCCATATCTTCCACAACATTCACACCATATCCTTGTATTGTAATCCCATGGTACTGCAGAATACTGTCGGTAAGGATCTGTGTGAGCTCGGTAACCTCTACCATTTGCTTGGTTTGCAGACCACATATAGTTCTTTTGCTTAAGACAACACTTCTCAGTACTGTGTCCATATCTATTGCAGTTTTTACAAAACCCTTTGAATTTTTCCTTCTGATAATTGTTAACAGACTTTGTCCTACATTGATTAGATGTGTGACCATATTTATTGCAATTGTAACAATAACCTTTGGACTTAGTGACATTCGGTTGCTTACCTTTTCTGATTTGGCACATGTTGGCAGTGTGACCTTGATTTCCACAGTAGTTGCAAATAGGCTTCTTTCTTTTGATGTTCTTCTTGTTTCTAGCTTGCTTTGATGATTCTCCTCTCTCGGTAGTATGAATTCCCTTCTCAGTAGAGTCTTTTCCTTTGTAACCGAGTCCTGCATGTTTGTTGGGTCTTCTTGTGTTCAGTTGCTCATCCAACATCTTTGATGCTTCATAACTCTTCTTTAGTGTTTCTTTTGATTTCTTCTTTGTTTCAAGTTCATCGGTCAACCTTGATACTTCAAGTCTCAATGCTTGATTGTCATCATCTTTCAGATTTGCTTCATGATGTGCATAACCTAGTTGATCTGATAGATTTTGTTGAATTCTAGTCATCCTTGTGATTTCATCATCCTTATCAGATACTAAGACTTCAAGTTGTTTCTCTCTTTCTAGATCTCTTACTTTATCCTTGGCTATCCTCAATGCATCAAGATTTTTAGTCATCTGTGTGCTGAAATGTTCATGTTCTCTTTTCATTGCTTTTAGTTGATCAGCTAGTGTTTTGTTCTTTTCTTTCAATACTCCAATCATTTCTTCAGTCTCTTCATACATACTGTTTTCAGATGATGTCTCAATTTGTTCCACTAACTCTTGAGAGTCTTGCAAATCATCAGATAATCTTCTTCTTACTTTTAGAGATTTTTGCATTTGTCTTTGCATGTCTGCAATCACTTGATTAGCATGATCCAACTCTTCTTGCAGATACACAATCTTCCGAGATTGTTTATAGCCTTCCATTGACAAGATCTTTCTCTTTAGGGAGTTAAACCCTTTTCCAAGATTCAAGCTCTGATACTAATTGTTAGGCCCAATATGGAAAGCTAATGTACAAAGAGGGGAGGGGTGAATCAGTACACCAAAACTTTTCTTGAATAATAACTTTACTGTTATTCATAAATTGAATAGTGCAGTAACATAAAATAAAGTTAAAACAAATAGATAACAATCATACATGATTCACTCCATAACACATATATTTTGGTTACGCAAAAACTCTTGGTTAGAGAGAAAAACTGTGATGGGGATGGCACCCACAACCTCACTACTACAATAATAAAGAGTGCTCGGTTAGAGCTACATGTTTAGCTATTTCTGATAGCTTACCCTATTAGGAGTATCAAGATCTATTAGATCTACCTTGCTAAAGGATTTTACAACACTTAATCTAAATGCTACACCTGATTAGAGGCTTTACAATTTATAGACTTGATTAGAGTCTTTTACCCTGTTAAAGGTTTCTCTTACAACTTCAAAATATTACAATAAAATCATTACAAATATCTGCAACTTTAAATCTGAAATGTTATAGCAGATTCTATGTGCTCAGAATAAGATTACCTTGCTTATAGCATACCTTGGTAACCCATATAGTAACTCGGTAAACCCTTCTATTTACTCGGTAACATAAAACTAATGGCAACTTGATAAGTAGTAACAATTGATACCTTTGGATTGAGTGTTTGTGTTTGGGATACTAGTTGAGGAAGAATTTATGCTTGAATATGACAGTTATTATGGCTTATCTTTAGCTTCTTATCTTTGTATAGTGGAATGATGGAGGATGAGAGAATTCATGCTTGGGATGATGTTCACCTTTTTTTCTTGTTATAGGTATCTTGATGGAGCACTTAGATTACTTTGATTCCTTGATGGTATATGTGGCTATAGGGATTGTCCCCTTGTTCAGGTTTGAGGTTACTTGTTACCCCTTATGCAATGTATACAAGTGGAAGAATGTTATGAACTAGATGCTGTCAACCTTGCATAATGTTTAATTTATTATTATGTGTGTGGTGCACCTTGGGGGATGTAGAAGTATACATGCATCACTAGGCGTTAACATTCTTGAGGCTACTTTATGTGTTGTATGTAACACTATGATATATATTTAATATGGGTTCTCACATTGCAAAAATGTATTTAAGTTAATATTGGATAGATATTAATAAAGTAAAAAATTAGTACCCAATATTAAATAAGGGGTCAATGGTTTTGTAATCTCAGGATTTTAGTTGGTTTTGTGTGAGCTTGTTTCTATAAAATAAAACATAAGGTTAATTGTTTAGGGTTTGCTAGTTGGAGTTTTGAGTATTCCTATAAGGAATGCATATGCGAAGCATGGCGTGGGATAAGTGGATTCATGTTTGGACACATAGAGGAAGCATTAGAAAGGCTTGATGTTTTAAAGGTGTTCATGGAGGCTCAAAACATGTATTGTAATGTCTTATTGCTGAATAATACATTGAGCATGGATGCTTTTGGAGGTTGGATTTTTTTCTCTTGAGGGTTTTTCAAGTGTATCTCTGTGTCATATTTTTATGGTGTGTTGTCTATTCTCTTGCATGTGGATTCTGAATACTTGTTAGCATAGATTTCTCTTTTGGATTATGTGGAAATCATCATTATATGACTACGAGTTCCCTTTCAATGTTATCATTATAGACATCTTTTTTAGGATTGCCCACAACTCAAATCAGATGGTTCTTTAGAGAAGATGCCACAAGAAAATAAAAAGGAAAAGAAACCAATTCAATAAGATAATCAAGGGTCTTTTGTTGGTCCTTCTAATACCAATAGTTTGTAGGAATGATAAATTTCAACCTTCTCGTCACCCTAAAGGAAATAAAACTAATGCTCAAAATAAGAATAAATTAATAATTTGAGATAAATTCCATATAGGATGATAAAAAAAAAAGTCTAAGAGAAGATGGTCAAAAATCAAGGAAATGATGAAATAATGCATGAATATGAAGGCCATGATCAACTACAAACTGAAAATATTTTTAATAAGCAACAAGAAACTACATTCTAATTAACTTATTTTTAAGTGACTATATTCTAATGAAATTGAAGAATGTTGCGAACTTCATAACATGGTTTGTAAAATTGATCATAAAGAGAGAACAAAATGGATCTGAGCACGTTTGAAATTGTTTTCCTGCTTATTCCTTGTGCCCAATTTGTGTTTGTAGGTGATGCTACCAAGACATCTGTGTGTTTCGCCTTCCCTGTTGCTCCCATTGTTGGGTCAGGTGGGCAGGCTGCTCGTGGTGTGAAGGAGATTTTTAACGAGGTAGCTCCTCATGCTGAGCCTGGGCTCGTGAACTTTTTCGGCCTTCGATCTGGGTTAGGGCCAGTTAAGGTTGCAGATCATTGTCTTAGGGCTTTCCCTGACCCTTCCTCTGCAAATAACTGCAGTTATACACATATTGCTCAGTCTGGTTCTGGTCCCGCTCGCCCCTTGCACACCTTTAGACCCCTATCTGGTACCAAATCCTCTCCCATCATCGTCCGTGGTGAGGAAGTTGTTGAAACCAAAAATTTCTTCCAGATTTGTGGACTGATTTGTCATTTCCCCTCTCTCTGGCCTTCTCTTCCTGACCTTGCAAAAGGCTTTTTTATTGTTAAGTTTGTTTCGTTCGAGAATCGAAATATTGTGTTGGGTCTTCCTTGGACTTGGGGAGAGCATTTTCTTTTTGTCAAACCTTGCACTCCCTCTTTTAACCTCCTTACCAAGCCTCTTTCGGTGCATCCAGTTTGGGTCAGAATGCCTAACCTTCTTCTCCAATTTTTGGTGGACTTCTATTATGAGGACATCGACAACTCTGTTGGCCATTTTTTGAAGGTCGATGATTCTACTTCTCATTTGGGTCACCTCATGTTTGTGCGTATTTTTGTTGATATTGACATCTCTAAACCACTTCATGGGGAAATGGTTTTGATGGTTAGGAATAGGCCTTGGTCTCAAATACAGGATTATGAGGGCCTCCCCTTTTGTTGTCATTGTTGCTTCACTACTGGTCATTTGGCTTCAAACTGGTCTTTGGCATGTCAAAAAGGTACCACTTCTTGATGGAAGGATGTTAAGGAAGATCACTTAATTGTTGAGGATTCCTTTGAGGTGGTCTTTGACCAAGTTACTACTGAGCACCATGATCTGGGTGTCTCCCTTTCATGCCCAGAAGTTCCTTTAGTGATTCCCAATGTTTCATTGGAGCCTCCTCCTATTCCTAGTCTATCTCTTGCTATGCAGGCCACTCCCTTCTAGCTACTATATTCTTCGATGGTCGTTGATTTGCCTTGTTCTCTTGCTGCCCCTACCCTACTTGTTGCTAATCCTCTAGTTGTGGGATCACCTCTTATTTCTTCTACTTTTGGGGGGTTGGGAGATAGTATTTCTTGGACAATTGTTTGTAGAAGGAGGAAAGGTCCTTCTCCTTCCCCCATTACTCTTTCAAGGTCGGTAAAAGAGATTTTTTTTATTCAAGGTCGAGACCCTTGTCTCCCACTAGTTCCATGATATAGTAAAAAAATCCCTCTCTTGTCCTCTTCTCCTTCTTCTCATTCTCTCCTCTCACGAGTTTCGCTCTTCTTTCATTCGATTTGTTGCTCCAATCAAAAGTCTCTCTTTCAAAAGAGTGAATGCGTTTTTTGGTTTTTGATTGTCTCACTACTCATGAGATCCCTTTGTTCTACCTGGTTGACTGAACATATGTATCTTGAGTTCGGGCCCTATCCCATTTTACTTAATCAAAACATAGTTTATAAAACTAAAAAAATCAAAAACCACAAAACCAAAAAAATATGTTGTTTGTGTTTTTGCCTCCTAAGGTTTAGATACCAACTATTTTCCATCAAACCAGCCAACCCAAACAAATTTAATTTATCCAAATTACAAACAAACATCCTTTGCATCTAGATTTTAAACTCTAACCAAATTATAACTCCACAATCCAAATCATCCCTACCAACCCCAATATAAATTCATAATCATGCTTCCATTTAACTTTATTGATTTATCTAGTTACATTGAAAACCTTTCTTAAGATGGTGATAGTACAAGCCTTGTTGATCAACCAAAATATGACCATATGATGAGAATAGTCTTACAACTAGTTATAGCCATTATACTCAAAGCTAAATCTTAATAAAACAAATACAACATGAGACTATTGATGAGAAATAAGACCTTTTAATCTAACATGAGTATGATGATGATAACATTAGCCTTGTTGATAAATCAAAATATGACTCCTATGACAACAATGAGAGTCCAATGGATCAAGATGGATACATTCAATCCTTAAATGACATTTCCTTAAGACATTTTTTCATAAGCTTTAATTTCCTATCCATCAATCCTTATTATCAAGGGCCAATTATCACAAGCTATAATTATCATAAGCTTTAATTTCCCATCCATCAATATTCCATCCAAAGTCTTCCTCAACACCAATACATTTTCCAAATCCTTATATCTATTTTTTTCCTCAAATCCTCATCCCCATATCTAATCTAAGAAGCCCCTAGCACAAGCTCCCCCACTCATGTCCTAAATATTTATCCACTGATCCTACCATTAAAATAGAATTTATATGCAATATTTCAATCCAAGATAAGTATGAAATGGCTAGATAGCTTATAGGCATAGAAGCCAAGCTACTCTTGAACTATCACTTCAAACAATCATCTATTGGTCACCCTTCCTCTCCTATTGGCAAGGAAAAACTATCCATCACCCTAAGCCATCCTCAATGCCAAAAGCATCTCCCTCGAAATCCCTATCTCCCATCCATATGCCAAATTCTCATCCCCATTATCAATCTAGGAAATCCATGTAGCCCCAACCTCCTATTCTAATCCTTCATCCTCTAAATCATTACAATCCAATCAATACCAATCCAAAAACCTATCCAATGAAGTCACCCTTAGGTATTTTCTCCAAGGACTAATAAAAAAGGAATCTTAATCTCCAAAACATAATAGAAGTTATCTTTTTTCCATCACATCACTAATCCTACACCATCCAAACATATCTCATCATCATGCACTCCACTTATCAAGCTCACTCCAGAGATTCCTATCCAAAATCTATTATTATCACGCGAAAATCCTGAGTCTATCCAGGAATCCTAAAGAGATGATCATGACATTCAAGCTAATTTGATCTTTGATCAAGATTCTATATGTGATCATGACATCCAAGACAATTCAATCTTTGATCAAGATCCTATCTATGATCTTGCACATAGGAAATGCTTGCACTGATTCCTCAATGTATATACATTTGAATATTTAATATTCAGTTTAATCTAACAAGAAACAAGTTATTACATTATTTTAGAGTGTATTATTATTATCTAAAAATAATTATAGATAATAAATTTTATTGGAAAATGGATCATGTTTGAATAAAAAAAGATTTTTCACTGAAATGATGAATAATTGAAAATCCTAAATATTCAGTAACAGACCACCCCGACAATAATTGAAAATTTAATGATAAAACACCCAAATAACAAAATAAGAGATCTTAGATTCAACTCCAAACCGATGCTGAAAAGTTCAATATTGTTGTTTATATTTCAACCCAACGTGTGGCAGAAAAACAATTATAATCTCTTTCAGTGCATCAAATTGTGTGTCAGTTCTGATCATCTTGCCTATGTAAGAATACCCAATAAGCTTGTTACCCATTTCTGTCAGATGGTTGGAATCGTCAAACAATTCGTCAGATAGAATACCCATTGCTGTCGTGTAAAAAATGAGTGTTCATTCTAATATGCCCATCATTGTCTGATCATTTAAGTATGATCACCATTATATAGTGGACAGAAAAGGATAGAAAACAGCTTGCAGAATGCTTCACTGAGCAACGTGTTTTTCTTTCCTTCGTACAACTACACTCCCCGTTTCCCACTAAAGGAGAGAGAGTTTCAGATGAAATAAAAAGAATCCTATTGCATACAAAACCAGTACATTCATGGTTAAAAAAAACTAATCTGAAACTTACAGATCGATGGTGAAAGATAATGATCCAAATTCCATGAATATGAAAGTGTGATATGATTTGGATCATTTCGTATTAAATCATATTAATATATGAGTTTTATTGAAAAAATGAGTGTGATTTCAAACGATCCACCTCAACAAAGCTTAAATGTGTTGTAAATCAATGCTTAGAATGTGGTTTCAAATGATCCACTTCAAAAAATCAATGTTGAATGAGTTCAATTGAAAAATGAATGTGATCTCAAACGATCCACCTCAATAAATCAACGCTTAGAATGTGTTGTTTAAGCCCAATTGATTTAGATAGGTGAGAACAGATGAAACAATAGCTGTATAACAAGTTTTTTTTTTTTTGGTAGTTTGAGTCACGGCAACCTGTAATCACATAGAGATGACTTCTGTCTGCAGGTAGGACTATTGGTAGCTGCTGCTGAAACAGACGTGCAAGGTGGCATTTGATAATTTACCGTTCCCTGGAATTGACATGAGAATCCTTGGGTTATACGACAATCTTGGGGTTCTTTTCTCTTACCTGTATTGACATTTTCTCCCACAACTGTATTCTTTCCTGCATGCAAATTGACTTGTATGTTTTACCCATTATGACTGATTGTCTTTCTTCTGATATCTCGCCTAAAAAGATGATTATTTGGGCAACTTCCAGGTAGCATCCTCGTTTGTGACAGGTCTTTGTTGATAGACATTTTTCAATCCTTCTGTCTCCATGGACGTGGAGGTTTGGTGTAGGAATAATGAGCCATTTAGGGCTAATTAAACTAATGACAAACATGTTATCAAAATGTTGATAATGACTTGGTTTGCAAACTATTATCAAGATAGGCTTTTATTTTCTAAGTCTAACTTAGACAAAATTGACCCTAGTATTGACCCTAGTATTGTGGGTCGTAGTTGAATTAGAATTAGAATTGTATTGTGGGTCGTAGTTGAATTAGAATTTTGTTGAGGATGTAATTCATTCATCTTTTTTTGATGTGATTTATAATTAGTAAAGTTGTATAGATTTTACAAGATTGGTAAGTTGTTGATAGTCATAGAATAAAGTATCTTTAAGAAGAATTATATAAACTTGATTGTGTGTGTGAGTGATTAGACAAAAGATCTAATGGAGTTGGCTCTACTTTTATATTATTATAATGTATTGCATATAATATAAACACTTGATAAGTAAATATTGACTAATATATTCAAACAAATAAAAAATTTATATTATAATAACGTGAAAATATATGGATCCCCTTATTAGGGAACTTTTGTGGCAGTCCTCTTTCATATAAGGTGGAGTCTTTGAAAAGAGTGTAATAATAGAATATTCAAAGATAGAAAGTGTAGCTGGGACTCTTTAGCCATCTCTATAATTAACAATGTCAAACAAAATATGGGATGATTTGAGAAAAATCAACACTCTCTTCCGCCCTCTTCCCTAGATTGGCAGATTGCTAGAAACTGGAGTTTGGCTAAGTCCCTATTAGTTTTAGAAATGCAACCAAATGGTCCCCCCTCCCCCTCAACATTAGTTGGTTGAAATTGAATTTCAACCTCTTTCAAAGGTAATCCAATTTGGGCACCTAGTTTGGGCGGGTGGGGTTGGAGTCATATGTAACTCAAGTGACAATATGGTCCTATCCTACGTGACTAATCTTGGGGTACAAACCTCAAGCTTTGTGGAGGTGGCAACTGCTTATCATAGAATAGTAATCTCAAAATATAGAGGGTACAAACAAATTATTATTGAAGGTGATTAAAAAAAAATACTATTCTCATGCTAAAAAAAAATCTAAACCCGATTGGAAATATGAACACCTCATCACCAAGTGCCTTGATCTCCTCCCTAGGATTGGCCACATAAGACTCATTCATACATGGAGATAGGGAAATAAATTGGCAGACAAGCTAGTTAATATTGGCCTGTTTTCCAATTTCATATTAAAATATGGATATATTTGAATGAAATTCTTGATGAGATTTGTGTCACTTTCCTTGCTAACATAAGACCTAATGACGTAGAACAATCCTAAGATTGCTTTTTTATTTCTTGCCATAGCCACCTTATCTGCCAATCATGTATTTTTTAGGAGGAAAACATTTAATTCTATTATTAGATGCACCTTCCCCAATTCTGACCCATACTATCCCTTTCATAGTTTTGGTATTCAAATTCCCTCTTTGGTTTTTGCCTCTAGTCTCACTATGGTAGCAATGGGGAGGGGGACCTTATTCAAATAGAGCTAGATAGCTGCGGTGATTTAAAAAACAATGCTAAGTTGTGGCTAAAAGTGGTAAAAGGTAATGTTGTGAACTATGTGGAAGGGATGCATGGTTTTGAGTTAACCCTCTTTGAAAATTTTTCCCAATCATGGGAGAAAGGTGAAGTTAAAATTGGGGAAGAGGCTTTTGTTTTTTTGTGGAGACTATCAATGCTATTACTAGTTTATCTTTGGATGGAGTGGCTTTCCCCAAAATGCCAAAGGAGACCTATAAAGATGACTTCAAGAGGCTCTTTAAGCTAGACAAAGTTGTCTCAAGACTGTAGAGTGGTCACAATAGAGAAGACCTTTGGAAGGATGTCGTGCTCATGCTAGATGAAATATTCAAAAGATTCCACACCCATCTCTTTCCCAAGACGAACCACCTCAAGTATGGTGTCAAAATTAATTTTCCCATTTTGGGTTTGTTCCTCTTTATCCTAGTCGAATGTTAGGGCTAGATCAAAGAATTCTTTCCCTCTCCACCAAGACTTAATCTTGAGGCTGTAAAATTTTTACTTGGCTTTGACCTCGTCTAGTGGGACCGCTTTGATTTCCTCTTGCCCCATGACATACTTTAACTTGGTTGTGGAGCTTTTTGGATTCCTTATTTCAAAAATCGATCCAATTTGGCTTCCTCATCCAACACCAAATTTGTTCCTATCCAATTCAACCCTATTCATGGGGCCAAGTTGAAAAACCCCTTGTCCCTCCTTCTAAAGAAGTTGATTTAGTGAACTCTAAGGAGGAAGAGGATTATAATTCTTCGTTGGCCATGGGTTCAGATTGGTTTCCTACCTAGATAAGAACTCAGAATGATGTTTTAATGAGGGGAGAAATGATGTCGTGCGTCTGTATGCGATCGAGCTAGGGTTTCACGACCCTAGCTTGTGGGTGGCGTCGTTGATGGTGCAGCAGGGGAGGGTTGTGCAGGGTGTCGGGGGTCTGGCAGGGTTGCAAGTGTTGGGCTGGGAGCGACAGTGGGTGTGGGGGTGTTGCGGGGGTTGTTGGGTGGGGCTGAGGTTGCACGGGGGTGGAGCTTTGGCTGCACGGGGGTTACGTTTCAGTGGTGCAAGGGTGGGGTTTAGGTGGCTTGCGGGTGGGGCTCCGGCTGGGGGTGGCACGAGGGTCTCCCGTGAGCTTGGGGTGCCGGCTGGCTCTGTATTATGGTGGTGCTCGGGCAAGGTGGTGTCTCGGGCTTCGAGCCGCTTTGAATAGCCTTTTGGGGGGGTGGTTTTTTAGGCATCCTCATTTTATTTTTACGCTCTGATGTCGGGTTTTGGTGGTGAGGCCTCACAGGTTGCTCCAGCCTTGGAGTTTCATGCTGCGGTGGGCTCAAAACCCCCACCTTAGAGTATGAAGACCTTTAACAATAATCTGTATGCATCAGATTCAAGGTTTGGGAGTGGTGCCAGCTCTCGCATGATGAAGATTAATGGTTGTCTGGAGAGATGTAGCAAGCGGCTGAAGTTGGTTATTCCTCTAGAGATGATAGTGGAAGACATTGATTATTTTTCAAAACACTCGCTATATTGCAAGTTTTTGGGAATGAGGGTTTCCATGCAGTTTTTGGAAAATTGGGTGCAGAAGACTTGGGCACCGGAAGGGGAAATGAAGATCATGTTGTTGGCCAATAACTACTTCATGGTTACTTTCAATTTCATGGAGGATCGCAATAGGGTCTTTGAAGGGTGCCCGTATTTTTACAACCAGGTGGGATTGTTCATCAAGCCTTGGCATGCGGGGTTTAATCCTTCTGAGGAGCTCCCAAATAGGGTTCCAGTGTGGGTTTGGTTACCATGTTTTCCTGTGGAATGCTATCGGGAGGATGTGCTCCAGATGCTTGCTGCCCTGCTTGGGAGGCCTGTGGGTTCATCAACACAAACCCTAGGGAGAAAGGTAATGACCTTTGCGTGTATCTGTGTTGAAATTGATCTTAGTAAACCTTTGCTAGATGCTATAGATATGTGCATAGGATCTTATTCTTGGGTTCAGCAGTTAGATTATGAGACTCTACCTTTTCGATGTTGTCTATGTCACGAGTATGGGCATTTATAGCATAAGTACCCTAGATATAAGCCGGCGGTGCATCAACCTCACCAGTCAAACCTGAGCCTAGATAGGGCTAAGAAGGGGAAAGCTGCCATGTTGGTCAAGGGTGAGGGTGCTGATGGGTTTGTCTCAGTTAAGACAAAGAATAGGAACCGAGGACAAAAGAGGCCCTTATAGGAGCGACAGGAGGGGGATTCCTTCAATAGATTTGAAGTCTTGGATGACCTTAGCCATCAGGAAGTAAATTCGAGGTTTACCCCTTTGGATCAAGGTGCTTCAAGGGGGCCCCCATAAAGAGTAATTGAGAATTCTACCCAGGCCTTGCTTGTGGTTGGAAGTCAGCAGATGGAGATGGATCAGCCAGTAGGGGCCTAGTTGGAAATCACTCCAGGCTTTGAGGTGAACTCGGTTGAGGGGGAGGGGTCTCCGATAGCTCTGAAAATGGAACCGGCTGGGGTTAGAAGTAATAAGCCCTCCATTCACGTGGGTTTGCATCATAAAGATATAAAGAAAAGTGCTTTAGAGAAGAGTTCAAAGGTGGGTAGAAAGAAAGATCTGGAGAAGATCAAATTGATGGGGGAGAACTTGGTTGAGTCAGTGTCAGTGAAGACTTTGGATTCTCACTTTTCCAATCCTCTTAAATGATTGTGCTTTCTTGGAATGTGAGGGGCTTGAATAGTGGCCCTAGATAAAAAGCTGTTCAGGAGTTGATTAGGAATCATTCACCTGATGTCTTATTCTTGCAAGAAACTAAACTTTCATTGGAGAGTATGATGGCTCTAGTGCCAAAGCTATGGGGGCGAGGAGAGTGTCAGTGTGTTGGGGCAGCTGGTTCTTCTGGAGGGGTGGCCTACCTATGGAACCCATCAAGATTTCACCCTGTCTGGTGGGTTGCCTCCAGATCTTCAGTATCCGGGGTTATATGCAGTCTTGAGACTGGAGAACTAATCTTGTTTTCTAACATCTATGCCCTTACTGATTTTCAAGGCAAGCAAAACTTATGGTCCCATATTTCAGGTGTGCGAAGATTGGCCCCTTTTCACCCTTGGATTATGGCAGGAGATTTTAATGCAATCCTCGAGCTGAGTGAGAAGAAGGGGGGGGGTGTGATGTTGGAACCCTCTTCCTACCTTTTTCAGGATAGTATATCTTTGTTGCACCTTGTTGACATTAAACCCGACAATGGGTTGTTCACTTGGAACAATAGGAGGTTGGGAGAGTATTGGATTGCAGAGAGGTTGGATCATTTTTTGGTCTCTAATTTTTGGATTGGGGGGGGGTGGTCCACAAGTTTTGAGATTCTGGATTGGAGAGGGTCAAATCATTGGCCCATCAAGCTGGTGTCTTCTTCGGCTCGGGTAGCTCACTCACCTTTCAAATTCCAACTCATGTGGCTTCAGGATCCTACTTTGTAGGTTCTTGTAGCGGAGTGGTGGAGGAAAGAGAGGCCAGCCTTCGGCATAGCCTTGTACTCTTTTTCCAAGCAACTGCAATTTGTTAAGTTTCAACTTAAACAGTGGAACCGACAGGGATTCGGGAACATTTTCCATGCTAAGAAAGTTGCTCAAAGCGTGCTGAATGGGATCACCAGTGAAATCAGAGAGCACGGGTTGTCTGAGGACTTGCTTAGGGAGGAGGACAGGGCTGTCAAGGTGGTTAAGGAATGGGAGCTTAGGGAAGAAATTTACTGGAAGGAGAGAGCTCGTATTGATTGCCTGAAGGAGGAGGACAAGAACACTGATTTCTTCTTCAACTTAGTGAAAGCAAGAAGACATGGAAATTCCATCCCTGTTTTGGTTAACAATAGAGGTGAGCAGTGCCTATCCTTGCAGGAGATTTTGAGGGAGTTGCTACATTTTTTCCAGACCCTCTTCAAGGAGGATTCCCAGGGAGAAATGGTGGCGGAGAATCAAGTTCTTTCTTGCATTCCCTCTCTAGTCACAGGGGAGATGAATGAGAAGCTTTTGTGTCGTATTTTGTTCGAAGAGCTGGAAAGGATTGTCTTTCACATGAGGAAAGGAAAAGCTCCTAGACTGGATGGGTTCCTGGTTGAATTCTTTCAAGAGTTCTAGGATATTATCTAATTAGATTTATTGGATGTAGTCCAAGAGTCTCAAAGGAATAAGTAGATGGTTAGGGCATTGAATGCAACGTTCATTGTTCTAATCCCCAAATGTGAGGGGGCTGACCGGTTAGGCCAATTCCGCCCTATCTTGCTTTGCAATGTGATTTATAAGATCATCTCTAAGCTGATAGCGGATAGATTGAAGAAGTGCCTGGGGAATGTTATCTCTGAGGAGCAGAGTGGTTTTGTGGAAGGGCGACAAATTTTGGATGGTGTGGTCATTGCTATGGAGACCATTCATCCTATGGCGTCATCCAAGGAAAAAGCTATGTTTATCAAGATGGATATGGCTAAGCCATATGCTAGAGTTCGGTGGTCCTTCCTTCAGAAGATCCTCGGGGCTTTTAGTTTTGCTGATGAGTGGGTCTAGTGGGTTATGAGTTGTGTTACGTCTACTTCTTTCTCTGTGCTTATTAATGGTGACCATATGGAGTTGTTTGGTGCTTCTAGGGGTCTTTGCCAGGGGGACCCCCTCGCCCCCTGTTTATTCATTCTTCTTGCTGAGGGTCTGGGAAGGCTGATCAAGCATAATGTGGGGCTAGGTATTATTCAGGGATGGAAATGGGGTAATGACTTGCAGCCGCAATCTCATTTGCAGTTTGTGGATGACACGACCCTTATGGGGCTTGCTCAGGTCAGGGAAGTTATTAATCTACGTAAGGTCTTGGATGTTTATCTTGCAGCCTCGGGCCAGTTGATCAATGAGGATAAATCTTCAATCCTGTTTTTCAACACTCCTGATGCAATTCAAAGAAGGATTGCCCTTATCTTGAGATTCCAAGTTGGCACTTCTCTCCTAATTTATTTGGGTATTCCTATTTCTCCTAGCAACCCTCTTAGGGAGACCTGGCAGGGTATCTTGTATAAATTTCACACGAAGGTTGAACATTGGACACATAGATGGCTATCCTTCGCTGGAAGGGTTCAACTAATTCAGTCGGTGGTTCAAACTCTTCTGATCTATCAATGTATGCTTCATGTGGATCCTAAGTGGCTCCTGAAGGGATTGGATTCTCTGGCTAGGCAATTCTTATGGGCAGACAATCTTTCCTCTTCCAAATGGAGTCTGGTCAATTGGGACTTGGTGTGTAGCCGAAACAGTCGGGGGGGCTTGGTTTAAGGCAGGCTCTTCTTTTTGGGGAAGCTTTGGCAGCTAAACTTTACTGGAGGTGGTGTATTAAGCAGGATCAAGGCTGGGCTAGGATTTTGGCCAACAAATATATGCAGAGGATCCCGATGAAGGAAATCCCCAGATATCCATTGGAGGGAAAGGGCTCTTCGATCTGGTATACTCTCAAGAGGGGGGCCTCTCTCATTAAGGATGGACTTTTTTGGATATGTAGAAGGGAGGTAGAGGTCCTTTTCTAGAACGACTCTCGGGATGGATATCCTCCCATCCTGGACCAGTTTCCTAACCTTGGGAATCTATGCCAAAGATTTTTGGAGGCGAGATGGTCAAGGGTGAGTGACTTTAAGGTTTCTTATAGGTGTGGTCGGTTGGAGTTGGAGCGGTGGAAGGTTCCTAATGAGTGGCCGGTTGTTGAGATGGAGGAAGAGTGTGCTGAGTTGCAGGGAATTTTGGCGAGTAGACATTGTAGCTCCCTCAAGAGTAGGGATGGGCTTGCTTGGCTTCCAAATCGTAAGGGAATTTTTATTGTGGCTAGTGGATACCGATAATTGTTGAACCGAAGACTTGAGGGAAGAGAGGTGATCTGGTGGAAACAGGTGTGGAATAATGTTTCTTGGCTGAAGTGTAATTGCTTCGCTTGGACTTTGGCTTTGAATAGATGTCTAACTTGGGAAAATATCCGCAAGAGGGGATTTTTGGGACCCTCTATCTGTGTTTTGTGTGGTTATGGGGAAGAAGATTCCTCACACTTGTTCTTTAGATGCCCTTTCTCCCAGTTTATTTGGCATTATTGGTGGGGGGTATGGAAGCATCCTTCTGTTCATGCAGATTCTCTGGTAGAGTTCTAGAACAGTTTTGGCAGACCTCCTATCTTGTCCCCCTTCCTCTAGACTGTCTGGTATATTGGGCCCATCTTCATTCTATGGCAGATCTGGCTCAAGAGGAACAGGAGGATCTTTCACGAGGACAGATTGTTTGTTCAACAAGTTTGGAATATGATTATTGCTATGATCTGGGAGATAGTGGAAGCTAAATGTGAGGTGAATTTTCCACTGAGTAGAGACGAGGCAGATATGGTGAGTAGGCTTGGCCTGCAGGAGTTGTCTCATGTTTCATCTTGTGTCAGGAGAGGTAGACGGGCTATGAAGAAGGTGCAAAGGGTGGGAAGGTGGATTCCCCCCCTAGAAGGGATTTTCAAGATTAACACTGATGGCTCATCAATAGGGAACTCAGGCTTGGCTGGAGTTGGTGGTGTTGGCAGGAACAATAGGGGGAGGTTGTTTTCCTCTTTTTGGTGCATAAAGGGTGGCAGTCTAATAACATTATGGAGGGATTTGTGATTCTCTATGCCCTCGAGAGGGCTTGGGAGTTGGGTCGAAGGAAGGTGATTTGTGAATTGGATTCACAAACAGTTGTTAACTTGTTGAATGATTAGAAGGGTAGTGGGATTCAGTGGCAGTTGGCTGGGCTTGTCCAGCAGATTCTCCAAATTATTACTTTAATGGAACAAATGTCTTTCATCCACATCCCTCGTGAATAGAATAGAGCAGCTAATTGCTTGGCCAAGTGGGCTTCGGATCATGATAGTAATTGGAAAGTTGAAGGTTGGGAGCATCTCTCCGGGGATTACAGTCAGGACTTGCAGAAGATTCTTACTGAGGACATGGATGGTTATGAAGTTGGATAAGATGGGGTTAGATTTGTGGCTTCTGTCTGGGGCCTCAGGGCTCTGGCTCTCTCTGTAATTCTTCTGTTTAAATTTCAATAAAGTCTTTACCCCTTTTATTCAAAAAAAAAGATTGGTTTCCTACCGATTATTAGGAGAAATCCCCCTTCACCCCCCCATTAGAATCATTTTCATCGGCCCATGGTGTTTCTACCCCCAAGTTTGACTCCTCTACTCTGATTGAGAAAGTTTCTAGGATGACAGAGGTAGTTGATAGATAGTATGTGGCCGTTCGTTGTCTCTTCTCCCAACTGAGTGTGGCTAAGAAGAAGATTAATAGGCTAGAAGCGATGGCTGAGATAAAGGCTTGTAGTGACAACTAGGTACTAGATGAAAATGATTTAAGGGTTTGGAAGGCTGCAAATGACATGGTCAAGAAAATAGAAAGATTGGAGACTATAGAGGAAAAGATTAAGGATATTAATACAAATATTACTCAAAGGGTTGAGAGAAAAGACTTGGTTCAGTTGAAGGAAATCATGAGACTGTTGGCAATTGACACTCATCCGATGACTTCTGATGCTTGATTTATGGTTTAGGGTTGTCATTGATGGCAAATATTCATGGAGATTCGATTTGGTAATCGTGATTCCTCTTACCTGGAAGCAGGAGTTAACCGGTAAAACAGGGCTATCTTGGTGATGATATGGTCCAGTAAGATTTTCGATAATTGCGGTGATTTTGATGATTGATTTTGTGATCTTGATGAATGGGAAGATCCTTAGGAAGCATGTGACTATACTCTTTTGGTTTGGTGCTATGTTTTGTTAGAGATTGAAGCCAACTAGAAGCTACACGTTACACTTCTTGAAGCCGACTTGGAGGAGATCATTTTTGGTAGATCAGATATATAACTTATTTGGCGATTGGTTTTTGGTGTGTTAGTGTCATGACGATCAGTTTCAGTGCGATTAGGTGTAGTTTCACGTGCACATTTGGTTCACAAATAATCCGGTAACTGACTGAGATAGAAACAAAGTACTTGCAAAGTGAGGACAATCAGAGATCTAGTGCTTAACCAAAATTCATTCATGCATTGTTAGATTCTACTTCAGAGTTCATTTAATAGTATTTTCTCATTGTAATCAAATTATAAGTCAGTGAGATTTCTTTGAGGGTTGTAGCCTTCCGGGTTACTGTATTTGAGTAGTGAGCCTGAATGTAAGTGCATTCCCCATCTATGTAATATTTATGTACTCCTAGCCATAGTATATGAATATTGTGGGTTTTAGCCCCACCGTGGTTTTTACTTTTCTGCGTTTCCAAGTAAAAATTTTGGTGTTGTGGATTTGTGGTTTATTTATTGCTTGTTTATGTTCTTTACTGTTATACATTGCTAACCGGTGGATAAAGAATAATTTTGTAAATTTGATTTTTGACAAATCACTGATTCACCCCCCCCTTCTTAGCGATCCCTGATTCTAACAATTGGTATCAGAGCCTAGTTCCTCTGAAGACGCTTAACCACTTGAAGAAGATCTACGAGTCTGATTCAATGGATTTCGGTTTGTAGAGACAACTCAATGTGGCACTTGAGGATCTTGATGCAACTAGAAATGAGATTTGTACCTTAAAGAAGAACCTGAATGCTACTGATAATTTCATTAATGACCTGAAGGATCAAGCAAATGTCTCTAGAGAGAAGAGGAAGGAATTGATGGACAAGTTGAAGGGAGAAAGAACATCAGATCATGGAATACCAAGACAAAGCTGATGGAGTTAACAAGCTTGAGAGAGAGAATGTCGCTTGGAAGAATGAGATGCAATCCATTATGATTAGGTTGAGTAAGGAGATTGAGGACCGGAAGAAGAATGATCAGAATATGACACAATCATTGAAGGAAAGAGCTGATGAATGCTTCAGGCTTACCTATGAGAATGATCAGTTGAAGCTTGAGGTGACATAATCAAGGAATAATGGTCAAGAACTTTAAAGACAAATTGCTACCTTGAGAGATGAACTTGCTACTGCCAATGAGTACAAAGACAAATTCAAAGCTAGCTTAGCAAGGCTTGACGAGATGCTAGAAAGTTAGAGACATGTAAAGGACATGCGAGGTTTAGGATTTGAGAAAGGTGAATCCTCTAGATATGGACAAGGCAATGAAAAACCTGATAAGAAGAAGAGAAAGAATCCTCTGGTAAGACAACCTAATGCTCATAAATTTAATGGTATATTCTTTACTTGCAATAAATTTGGTCATATGGCAAGCCAGTGCAAAAGTAGGATGCATAATGGAATGATGAACAACATGAATAATGTTTGTACCTTTATTGGTCAATGTTTCATATGCAATAATTTTGGACACAAGTCAAATATGTGTAGAGCAGTAATGAATAAATTTCAAAATAAGAGATGCTATGCTTGTGGAATGTTTAGACACATTTCTAATAGTGTAGGACAAGACCAAATCAAATGAACTTCAGACCTATGCAAAATAATGTTGTTTGCAAAGCATGTAACAAAACCGGTCACATTGCAAAGTACTTCTGAAGCAAGAACAATGCTCCAGTAGACAAGAACAAATCAAATGAAAAGGGAAAGGAAAAGGTTGATGAGATCAAAGATCAGCATAAGAAGATGTGGGTACAGAAGGACGAATCTAAGGCAGATGGTAGATCTATAATTGAATCTGATGCAGAACCCTCATCTGGTAACTAAGGTTTTTGGCCTTAGGGGGATGCAAATTCATGCAAATCTTGCAATACCCCTTATGAGATCTATAGTTGATGGATTATAGATGGCAGTAATCAAATTTTAGTTGATATCCGAGATTCAAATGGCTGATTTTGGCATTCGATAGTTAAACTGGGAATTTATTTCAACGTTAAATTAGGGTTTGAAAAGTTAAAAGGTCAAATACGAGAGTTATTCTTCACTTTGCGAATAGAGTTTTTGAGCTGCAGAACAAGGCGACCAAGACTTCTAGAGCAATCAAAGAGCTAGAAGTGATCCGACAAGCGGGCAAGGGCATTTGATAGCCAGTTAAGGTATTTATCGAAGAGCATTTCTGAGCTTGAATTTCTGAAATTTGAAATGATATCCTCTTCTTCCATTGCTACACCACTGGTTGTTGAGGTTAAGGATAGACCCCATCCTATTTTTAAGAAGCACCCTTACAAATTGATGGAGGTCGACCTGGTTGGAGCTTTTTCTTTTGTTCCATACAGAGTCATGCATGTAGATGATATAAGGGCATATATTCACTATGAGATAGAGGAAATCGACGATGAAGACATTTTGGATCTTTACATCAACAACATTATGGATGAAATCGATAACCCCACGCCAAAATTTGTGTAGTTGTAGAGAAAAGATTTCACCCAGTTCGTGGACTTTCTGACATTCGATGAAAATGAATGGGTGAGGTATATGTTAAGAAGAATTCATGCAGAGTTTATATGGCTTGACCAACCCTATGAAATCACTCCAGAGGCAATTAGGGCAGTAACTTACTTAAATCAAACTAGTGACAAGCCGAGGCTTTGGAATGTCACAAACCCTACGGTCAACAAGTTAACTGGTGCAAAATTTGATGGGCGTTCGATGAATATTAGCACAATCAAGGATAATGATGTCAAGTTTGCTACGATGGTTATTGGTTATAAGGTATATCAGTCTAACTGACTAAATTCAGTATCCGGCACAACCATCCATGAAGCCTATCAGATGGTTAAATAAGATGCTCATTATGATTTGTGTAGTGTTCTGTTGAAGGAATTGATGATAAATTCAAAGAAAATCAAGCAAGACAAAAATAATGTCTTCAAATTTGGTTCTCTAGTTATCTGTCTGGCATTTTACTTCTTGAATCAGATTCTAGGAACCGGTAGAGTGTAGTGGGATTTTAACAGACCGGTGGTCCAACAGATAAAGCAGGGTCTTGTCAAGCTTGGGAACATAGACAATCTGATAAACATATAAGGCATTGAGAGGGGGAGGGGGGTGAATCGGTGCAAGAAAAAACTTAATTAATCTGATAACACCTTTCACCAATCTGAAAATCAATATGCATGCAAGAAATATAACCACATAAGAAAACATCCAACAAAGCATGCAAACCATAACACAATGATTTTTCACGTGGAAACCCAAATGGGGAAAACCACGTTGGGAATTATTACCCACAAAGATCAACTATCTGCAGTATAGAGATCTGACCGATTAAGGTCTTAACTCGGTTAAGAGTGTCTTAGCCTGGTTAAGAGCTTTACAATAAGGCCTGTTAGTACCCAGCCCTATTATAAGCTACCCATGTTACTAGGATTTACAAACACAAGCTAATGTGCCACCTTGTTAGAGGATTTAACCTTCGGACATGTTAGGATCCTACTGCACCCTATTAGGAGTGACCTTGTTAGAGGATTATCTTGCTGCAACTGTTAGGAAGACAACAAGTTTGACTGATTTGTATTTAGCACCTCTGTGATTGATTATATCTACTTTTTCTATGCTTTTGGCACTGACTAAACATCAAACTCTGACTCCTTCCATCACACGATCAAATTCTCACTCTAGATCCATAAAATCATTCAATTTCCATCTCCTTAAAACAACTCTATTAAGTCGGCTAAGATCCTTGGAACAATTCCTTAGGTTCAATGGATCTGGTCACCTTATACATTTTCCCACTCATTAAACTTCACTTATGTGGGCCAAACAAAACATAACTCAGAAACATAACATAAAGTCTACCAGTCACCGATCAATGTAACTCTGCTTTACCGTTCTCTATTCTTCCTACCTGTGATTGTTCTTCTGATCATAACTTGCTCAATACTCTGAATCTACTGATGCATTTTCAATCACATACTCATGCCAATATCTTAAACATATGTTCCAAACTGCAATGTCTAACTCTTCTCCAATCGTCTGTACCGGTTGCTTGATCATCGCTCTGTTGATGTTTATCGGTTTGACAACAACTTAGCAGTTTTGTTGTCTGACAAATTCCACTACTGGTTAGGCTATACCGGTTGGTCTAGATGACTTAGATGACTAAAAAAACATGGTTGCCATCGATGAAAACACAAATAAATTCATCAAACATCCTATTACAACTCTATCATCATCATCATCATCAACCCAACAATCTCCCCCTTTGGAATTGATGGAAACACTTAGGAAATTTTTTGTCTAAGTGTCCCATCACAAAGATCATGAGTCAATGACTCAACTCATATACAAAAATAACCCTTAGCAATTACATGTTATTACAAAATTTTGACTAACTTATACTACTTCCCCTTTGACAGCAATGACAAAGGTAAGCAAATACACATGAAACAAATGAATACAATACATCAAAATTTTCATTACCAAATGTATAGGAGTTCAAAAACTTGTACAATTTCATCTCGAGAAAAATATCAGTAAAATTATTCTTCAAGACTTTCAAGTCATTCTCCCATGTCTCCAAAAGCCTAGATGTAATATCAATATGTGTTCACATCTGGTATGCAAGCTCTTCCATAGCATCAAGTGTACTAAACTCTGGTGTAGTCAAAATTTCCTATGTCTCTTTATGCCCTCTTTGCAAACTTTGTAACTTAGGGACTAGATGAGTTTATAAATCCTGCAATGATGTAGTCCTCTTTACTTGTTCAACCTCATATGTTTTAAGCTTCAACTGTATACTTATAACCGATCTACCAAAAAATGTTGCTAAATCATTGAGAGGATCAAATGATTCACTCAAAACCTTTAGCTCTTGCTACTCTTCCTTTCTCTTCTTATCAATATCATCAAGAAATAATGAAAAGTTGCAAATTTTAGACAAAATTTTACCTCCGGTCTTCAATGCTTCCTTGATCTGCTCCATATTCATAGTAAGACCTACTTTGTCTTTGTCAATAGCCTTGATCAATGTTTTAATCCTTCTCTTCTCATATTCTTTCTCAACATTATATATAGCAGCCTCTCCAAGATTTTTCATTTGCTCCTCTGTAGATGTGACCAAGTAGTCCATTTTTTCAATGGGAGTGGTGAGACTATCAGTGTCAGTCTCTGGTAAAAGAGTAGAAAAGATATTAACAACAGTCTGTATAGTTGGCGCTTCTCTCCTTTGAGCTCTAATAATATTCTTCTTTGCCTTAGATTGCATAGCAGATGCAATCTCCATTAGCTCAGTAGGACTCAACATATCCATGTTTATCAATCCTTGAATAGACACCGTGTCATCATCTTCATCATCATCAACAATCTTCTTTGAAGTAAGTAACTGGGGGGTCACTGTCTTCTCTTGGGCTTCTTCTTCCTACTTCTCTTCTGCCTTCACCGGTGGCTCTTTAGTTTTATAAACATCAATCTGTACACTCTCCTAAGTATCTTTCTATAAATATCTTCATCTTTTTACGGTGGCTCAGTGATTTTCACATCATCTATTTGTGCATTCTCTTGTGTCTCAATCTCCTCTTCATCTTTATATTTATCGGTTGGAATATCTTTCGGTATCAATGGTTCCTCTACTGTAACAGTAGGTACTAATATAGTAGAAACTTCTGGTTCAATCTTTGTTTGAGTAAATATCTCATCAATTTCAAATACATCCAGTAGTTCTCCTTCAATTACTGGTGCCTCAGGAATATCTTCTTCCTTAGAAGTTGCTATCATCTTCGGGTCCTTCTTTTTAAGTCCTAAAAATTTCTTCAAAATCTCCTTAGTCTTAGCTTGCACCGAATGGGATTCACCAACAAGTAATCTTGTTAACCTCTTCTTAGTCCGAAATAATGGTTTTGATTTCAAAATAATTTCCTGTACTTCCTCCTTAGATGTCTCTATTACAAATGCATAAGTACATACTCAATTATTTCTTTGTCCTACCTAATAGCAGTCTGCCATCTAGATTCCATTTTACTATACAAAGAATTAGATATTTGACCTTGTAACTCAATCAATGCCTTTCTATAATGATTCATGAACCAAACAACTGAATCTTCAATTTGTTTTCGCTCTTCCTCATCAAAATGATTATAATTCATATGTAGACCAACTGATATACCATACTTCCTTATATTACTCAATAATTTCTCTAGTATAGTAAGTTTAGTTACCTATGGCTTGAGTGTTTTAATAGTGGGTGATCCAACCACTTTGGATTTCTTGCCATTGGCCCTCAATTCCTTCTTTCCTCCTTCAGATTTTGTTTCCTCTACCTCTTCTTCTGCTACAACTCTATGTGCTTTTTCTTTCTTTCTTTTTCCTATAGCCTTAGGTGCTTGTGGCTCATCTTATTTTTTTTTCTCCTGATTTTTATCTTTGGAGGAGGAGGGGGCTTCTCCTTCTTCACATCAGCACTCC
Organism: Cryptomeria japonica; assembly: GCF_030272615.1. Taxonomy (NCBI): domain Eukaryota; kingdom Viridiplantae; phylum Streptophyta; class Pinopsida; order Cupressales; family Cupressaceae; genus Cryptomeria; species Cryptomeria japonica. The sequence continues at coordinate 176,981,684 of NC_081408.1, read as the reverse complement.
TTGTTTGTCTACCAGTGGGTGCACTAGATGTTTCGACCTTCTCTGCTTCAAATCTGGCTCTAGCTTCATCAATCATTTCTTTTGTAAAGCCTTGTTCAACAACAAATTTCTCAACCTCTTTTCTAACTTTTTGGCAATTACCGGTGTGGCCAATTCAGCATGTTCCTGTATTGAGTTTTTCTTAAATGTATCAAACCTAGATACATTAGTATCTACCAATTTGGATAAAAGGTGATCAGCATAGATATTCAGGATATCTACCTCAACCTCATATCCCATAGGCATAACCCATGAATTTCTTGGGTCTGTAGCCTCCATCTGATAAGTATCTGTGTCAATCATAAAACAAATAGAGTCTTCATATCTTTTTACAACATGCTCTGATATCCTTTCTCTGTCATGGATTCTCTTTTGGAAATCCTTAAAGTATCCCCATATGGTCTTTGTAAACTCATTTCCAAGCATCTTAATGTTGTTCTTGATTTGCAACATTGTCGGTGTATCCTCAAACCATTGAATATCACCTATACTAGGAAAGAAGTTCTGGAAATGGAAAACAAACCAATGATCAACTAACCAAATTTAAACTTTTGCCACTTGTCCTTGATAGATTCAAGGTTCAACATCAATTGTGATCTCAAGGCTTCTGCAAGATCATAATCAACATTCTCCTTTAACATCTCGTAAGCTATGTGGATAGAAGCTCCAAGAATACTATCCATCCGGATTGAATGATAAACCCTGTAACCGATGACCATAGATGCAAACTTCACTTCTGGATCATCTATATTATTCACCGTCATAGCACGACCATCCCATTTAGACTTTGTCAATCGGATCACCTCATCCTTTGGGATTGATCTCAAAACAGGAATTTCACCAGTTGCCCATAATCTAGTGACATCATGGATGGCTTCCTTTGTGATTTTATGCGGTCGATCCAACCACATAAACTGATCATGAATTATTCTCAGAACATATCTTACATGCTCTTCTTCAAAATTATCTATAAATTTCAAATCATGATGAAAAACCTTGTCGGTAACCCTTCTGAATTCATCTTTTATCACTCCTTGTTTATCACACAGTAACAGGTATTGATCAAAGATAGAAAATGTCCCCAAATCTTCCAATTTGCAATGAATGTATGATCAAATGTCTTCCACATGCAAAACACTATAGGGTACACTGGATAGGGCTCCAGCTAGATCAGTTTCTATCGACTTATGAGGATGTCTTTTGAATTTTAGTCGAGGTATTTCAGTAACATCAACAATGTGTGGTGTATCCATTGTGAAAAGAATGTCTTCAAATTTGGCTCACTAGTTAAAGTCTCCGATCTAATGAAGCCTTGTCAATATAAAATATATATTTTAAATTTTTTACCACCTATTCAATTTTTTTCCTAGTGTAAAATCAAACCAAAATTTATTTAGCTATTGTGTTCAAAGGGTGTTGGGGGTGTAACAATAGTGCATTGCTGGTGAATCACTTGGGGTGACATTGTCATTGGCGAGCCACCCATGTATTGCCTATATAGCCAAATTGGCTAAATTTTTCAAGTGAATATAATTTTTTCCCAAATTATCTATTTTTTGACTTCTTTTAGGCATCTGAATGCTCTCTTTGAGCACTACACAATGGTATAGGTTTGGTTAGATTATTTTTCTATTTTGATTAGTTTTTGGGGCTTGGAAGTTAGATATTCTTGATTTCATGATTTTGAGCATAACTTTTGCATACACAATTGATTTTTAAATTTTGAATAGGCATTGGAGAGCATGAGAAATTTACTATAAAGTGATATTGTGAGTTTCTAAATTTGATGAGCAAGGAGAGTTGGGTACTTGTTTGATCACTTGTAGGTGCCTAAGATTCGGGGTGTGATTATGTGAGCAATTGAATGAGTCAACAAGTGGAACCTTGAGGGCGTACATGTTTTTATGTGATACTCATGATGGTATAGCTGATTTTTTAGATTTGGTGCTTATTGATATAATTTATATTTGTTTTTAGAGTTTGGACTTTGATGGTAATAGGCACACAAGTTGTCTTCAATTTTGAGGACGTTATTGGACATGATTTGAGACATGGAGTCTTATATGGGTGATAGTTTAGTGCAAGTACAACATTAGTGTTGATTATGGTGTCATGTACTTGGATGTGGAAATGTTTGGAAAATAAGATATAAATTTGATTTGGTGTTTGAGTCATGAGGTCTACAAGATTATTCTATTTGATATCTCAATTTGCAAGTTACTAATGTGATGACGAGTTTTCATGTTTCAATGTTCGTATCTACGAGTTATGTAGTTGTGTCGGTTGATCACCTATTCAGTTGTTGTGGAATGAATTGGATGTGGATTATCTATATCTACTAGGTTGATTTAATAGTGTTGATGTTGACTTTGCTAGTTTGCCTTATTTTTTATCATTTTTACATTGGTATGTTTTATTTGAGATGAGATGATGGATGCTATTTATAGTACTTGGATAGTCATCTTTGGGACTTGTAGCACATGTTTTATCTTGTTATCATGGATAGATTGGTTACCTAATTTGTTACAAATTTCAATGGAAGTTTTTGATAGTGATGTATTAACAATAGTTTAGAATCGATTACTTATGGTTTGTTGGCAGTTTTATCTTCTTGGCTTGGAGATCTTGGTTCTACTTGAAGTTATTGGCATTTTAGTTATGTGTTTGTTGATTTTGATGATATTCATTTAGGAGATGGTTTAATCATAATTACATGTGTGATTGGATATCATGGTTCATTATGAGTTGTTGGTAGTGATGTCCATTCACCATTTGATGTTGTGTGATCTTCTTTAGTATTGCATACGTTTGGAGGAGCTCTCAGATATAGTTGTTACAGAAGAGTCTTTCACATTTGTAGGTTCACTATTAGGAGATAGTTATCATCATGTTGATTGGAGATGTTGACATCTTGGAACCATGGATGACTCTTGGAGTCTTTGCTTGAGGTTTTATTTATGGTTTGTCATTTGGAATATTATTTTTGTTTGATAGGATGGTTGTTATTATATCATGATATACTCTTGATTACTAATTTAGAGTTTTAGCATGATACAGGTGTTTGATATGTTTGTTAGAGCATATATTTTTACTTGTTTTAGGAGATGTGAGATCATGATGTCATGTTTATGTTCCTGATTTAGTTGTTGGAATTTGACATTGATCTCACATTTGGTTCTCTTTCTATTGAGTAATTTGATCATTTGCTTGATTACTTCATGATGATGTTATGTTGCATTTTGGAGTTTGGCATGGATTTGATTGGTTAAAAGTTCTCATATTTACATGGATACACACGTGAAGCTTGGAGTTATCTTATTATTGTAAAAAATTGTTGAGATGGATACTCTTGATGAGGTTTATAGCAGGAAAGTCTAAGGAACCTACACCTTGGTTCAACATGAGTTCAACATGGAACTATGAGGAGATTTTTCTTGGATGAGTTATGATGACTTGGATATCTTGGAGGAGCATTCTTATTCCCCACTCTTGGTCTTCTCAGTGGTTTACCATCTGAGAGGTATTTCTGATTGTTTACTTTCAAGTTCACTAGGTATTACCCTTCATCTTTCATAGATATCCAAATAGATGGTTAGTTTTAGAAGATTCATTTTGAGGGATGGATGGTATGGTTACTCCTTGTGCATATGAGTTGATATTGTTCAATGTAATTTTGAGGATCTTAGATGGTTTATTGGGTTGATTTCCTCCTTTGAATATATTTAATTTGAGTTTGATCAAGTCTTGGTTTGAGAGGCTTACATCTATGTTGGTTACATGATACATATGTAGTGTTTGATCTTGGTGATTGAATGGTTGGGTGATGTTATGGATTTTATTTTGGGTTTTCTAAAGGAGATCATACTTGACACTAGAGGTGTATGTAGAAGGACATGCTACATGCTTATGATTTTTATTTTCTCTCTATGATCTTGGTTATCTTCCTAGATGTTTGGTTTCACATGATGTTAGTTTTTAATCTTGTGTGGTGCTATGGCGATCACTAGGTTGGTGGTCATGTGTTGTCACTTGATTCTTTTAGGTGATGAAATGGAGGTTCCTTTGTCTCTTTCCATTTTTGGGTGTGAATAACTTGGGAGAGCTATGAAGCCTTGTGAGATTTGTATTTCCAAATTTTTGGTTTACTAGTTTAGAATATCTTTGCGGATGTTCCTTGGTACTATATGATGTTCTTTACAACTTTTATGTGATGCTATTGTTAGGCTTGATATTCCTTGACTATTTTCATATTTGCATTACCTATGCAATAGGAGTTCCTAGATGTGTATGTTATTTATTGACAAGTTTGCACATAGAGCTTGGGATTGCATTTTGTCGCTTGTATATGTTGATGACATGAGTTTACTATGCTTTGTATACCTTTGAGGAATGGATAGTTGTATGTGAAACACTTATTATGGGTGCTATATTGGCTATGGATATTGTTTCTTGACAACTATTGATACATATTGATTCCTTTGGATTGAGTGCTTGTGTTTGGGATATTGGTTGAGGAAGAATTTATGCTTCATTATGACAGTTATTATGACTTATCTTTAGTTTATTATCTTTGTATAGTGGAATGATGGAGGATGAGAGAATTCATGCTTGGGATGGTGTTCACCTTTTTTTTTTCTTGTTACAGGTATCTTGATGGAGCACTTAGATTACTTTGATTCCTTAATGGTATATGTGGCTATAGGGATTGTCCCCTTGTTCAGGTTTGAGGTTACTTGTTACCCCTTATGCAATGTATACAGGTGGAAGAATGTTAGGAACTAGATGCTGTCAACCTTGCATAATGTTTAATTTATTATTATGTGTGTGGTGCACCTTGGGGGATGTAGAAGTATACATGCATCACTAGGAGTTAACATTCTTGAGGCTACTATATGTGTTGTATGTAATAATATGATATATATTTAATGGGTTCTCACATTGTAAAAATGTATTTAAGTTAATATGGGATAGATATTAATAAAGTGAATTATTAGTACCCAATATTAAATAAGAGTTCAATGGTTTTGTAATCTCATTATTTTAGTCATATTATTTTTGTTGGTTTTGTGTGAGCTTGTTTCTATAAAAGAAAACACAATGTTAATTGTTTAGGGTTTGCTAGTTGAAGTTTTGAGTATTCCTATAATGAATTCATATGTGAAGCATGGCGTGGGATAAGTGGATTCATGTTTGGACACATAGAGGAAGCATTAGAGAGGCTTGATGTTTTAAAGGTGTTCATGGAGGCTCAAAACATGTATTGTAATGTCTTATTGCTGAATAATACATTGAGCATGGATGCTTTTGGAGGTTGGATTTTTTTCTCTTGAGGGTTTTTCTAGTGTATCTCTCGTGTCATATTTTTATGGTATGTTGTCTATTCTCTTGCATGTGGATTCTGAATACTTGTTAGCATAGATTTCTCTTTTGGGTTATGTAGAAATCATCATTATATGACTACAAGTTTCCTTTCTTTGTTATCATTATAGACATCTTTTTTAGGATTGCCCACAACTCAAATCAGATGGTTGTTTAGAGAAGATGCCACAAGAAGATAAAAGGGAAAGAAACCAATTCAATAAGATAATCAAGGGTCTTTTGGTGGTCCTTCTAATACCAATAGTTTGTAGGAATGGTAAAGTTCAACCTTCTTGTAAGCCTAAAGGAAATAAAACTAATGCTCAAAATAAGAATAAATTAATATTTTGAGATAAATTCCTTCCAAAATATAGGATGATAAAAAAAAAAGAGTCAAGAGAAGATGGTCAAAAATCAAGGAAATGATGAAATAATGCATGAATATGAAGACCATGATCAACTACAAACTGAAAATATTTTTAATAAGCAACAAGAAAATACATTCTAATTAACTTATTTTTAAGTGACTATATTCTAATGAAATTGAAGAATGTTGCGAACTTCATAACATAGTTTGTAAAATTGATCATAAAGAGAGAACAAAATGGATCTGAGCACATTTGAAATGCTTTTCCTTCTTATTACTTGTGCCCAATTTGTGTTTGTAGGTGATGCTACTATTGTTCACCAAAAGTGATAACCCAAGTATACCTGCAATTGATCTATGAAGTAGGTAATTCAATCTATGAAGAACCTCAGAGCTTGGACAACATGACAAGGATATGAATCCTTCTACTCTTTAGGCTCTGCAAAACCTAGGCGGGTGTATCTTTGATGCATTTAATCAGATCTATTACACACAAGACTGCATCAATCAAAAGTAGATGGATCTCAAAAGGTTCAAAAACTAGGAGGTTACTGCAGATGGGCTAGATCCACACTTGCAACTCAACATTTTTGAATCATGAGATGGAGGGACACTTCCGCATAACATAAAATATATAAAGATATTCTAATTTTGGATTTTTGAATGATGTTCTGACAACCCTTCAATGCTACAAAAGACCAGTACCTTATCTAGGCCATAGAGTCATGCATAAAATTGGAAGAGAATCTCAGATGCAAGTTCTTTTCAACATTAAATTTTCATGTATCAATGCCTTACATTAATACAATCCTCTACTCTGTCACAAAACCGTACTTATATATATATATATATATATATATCCAATATGCATTCAAAATCATTAATGCTGGGTTTTATGGTTTAAATCCTTCCTTGAAGAATACCCAAAAGACAAACATTACACTCTAAGAGGAATCTAAAAAAGACAACTCAAATTATCCTTGATAATATGAAATTATATAAAGCTGAATACATTTTGGAGACAATTTCATGGAAACTCACACATGCCTTGCATAAGTGTGAACCTGCAAACTGAAGCAAAACCTACAGTAAAGACAACACTAAAATCATAGAAGAACACACTATCATTTGCACAAATAAAAAGATGTCATCACTGGAACCTGCAATTTCAGATTTCTCCCTTGGAGAAATCCTCAAAAACTGGAACCCTTACAAATGAGAAGAGTTGGGAATAAGAAGGAGAGGGAAGAAAATCAAATCTACAACTGAAATTGCCAAATATCTCCTCTCTAACTAAATTTCACTCCCATGGAAACTGCTCTCAAAATATGCCAGATTTGTCAAAATTAATTGCCTAATCGGATTCCTCATTCCGAGAGCTTTCCGATGATATATAACACTTCATATTTTTGCCAAAAATGAGACCTTGGGCGAATTAATTCTCAACATGTGCACATCTTTTAATTTTTTTGAATTTTAATATAGTTGAAACTATATCTTTTACAAGATTTTAATTTTAATTTTTGCTTTGATTGTGCTTTGACGCCTTGCCACGTGGTGGGATCTGATTGGTTGATGGGGTCTACTAGGTGCCACCTGGGATGACACCTCGTCACTCCGCCACGTGTCTGCTTGCTTGTCGTCCACCTAGGTGCCACATCATCACCACATCATCGCCACTGGATTGCCACCTCACCAGGGGCTGCCTGCTGGACTGCTGACTGGACCTACCACCTGGCTTTTGCCATTTTGTAGCCTTTATCTGGTGTGCATCTTCACTCCATGAAACCGTGTAGGCCATCGATCTGCTTCGAACTTGCTCACTCTTTAACCTTGCATTTTCACCATTTCGCGTTTCGCGGACCTTAACTCGCGAGCAAATTTCCTTCGCGAAACAGCGCAGATCGTTTGATCTCCCGAAACATGCACAATCTTTACCTTTTTCGCCATTTCACAGGGTGTAACTCGCGTGCATCTTCGGCCTGCGAAATCATGCGCTTTGTCGGATCCTCTGCAACCTGCTCATTGGTTAAGCCGGCCTTTCTCTGCAAAATTTTCCTATTTGCCTTGGGAAGCATACCTACGTGGGGTCCACCTAGTCGTTGCTCAGTCACCTCCTCTATCACCTCGAGATCCGCACCCACGCATGGGCCCACTTTGGGCTCCCATAGGCATTGTTCGTCAAAAGCCCAGAGGCTTTGACATTATGGATGTGTGTGATTTTGCTTATAAACATTAAAATAGACCATTTCCCAGTCAATGTGGGATATTATGTTTTGCCTATAGCCGCATTTTGAAGCTTTCTTCCTGGGTTTTAATGGCGCCTTTGTTGACAATATGTAATTCGAAGCTTCTAATCCCTTTCCAAGCACCATGCAGGAGAAGGAAGAGATTGTTGTTCACGTTGGGGAGGAGTATGTACCGTGGGCTTTAGCTGTTTCACTTTCTGCAGCCTCTTTGCATATCATGTTGCAGCAGGGAAGGAGGAAGGAGGATTGGAATGCAAACCATATGCATTTCAGTTGGAAGCCTTTTACCTTTTTCCCACCATTCACCAGCAGCTACCCTCCACAAGCTTTGTCATGTAAGGTTTAGTGTTAATCCTTCCTTTGCAACATTCAATCCACTTTTAACATGCTTTACACAATCAGATTTCACTCACAGGGGTGGAGGCTGGGCTTTATGCTACCATGACAATTACATTTGCTGTTAATAAATCATCACTAGCCTCCAAACAGCCACGCAGAGGGAAAGAATGCTAGCAGATGATTGGTTAGCTGAGAGTTTTCAACATGGGAGGAGGATAAGATGCTGGCATTACCATTGCATTTGTTTGAATGCTTCTACTGCTGTCTACAAACTCCAATGCCTAACCTGCACCAGAGAAGATCACAGCCAAGGGAGGAGAAGATAGCATGGAGTTTGAAGACCACCACACAAGCTGCACACCTACCACTTGGTTTCAACGTTGTTTGTCACCATCTACGCACAACCAAGAGGATAAAAAGGCACGTGAGGGAGGGAAGACACAATTTGTTTGCTTGAAACGTTCTCTTCATTTTTATGCTACCATTTGCATTTGTTATGGTCTCTGCATTTCAAGACTCCACTCCATGTGCAGGGAGGATTGGCTGGGCATTTTGTAAGTTTTAAAACCCCCACGTGACCAAAGGAGAAGGTAAGGTTACTGGGGTTCTATGCCTTGTGCCATCCAATTGTTACACCACGCATCAAGAACATGCTCCACTCCAGAGGACATCATATCATGTTGTTTTGTTAAAAGGAAATAAAAAACCTCCTCTTATTCTCAAAGTTAAAGTCATTTATGGCATTTTAAATCACCCCTAGACATAATATACTTGAAATTGTATCCATAATTGTCAATTTTGTATCACCATTAGGATGCGAAGGATCTTCTTTTTTAATTGTCTAGAAACTTAAATGTCTTCTCACATTTTCAACTTACCAATTTGCACTTGGTTTTGAACTTTCTCTGCTCTCTCACTGTCCAACTGGCGAATTACAATTGAGCCAAGTCGGGCCCCAAAGCGGGTCCGACTAAATTTTTTTTCGTTTTCCTACAACTGACCTCTAAAAAGCTTCAGGGACCTCAAACATACCTTTGGAAATGATCGACATCATTTTCGGATCATCAGACTGAATTTTGCAACCTTCAGGTGATTAAGCCACATTTTCGCATTTAATCGCGAAGACGTAATTTTCAAACCTGTTAAAACACCTTTCTGGATCTCGCCGTCTAATAGGCGTGTACTCTGATATGCAAGCATGAAATCTACCAAATGGTTTCTTAAGACGAGTCCTGAGAGGAGATATTAATCAGCGAAAAGGACAAACTGGCTTTGTCGGCACTGTGGACCAGACGAAGTCAATGTCCTGGCAACACATGATGCCTTTCTCAAAAATACCAAACGACCTCCGTAGGCCTTCAAATTTGAAACATAGGTACCTTGAAGTACATATTAAAACTTGGAAATCTCAGTTCTATCACCAGACTGACAGGATGTAAAAGGTACACTCACAGAAATGGCTACATTAACTGATATAACACTGAAAGTGCAGAAGACTGAAAATAATGGCTAAATGAACCCTTTTGCAAACCGACTAAATGGACTAGTAGGAGCCTGAAACTGGAAACATAGCTCATCATTTATACTAATATTATCCTGAAACAAACATTATGGCATGAAGCTTACTGAGGCGACTTTTACACTTATGCAAAATAGGGCTCCGACTAGCTGTCGAAACAGGGACTTGTCAAACCACACAAACTGCAAATGGATTTGGCTATGAAAACTGAGCAAATGGTTTCGTTAGGACTTGAAATTTTGCAGGATAACTCACATTTATGTATAGAATTTAATCCATTTTGAAATTCTCCATGACAATCAATAGGGCAAAAGATGTAGTCGCTCAAAGTAGGCTACTCAATAAAATCTGCATTTGTGCCTAAAATGCACTTTCAGCTCACACCTCAAAATTGGTACCTCATAAACTTATCCAAATTAAAATTTGAAAGTTGCACATCACTGAATAGGCCAAATGAAAGGTGTAGGACATGAATCCCGAGCCTTACCCTCTGAAAATCAACTGGCTCCATTTTACCCCCTTGCTAACTAGGCCATTCAAATTGACTTATTTGGAGATGCAAAGCAAAAATTTGAAGTGGGCGTCAAAAATTGACTCAAAATTAATGAGTACCAACAGCTACCAAGACATCTGTGTGTTTCGCCTTCCCTGTTGCTCCCATTGTTGGGTCAGGTGGGCAGGCTGCTCGTGGTGTGAAAGAGATTTTTAACGAGGTGACTCCTCATGCTGAGCCTGGGCTCGTGAACCTTTTTGGCCTTCGATCTAGGTTAGGGCTAGTTAAGGTTGCAAATCATTGTCTTAGGGCTTTCCCTGACCCTTCCTCTACAAATAACTGCAGTTATACACATATTGCTCAATCTGGTTCTGGTCCCGCTCGCCCCTTGCACACCTTTAGACCCCTACTTGGTGCCAAATCCTCTCCCATCATCGTCCGTGGTGAGGAAGTTTTTGAGACCAAATATTTCTTCTAGATTTGTGTACTGGTTTGTCATTTCCCCTCTCTCTGGCCTTCTCTTCCTGACCTGTAAAGTTGGGTTCTGTGTTTTTGAAAGCCTTTGGTTTCAGGTAAGATTGAGCTTTTTCCATGTGCAAAAGGCTTTTTTATTGTTAAGTTTGTTTCGTTTGAGGATCAAAATATTGTGTTGGGTCTTCTAGACCTCGCACTCCCTCTTTTAACCCCCTTACCAAGCCTTTTTCAGTGCATCCATTTTGGGTCAGAATGTTCAACTTTCCTCTCCAATTTTTGGTAGATTGCTATTATGAGGACATTGACAACTCTATTGGCCATTTTTTGAAGGTTGATGGTTCCACATCTCGCTTGGGTCACCCCATGTTTGTGCGTCTTTTTGTTGATATTGACATCTCTAAACCACTTCATGAGGAAGTGGTTTTGATGGTCAGGGATAGGCCTTGGTCTCAACTACTGGATTATGAGGGCCTCCCCTTTTGTTGTCATTGTTGCTTCGCTATTGGTCATTTGGCTTCAAACTAGTCTTTGGCATGTCAAAAAGGTACCACTTCTTGATGGAAGGATGCTAAGGAAGATCACCTAATTTTTGAGGATTCCTTTGAGGTGGTCTTTGACCAAGTTACTACTGAGAACCATGATCTGGGTGTCTCCCTTTCATGCCCAGATGTTCCTTTAGTGATTCCGAATGTTCCATTGGAGCCTCCTCCTATTCCTAGTCTATCTCTTGCTATGCAGGCCACTCCCTTCTAGCTACTATCTTCTTTGATGGTCGTTGATTTGCTTTGTTCTCTTGCTGCCCCTACCCTGGTTGTTGCTAATCCTCTAGTTGTGGGATCACCTCTTATTTCTTCTACTTTTGGGGGGTTGGAAGATAGTAATTCCTGGACAGTTGTTTGTAGAAGGAGGAAAGGTCCTTCTCCTCCCCCCATTACTCTTTCAAGGTCGGTAAAAGAGATTTTTGTTATTCAAGGTTGAGACCCTTGTCTCCCACTAGCTCCATGATATAGTCAAAAACTCCCGCTTTCGTCCTCTTCCCCTTCTTCTCATTCTCTCCTCTCGCAAATTTCACTCTTCCTTCATTCGGTTTGTTGCTCCGATCAAAAGTCTCTTTCAAAAGAGTGAATGTGTTTTTTTGGTTTTTTATTGTCTCACTACTCATGAGATCCCTTTGTTCTACCTGGTTGACTGAACATATGTATCTTGAGTTCGGGCCCTATCCCATTTTACTTAATCAAAACATAACTTATAAAGCTAAAAAAATAAAAAAACACAAAACCAAAAAAATATGTTGTTTATGTTTTTGCCTCCTAAGGTTTAGATACCAACTATTTTCCATCAAATTAGCCAACCCAAACAAATCTAAATCATCCAAATTAGAAACAAACATCCTTTGCATCTAGATTTTAAACTCCAACCAAATTATAACTCCACAATCCAAATCATCCCTACCAACCCCAATATAAATTCATAATCATGCTTCCATTTAACTTTATTGATTTATCTAGTTACATTGAAAATCTTTCTTAAGACGGTGATGGCACAAGCCTTGTTGATCAACCAAAATATGACTCATATGATGAGAATAGTCATACAACTAGTTATATCCATTACACTCAAAGCTAAATCTTAATAGACCAAATACAACATGAGACTATTGATGAGAAATAAGACCTTTTAATCTAACTTGAGTATGATGATGATAACATAGGCCTTGTTGATAAACCAAAATATGACTCCTATGACAATAACGAGAGTCCAATGGATCAAGATGGATACATTAAATCCTTAAATGACATTTCCTTAAGACATTTTTTCATAAGCTTTAATTTCCCATCCATCAATCCTTAGTATCAAGGGCCAATTATCACAAGCTATACTATAAATCTGTATTGCATATCCATTGGTTATCATTATTTTACCTTTGAAAAGAAAGATCAATATTCTATCCAAAGTCTTCCTCAACACCAATACATTTTCCAATTCCCTATATCTATTTTTTCCTCAAATCGTCATCCCCATCTCTAATCTAAGAATCCCCTAGCACAAGCTCCCCCACTCATGTCCTAAATATTTATCCACTGATCCTACCATTAAAATAGAATTTATATGCAATATTTCAATCCAAGATAAGTGTGCAATGGCTAGATACCTTATAGGCATTGAAGCCAAGCCACTCTTGAACTATCACTTTAAACAATCATCTATTGGTCACCCTTCCTCTACTATTGGCAAGGAAAAACTATCCTTCACCCTAAGCCATCCTCAATGCCAAAAGCATCTCCCTCAAAATCTGTATCTCCCGTCCATATGCCAAATTCTCATCCCCATTATCAATCTAGGAAATCCATGTAGCCCCCACCTCCTATTCTAATCCTTCATCCTCTAAATCATTACAATACAATCGATACCAATCCAAAAACGTATCCAATGAAGTCACCCTTAGGTATTTTCTCCAAGGACTAATAAAAAAGGAATCTTAATGTCCAAAACATAATAAAAGTTATGTTTTTCCATCACATCACTAATCCTACACCATCCAAACATATCTCATCATCATGCACTCCACTTATCAAGCTCACTCAAGAGATTCCTATCCAAAATCTATTATTATCACGCGAAAATCTTGAGTCTATCCAAGAATCCTAAAGAGATGATCATGACATTCAAGCTAATTTGATGTTTGATCAAGATTCTATATGTGATCATGACAACCAAGACAATTCAATCTTTGATCAAGATCCTATCTATGATCAAGAAATCCAAGATGATTCCTTATTATACTTGTATGAAATTTAAGTATGAATATAATTAATATTTATTTTTGAAAGAGATGCAAAATAAATCATCCCAAGATGCATGGATGAAGTCTCTTTATTATTGATATGAAAACTATACAAACTTCAATTCCTAAACAAGATACATATGAAGGGTTATAATTATAAATGGATCCTCAAGGTTTAGGTCTAGGTCTAGTGATGACCCAAAAATTAAAAGTTTTTCATATTCAATTTTAAATATATAAATTTATAATGAAGTTGATGCTTTTGCATTGAATAGAGGTTGTTGAAGTGTAATATTTTTTTTTAATAATAACCAATATGTTTATTACAAAAGCTCTTCCAACATCCAAAATAAGAATTCCGACTTTGTTATATGTAAATAAAACCAATTTTTCAACTTTTTTTTCTTTTTTAACAATTCTTGCAGTGAGTGCACTGAATTTTAAAGGGATATAGAAAGTTAATGAATTTTTTTATGGTTTAAAAAATATTTATAATTGTGAGGTGAACGAACCCCATGAGATAATACACCCAATCTAGATAATTTGACTCCTTTTTCATCTAAGCTAATTGTAAATAAAAAATTGACCTTGTATTGAGGTAATGATGGTAATAAATTGAAGGGCATGTTTGTATATCTAATCAAGACATAGGAAATGGCTGCAAATGGAATTTCAATATCATAGATACTGTGCTTGCACTGATTCCTCAATGTATATGCATTAACCAAAGAAGAACATATTCTTGAATATTTAATATTCAGTTTAATCTAACAAGAAACAAGTTGTTACATTATTTTAGAGTATATTATCATTATCTGAAAAATAATTATCGATAATTATTTTTGTTAGAAAATGGATCATGTTTGAATAAAAATAGATTAATCATTAAAATGACGAATAGCTCAATGATAGAACACCCCAAGGATAATTGAAAATCCTAAATATTCAGTAACAAACCACCCACAATAATTGAAAATCTTAAATTTTCAATGATAAAACACCAAAATAACAAAATAAGAGATCTTAGATTCAACTCCAAACCGATGCTAAAAAGTTCAGAATTGTTGTTTATATTTCAACCTAACATGTGGCAGAAAAACAATTATAATCTCTTTCAGTGCATCAAATTTCCCATCATTGAATATGTTGCCAGATTGTGTGTCAGTTCTGATCATCTTGCCCATGAAAGAATACCCAATAAGCTCGTTAACCATTTCTGTCAGATCGTTGGAATCGTCAAACAATTCGTCAGATGGAATACCCATTTCTGTCCACTGCTAAAAACGAGTGGTCATTCTGATATGCCCATCACTGTCTGGTCATTTAAATATGCTCACCATTATATAGTGGATAGAAAAGGATTGAAAACAGCTTGCAAAACGCTTCACTGAGCAACGTGTTTTTCTTTCCTTCGTACAACTACACTCCCCGTTTCCCACTAAAGGAGAGAGAGTTTCAGATGAAAAAAAAGAATCCTATTGCATACAAAACCAGTACATTCATGGTTAAAAAAACTAATCTGAAACTTACAGATCGATGGTGAAAGATACTGATCCAAATTCCATGAATATGAAAGTGTGATATGATTCGGATCATTTCGTATATTGATTTGTTTAGATAATTCATTTCAAATATATGAGTTTTATTGGAAAAATGAGTGTGATTTCAAATGATCCATTTTAACAATCGCCCCTTAGAATGTGTTGTAAATTAATGTTTTGAATGTGGTTTCAAATGATCCACTTCAATAAATCAACGTTGAATGAGTTCAATTGAAAAATGAATGTGATCTGAAACGATCCACCTCAACAAATCAACGTTTAGAATGTGTTGTTTAAGACCAACTGACTTAGAAAGGCAAAAACAGGTGAATAATAGCTATATATCAAGCTTTTTTGTAGTTTGAGTCACGGCAACCTGTCATCACATGGAGATGACTTCTGTTTGTAGGTGGGACTATTGGTAGCTGCTGCTGAAACAGACGTGTAAGGTGGCATTTGATAATTTCTCCTTCCCTGGAATTGACAATCTTCTGGTAGTATGCCAAATTTCAGATATACCCAGGAACATGAGAATCCTTGGGTTATACGACAATCTTGGGGTTCTTTTCTCTTACCTGTATTGACATTTTATCCCACAACTGTATTCTTTCCTGCATGCAAATTGACTTGTATGTTTTACCCATTATGACTGATTGTCTTTCTTCTGATATCTCGCCTAAAAAGATGATTATTTGGGCAACTTCCAGGTAGCATCCTCGTTTGTGACAGGTCTTTGTTGATAGACATTTTTCAATCCTTCTGTCTCCATGGACGTGGAGGTTTGGTGTAGGAATAATGAGCCATTCAGGGCTAAACTAATGACAAACATGTTATCAAAATGTTGACACTGAGTTGGTTTGAAAACTATTATCAAAATAGGTTTTTTATTTTCTAAGTCTAACTTAGACAAAATTGACCCTAGAATTGTGGGTCGTAGTTGAATTAGAATTAGAATTGTATTGTGGGTTGTAGTTGAATTAAAACTAGAATTGTATTGTGGGTCGTAGTTGAATTAGAATTTTGTTGAGGATGTAATCAATTCATTTTTTTTGATGTGATTTATAATTAGTAAAGCTGTATAGATTTTACAGATTGGAAAGTTGTTGATAGTCATAGAATAAATTATCTTTAAGAAGAATTATATAAACTTAATTGATTGTGTGTGTGAGTGATTAGACAAAAGATCTAATGGAGTTGGCTCTACTAGATCTTTTTATCTTAAATGTTCCAAATCTCAATAAGAATAAAATGGACCTAAAAGAAGGATACATAAGCAAGCAAACCATTAGAAGATTAAGAAAATTTGTATTTACATCTTAATGTGATAAGTTTTTTTTTTTTTTTTATATTAAATATCGAGAGACCAAAATAAGGAGAGTTTATACAAAAACGAGGATGGGAGGCAAAGCCTCAGCCATTAACCAGTGGGATTATCCGACTGAACAAAGACAACCTCCTACAAAAAAAAAGAGTTACGAAAGAGAGAGAGTATATACAGTGAACCATATACATCAACTAGAGGCTACTGGACACCTATTGCAGAATCTCATCCTAGTTTTCCATCCATGTTGTCCATCCTTGTGGCCCTTCCATCCACACCACCTTCTTCCGCTCTAGGACCTAGGTAAACATTTCGAGCTTATCAAAGTAGGGACCTCTATTGTCCCTGAGTTCCTTGATCAGTTTCTTTAGAGCCTCATCGAATGCAGTCTGGTTCTCTGCAATTCTAGCCCATTCAAAGCTATCCTTCATCTCATATATGAACATGGTTGCCTGACCATCCCTGAGGAAACGCAACAGCTTCTCCCTCTCAACATTCATCAAAAAACATACCTGCACATCAATTTTATAATGTGTGAGTTTCTTAAAAAACCCAGTAAGAGTCCTATCAGTACCTTGGAATTTTTCCTCATTTCTAAGCTTCCAAATAAACCAAAGTATGAAAGAAGAGAGAATTTGCCAAAACAGGTTAGCATCCTTCTTGAGGCCATGAATGAATCCAGCAATAATATCAAGAGTACAAACATGTTCAGTAATGGAAATTCCAAACATCAGCCAGACCTCTCTGGCAAAAATGCAGTCAAAAAAGATGTGCCGCATAGTCTCAAGCTTCCTACATACATAGCATAGGTCGAAGGCACCAATGTTATTCCTAATAGGCAGTCTATCCAACATTAGTTGCCACCTGAAGCATTTGATTTTTGGGGGGATGGGGGACTTCCATAGTTTCTCAAATGTTTTCTGCCAAGCAGATGTATTAAGGTCAACATACCAGAGGGAGTTAATATGATCGATCACAGTGGTATCATGAGTGAACAGTTTGTAGATAGACTTAGCTTTGACCTTAGAGAGGAGGGAGCCATCCTTCCATCGGAACGAGAGGTATCTGTGAGTGTCTACATCAGTGTTCCTGGGAAGATCTAGACAAGAACAAGCATTTGTAATCATATTGCAGGTTCTCTTATGTGAGGCAGGGAGGCCAAACTTATTGCTAAGGTCCTCCCAGCTGATGAGATTATCATGTTCCAAGATGTCCATGAGGTATTTAATGCCTTTATTATACCAATTCCTAGCAGAGCAACCTTGGGTTAAAGCGAGGGGTTTAGAGTTATGGTAGAGATTCCACCATATTGACCTTTCCCCATGGAGAGTATTATTACAATCAATATTAGAGTTGGTAATAAGTTTACGCACATGCTCCCAGGCTTTCCAGATGGATTTAAACACCCAAGTGCCTTGAACAGACACAGAGAATCTGCCTGCTATTAGATCACTAAAGGGGAGGGCTTTCCAAGATTTGGCAAACTTGGGGATGCATTTTGTATGTTATTTTTGACAAGGATCTTCCAGGGTTCTTGTCCTTCCAGGGCATGAAATATCCACTTGGCAGCCAGGGAAACTCCTTGCATTCTGAGATCTTTAAGTCCCAGCCCACCAAGTTTCTTTTCTATGTGGCACCAGAGCATTTGACCACGTGGGCCTTTCTTTTACCCTTACCATCAGACCAAAGGAAGCGCCTGATAGATTTTTGGATCTCATAAACTTGGTAGTTACTGAACATCCAGACAGAGGAGTAATACAAACTATAGGAGGAGAGGATTTTTTGGTAGACTTGGATCCTACCAACCAGGGATAGAATCCTATTGTCCCATTTATTAAGTTTTTTGTCAATCTTTTCTTTGACCCAAATCCACATATCCTTGAGAGAGGGAGAGATAGAAAAAGGGATATCGAGGTACCTGACTATTTTATTGGGTCCTCCCCATGAATATCCAACCTGCTGAAGCCAGTTCGGGGGTTCCTTGTTCCACCCAAGCAGGATAGACTTGGAATTGGAGATACGAGCACTAGAGGCTCTGCCAAAGGTTGCAAGCTTTTGATTGAGGGAGTCAATGTTATGCCTAGAGAGCTCCAGGAAGAGTGCAGTGTCATCAACAAATTGTATGTTGAGCAATTTAGAGTCATCTGGCATCTTAATGCCATGAACTTTAGGGGATAGGGTATCATCTCTTAGGAGGTAAAAGAGGGCGTCTGAGGCCCTGTCTAATGGATCTAGAAAGAGGAATAGACTGGGAAAGTGATCCATTAACTTCAACCAGGGCGGAGGCATCTTTGAGGAGAATTTGGACATATTTACAGAACTCGCTAGGGAAACCAAAGGCTTTGAGCATCATGAGGATGAAGTCCCATTCCACCCTGTAATAGGCCTTCTCAAAGTCTACAAGGAACATGGCAATATCTTGATTTGAAGTTTTGGCCCATTCCATAGATTCCCAGCTAGTGACAAGGTTCTCCAAGATATACCTTCCTTTAATGAATCCTGTTTGGGTAGAGTAGATGAACTTGGGAAGGATCTTCTCAAGGCGAGAGGCTAGGGCTTTGGCCAGGATTTTATAAGAAATGTTGAGGAGAGTAATTGGCCTCCAGTTTTTTATGAGGGCTTTATCCCCATCTTTTGGGATAAGTTTAACAATGCCCCTATTGATGGACTCCCCAAGGGTGCCACTATCAAATGCTTCAGTGTATATGTCATAAAGGTCTTTGGTGACCCACTCAATATTGGTTTTGTAAAACTTAGCAGGAAGTCCATCGGGGCCTGGGGCCTTATCATCCTTGAGGGCTTTAATGGCATCAACAATTTCTGTCATAGAGATTTTGGTCTTGAGAGGAAGAGCTTCAGCCTCAGAGATTCTTTTTGGGATAATGTTACTGCACCTATTTCTAGCCTCTTTTGAGGCTTCACTATCTTCCGAGGTAAAGAGGGTTTTATAAAATATTTCAAAAGCATCTTTGATCTCATTGATGTTTAGGAGTTCCTTATCCTCAGCTATGATTCTGTCAATTTTTTCTCTATTTTGTTTTTGTTTAAGGAGATTGAAGAAGACTTTAGAGCCTTTATCTCCAAATTTGAGCCAATGATTACGTGCTCTGATGAGGGAACCCTTGATTTTGACCTATTGATGTTTCCTAAGAATGTCTCTAGCCTGAGCTACACATTCCACTAGGACAGAGGAGGAAAGATGTAATTTTATTTCATGCTCCAAGGAGTGGAGCCGATTAGTGAGAGTTTTTTCCACAAGCCTGAGATCCTTGGCTTTCTTCTGGCCTATAGTTTGGAATATTTTTTGCCAAGAGGAGACATTTCTGTTCCATCTGTGGGTGTGGGATTGGGGATGTTGAGAGTGCATGTTAAAGAGTCTAACCATTTTAATGGCAGTTAGGGCATCCTTGTCATTTAGCAGGGAGGTATTAAGGATAAACTTCTTATTGAGAGGATTGTTGTTAGGGATGGAGTTCCTAGTATTGATGACAGCAATGATAGGGAAATGGTCAGATAAGGTTACTAGCAGAACAACCACTGGGTTCCCCAAGTGATTAGGGGAGAAGGAGAAGAAATTTTTATTAACATAGAACCTGTCTAATCTGGAGTAAATTCGGCTGGGGTCTTGCTGAAAGTTGCACCAAGTGTATCATAGGGCAGAGGATTCAAAGAATTCCTAGAGTTTTTTTATTATTGTAGTCACATAAATCTGTCCACTTAATTAAATGAATACTTAGTATTTATTTGATTATTTAACCATCAATTAATAATTAATTAAATTAATATTTAATTAATTCATCTTAACCCTATTCTCCTATTAATTAAATAAATTATTCAATTTATTTGATTTAATTCACTTAACCAAATTCAGACCATTAATTAAATAAATAAATCATATTTATTTAATTAAATCTTCTCTCACATTTAAATAAATTAATATTTATTTAAAACCCCCAAAATCCCACCTCTCACATTTAAATAAATAAATCATTTATTTAAAATCACCTTTATCCTCCACCCACTTGCATTTTCCTACAAATGCAAGTTGCACAATTATTTTAAATAAATAATTTATTTAAATCCTATTTATCCTCACCCACTTGAAACCTTTAATGGTTTCCCTTAAAGTAGTCAAACTTGATGGCTTTAAAGTCTTCAAACTTGATGGCTTCCTTCTATAATCTTCTTAAGACTTTAATGGTTTTCCTTAAAGTCTTCAAGCCTTTAATGGTTTCCCTCAAAGTCTTCAAGCATTTAAATGCTTTATCTTCATTTTCTCATTTAAATAAATTAATATTTATTTGAATATTTATCCAAATGCAAATTACACCATTTAATTGAAATAAATGATTTTATTTTAATTGAAAATACCAAAATTTCTCCCACTTGCATTTTCCTACAAAATCCACTTGTATGCCTAAACCCCTTCTAGATTCTTCTAAACCCTTCCTAATTAGCCTAAATTCATCCCTTAAATATTGTCACATTCCTAAGCAAATTGGAGTCACTTCTCAAAGACTCCAAAGTCTTTGAAAAACAATTAATGCTTTGTGTGTTCAACAAATTAACCCTCAAAGTCTTGGATAACCTTTGAAAGCTTCCAACCTTCAACCACTAAATGGCTCAAAGTCTTTGATAACCATTGAAGGCTTTCAACCTTCAACCACTTAATCCCCAAAGTCTCCAATAACCATTAATGGTTACCTCAAACCCTCCCACATGGTTAAAACATTTGTTTTGACTCAACCTCTACCCAACCCAAAGGTCTCATCAGGCCATTAATGCTTTGACCATGATTATCTCTTAAACATTTGCACAAAGGTTTATCCTTGGATTAACTCTTAATCCAGTGGGTAATCTTAATTTAGACTTGACCCTTACCTTCTAGATAACCATGAGGTCTTCTCAGGCCTTTAATGCCTCCAACCTCTTCTCTCAACCCAATCCTATGTTGAAACTTGTCACCATTTTATTGGTGCCAATTGTGCACATGGATCCCCAACTTTCAATCCTAACCCTTGTTAAGATTGCTCAATCTTAACCCTTCATTTCCCTATTTCTTCTATAAATAGAACCCTTCTCCTCAAGCAAAAGGAGAAGCATTTTAGAGTATTGTTGTTATACTGGCATTAGCATAGAGCTTTTTCATAGCATCACTATCTACTCTAGCATAGTATTTAGCTTTTCATTTCATATTTGAAGCTTAGTATTAAATCTCAATCCTCCATAAGCATCCATAGTGCAAAAAGCTGCTGAGAGCTACACTCATTTGGGACTTGGAGAGGAGAGGAACAAGGGAGGAGCAACTATGAGCATCTTGATTAGCTATTTCATTTTATGTTTATATGCTTTCTATTTCATGCTTAATATCTCTCTTGATATGCCTGTTTAGGATAATCTTTTGTTGCTAACACTAACGTTTGTTTCTTGTGCTCTTGTGTGTGTTGCCATCAAACAAATTTTCTAATCCTTTTTGCAGAGCATCATTTGGTGAACCCGACGTGAATCCAAACACCAAAAAGATCATTTTTTTTTTTAACCAATAACATGTTTGAATGTTGAAAATGTCACACAGGTTGCGATTTTGACACTGTTTTGGTGCGTTTGGCATTATTTTGGCGCTATTCACCCTGTTTCAGTGCTTTTCCCTTCTCTGTCTTTCCCTTTCTTTTAATACGTTTGTGTTAAATAGTGCCTCTGTTCAAACGCAGACTAGCACTATTGTAACAAAACGTTGTACAAATCACCTTGTAACCAAAAAAAATAAAAAACCAAAAAAAAAAAAAATTTAGGCTTGTAGAAGCCCACCAAATAGGCGGATTTTACTAACTATTTTTCTCTTTTGTGCAGATTTAAATTAGATTAAAGAGTAGATTTATATTTTTTTACTAACTTGTTTTTGAAGTTGGTTTTAAAAATGAATTCACTTTTTATTTTGGTTTAAAATTAACTTCACATTTCAAATTTGGGCTTTTGAAAAAGAATCACACATTTGTTTGGGGCTCTTAAAAAGAATTTCATTGTTCAAAGGTAAAAAGAACCACAAACTTATACAAAAACAACTTTATTTTTTTTTTTTTTGCAAGTTAGGAAACAAACTTCGTTTTGGTGCTTAAAATCAACAAGGCAAATTTTATTTCTTGCATCAAGATAAAACTCACAATCCACACTTCCATTTTTGGTGCAAATAAAATTCACAATCAACTTGTCTCATTTTTAAAGCAATCTTACTTCATGCAAACGTGTTTTTCATTAAGTTGACCAGGATTTTCAAATTCTAGTTTACTCAAACAATTGCCTTTGAAAATTAAAAAGAACACCATGATTGTTGGAGCAACATCTCCAAATAGTTAGATCACATTGCAATGATAGATTAAAAAGAACAGGTGTTTTTCGTGCTTGGCACACTTGTGCAAAGAGTTGGTCGAGTGGTCCTACTTCTAACACACACTATCCTCTCCCTTGGCTTTCGTGGTCCTAGGTGCAAGAGAAAAGTGTTAGTAACACTCACATTTTATCTTTTTAAGAGAGGCCTGCCAAGGGATCGATACTCTTGGGAACGACCTCGAGCGGTAAATCCTTCGAGCCGCTATAGAAATCAGGTGAGAGCGAAAGCTGTAGCCTTGGGTATAGCTGTTCCTACAGTGTAACTGGCCGAAAGGACAAATGGGCCCCACCACCAGTTACAAGGCTCTTAAGTGAGTCACTGCAGAATGAACTTATGTCCAAAGCCATCGAACATGACTAAACACCTTTAAGTAGTAGCCCACCTGTTCTATTGATTGAGGATATTTGAGGTATAATTTAGTGCAAGAGCATAGATGGTTTTGCTCCCAAGATACTCACCATACATATTTCCTTGAGTAGAAACATAGCTTTTTGAAAAGTCACTTGTGGCTTGATAAAAGTGGTGACTCCCCCATCATAGGGATCATCTATTTGTTATGCTCATGCAAAACTTAGTATATCACATCCTTACCTGCCATGGCGGGATTCATAAGGTATGTAGTACCAAAGTCGAAGAAATATCAAGATGTGGGCTAAATTTATCACAACTGGCCATTTGACCTTAGGGATAAAAAGTGTTTGAAGTGTGTTCGTTTTACAGACCTAGTGCGAATTGAGCCGACTTCAGGCTTTGGAAATACACCTTAAAATAAATCTAAAGGAAGGGTCAAAAACAAGTCCAAGGATTGGGTTGATCTAGACCCATACTCATTTGTGCCTTTGAGGCTACAATCTTGTGTTTGTGTGCTTGCTTTGTTTTCTTGTCAAAGAAAAATCAGAAAATCAATCCCAAAAACAAAGTATTCATCCAACATCTGTCAACACAACCAAAAATACCAAAAACAAAGTGCAAACAAACAAAGAGTCAAAAATTTATGACCATTCTTCACATCTTGCGAAAGAAGAAGTGTCATCAGAATATTACCTTGAAAAGAAGACCATTAAGCTCAAAGGCTTTGATCAAAAGGAGGAAATTCTTCTATCTCAATAGACAAATATTTGTCTCACATAGAGTCTTTCTACATCGCATGCGTCTCTATCTTCAAGGTAAAACAAACGAGTTTGATTCCGAATCATTGAACCGCGGAGCTTTTATGCAATATAGAGCTTTGAGTTATCACAAAAATCAAGGAGGAAAGATTAATCCCAACTTCTTCCCAAACATCTGTATCACCTACAACACAGCTCGAGAAATGCCACCAACGCCTGAAAGGGAAGAAGTAGAGTTTGTTCCATTTGTAACACAAAGTTTTATTAAAGTTGAAAACAAAACATCCATCATCTCATTCATACATCATTTTTCCATCATCAATTCATCCCAAAACTCTCAAAACATTAAGAGGTTCTTGTCCCAAGATTCCTTTTTTAGATATTGCTTGAAATCAAACACATCACATCACTTTTAGATTGTTTCTACATCTAGGATAAGCTCATCCTAAGAGACACATCTACGCAGGTTAAAACTAGTTCATGAGTGAATCCTCTCATTGCTAGGTAGTCAAAATCTGTAACACATCTCAGATTTCTCTACACCTTATCACATCCAAACTCATCAAAACAAACAAGCAATTCAAAGAAAGAAATCTGGTTACATTTACCTTTAGAGTGCTAGAGATCTACAATCCACTAATCATCCATCTTTCATCGAACAACTCATCATCATCTTCAATCAACTTCAACACAAACTTGCAAACAAAATGGCTCAAACCCGATCGCGATCAAGGCAACGAGAAATAGAAATTGAGGAAGAAGAGGACAACCTCAATGAATTTCAAGAAGCACTTGGAGGAAATGTAAATGATGAAAACCCAAGTAGTCCCACTCCTTCAACAATCGAAAGGGTTCAGCATAACCCTCACTTTAACAGATTATTTGATGAAATTCTCAGGAGCAATGCGGATGCTCACTTCTTAAGACTTGCTCAAGAAGGAGCCAAACTCCCCTCAGACTTTGATCTTGCCCAATTAAGACAAGCATCAGAAAGACAAAGTCGCCATGAGGAGGAAAGACGTAGAGATCCCATCAGATATAACATCCCTCGAGGTAACCCACCACCTCCTCCTCCAAATGAAATGGAGATGTTGCGGCAACAAGTCGCGGATCTCGCCCAACAACTTCATAGTGGTGTTAAGACCAATCAATTTTCACTTAATGACATCTGTCCCTATCCGTTTGATAGGAATCTTTATATGCCACCCTTTCCACGCGGGTTTGAAACACCCAAATTTGAAAAATATAGAGGAAAGGGGGATCCCCGTGATCATGTCCGAGAATTTCATTCTGCTTGTCTTGAAGTAGCTTATGAGGACACATACCTAATGCGCCTTTTTCCCCAAAGCTTGGGAGGAACAACCACATCATGGTTTTCCCGACTTCCAGGTGGCATTAGAACATTTGAGGAACTCATCCAGAAGTTCCTATCTCATTACTCTTATAATATTGAACGCGACATCACCATGGCTGATCTATGCAACACCAAACAAAAACCAGGTGAATTATTCGCAGTATTCCTGCAACGATGGTGCCAAATGTCTAGCAGACGTTCTCTTCAGTTACGTGAACGAGAACTAGTGGAAATTTTCATTTCCAACTTAAATGAAGAAATGGAATTTCACCTGGATGTCAAAGACACAGACTCTTTTAACGATATGATCACCAAGGGTATAAAATGTGAAAGGGCACTCATCAAAAAAGGACTCATCAAAATCTTTAATGAACCAAAAGATGCTCCTCGCCCGCGCTTCAATAGCGATAAACCGAACTTCTGGAACAAGAATAAGAACATCGTCAACGATGGAGTTGTGGATGCTCGGACTGTCCAAAATGCACAACCTGTGGTTCGGTTTGCAGGACAAAATCCTCCACCTCAAAATAACACAAATGTTCCTCTTAATCAAGGTCGCATCACATCTCATGATGAACCAAGACCTCGTCCACAAAAACAAAAACGCACATACACTCCCTTAGGGGAACCCATTGAAACAGTGTTGCGACAACTCCTCTCTCAAAATTTGGTCACTCTACCTAAGCTATCAAACTATGAGCCTCAAGTCAAACCAGCATGGTGGAAAGATACTGAACACTGTGAGTTCCATCAAGGAAGAGGACACAAGACAAGTAATTGTCACCGATTGAAAGATCTCATTCAGGATCTTATTGACCGAGGAGAAATTGAAATTGAAGGGCATGACCCAAAAACAACCAATAATGATCATCAGATGTTCAAGAATCCACTTCCATCGCAAGATCAAAGGGGTCCTTCGACGTCCAGTCGAGGTCCTGATACCACTGATTATACGCAAGCTGCGTATAATTACACTGTAAATCACCTGTATGATGCCAGTGAACAAATTGCAACCATAACCTTCAAAAATCCCACCTCAAATTGCAATGTTGTTACACGTCGTGGCAAGGTCACCATCAAGGCAGCTCCACAAGGCACCACCTCCGTCCCAAAGCAGTACAATCTTGTGGAACAATTAGACAAAACCCCTGCACTTATATCCATTTTGGAGCTTTTGCGTCTGTCACCCTCTCATAAAACAATCTTGGATCAAGCACTCCAAGAGGCGTCAGTCCCTGCAAATCTAAATACGGACCAATTTCAAGCCATGGTTGGAAGTCTAAAGTCATCACCTTGTCTCACTTTTTCTGAAAGTGACAACTCTTCCTTCCAGCAACCTCATAACGCCTCACTCCACATTGAAGGCTTCGTCAACCAACACAGGATCAAGCGAGTCTTGATCGATAATGGAGCAGGCCTAAACATTTGCACACTACAGTTGGTCACAGCATTGGGATATGCAATAGAATCAGTGGATCCTCGTAAGAAGATCACCATCAAAGCCTATGATGATGCAGAGCGTTCATCCAAAGGAGCTGTGGTACTACCAATCCGAGTGGGCCCTGTGGTAAAGCATATCATTTGTCAGGTTCTGGACCTTCCTCTGCCATATAATCTATTATTAGGGAGACCTTGGATACATGCCATGCAAGCTGTTCCATCTACCTACCATCAATGTATCAAGTTCCCACATAATGGTGCAGAGATCACAATCCTGGGCGATGCAAATCCCTTTGCATTTTGCCATAATATCAGCCATCAACCAGAAATTACTGTTCCTAATAATAGGGAAGCCATTTCCTCCACATCATATGTAAATCCCGCCTCTCTTGCTAGTTCAAACACCCCTATACCCAAGCAAGAAAAGCTTAAGATGAAAATCGCAGAGGAAGGTCCTGGAGAATACAACTTGAGTCAGCTCTTTTGTGTGGGACAAATGCCCACTTCTCCTAGAACACATGGTAAACCACAGCAGTTGCTCCAGCAACCACTAATCACGCCTCCATGTGCCTTAACGCCTTTCATTCTTGGAAAGAGTCAAGAGGAAGAGACACAAGATGAGGACCTGGCGGACTGGATCTATAAAGATCCCATCACCACTGACAAACCGCAAGTTACACTTCCTACGGAACAATATGGCAAAGGCCTCCTCATTATGCAAAGAATGGGATATGATGGTCAGAGTGCTTTGGGATACTGCAAACAAGGACGACACGAACCTCTACTACCAGAATTCAAGCCCAAAGGTAATACAGGCCTTGGCTTTGAAAAAGAGATCCTTCCTAAACTCAGATTCAAAGGAAAACCCAGCAAACCATTTTGCCCACCTACTGCAAAGAGGATACCTTTCATAATCAAAGCACCATCAAGCACTATCCCCACTGCCCCCTCAAGGCTCACAACTCCACCATCACCAATGTCACTCATCCCATCAAACGAACCAGTAATCCTATCAGCAACACCATTTGTAGCAGCAACTATATTGGAACCCGCAGCAGCATCTATGGCACCAGTAGTTCCAGCAGAAGTCACTGAGTCACCATTACCGATACTTCCAGTGACAAATCCATTAAACCCCATCACAATTCCTGTAGCACCGATCACTACAAGGATACATAAACCAATCACACCTGCCGTGTTTAACTCCAAAGACATCCCAGTATGGTATAGCAATCGGATGCTGGAGAGTGATTCAGAGACCGACTCACATGAGTGGGAATTCGATTCAGTGCAACTTAACACTTCAGATGAGGAAGACACATCACCACCTCCACCCCGCAAAGACATCCCTGTTTATGGAGAAGCACAGATAAAGACCACTTGGGTACCTGAGCTGGAAACATCTTCCACAGACCCTACGTCTCATCCTACGCCTGATTCTGATAGGGAGAGTACCATCAACGACCTTCACCACACTGTCTTAACCCTCACTGATACATCTCCCGCACTTAACTTAATCGATGAAGTAATGCCCATTATCCACCCTGAACTCATCGAATGGAACCAACCAAATCCCCCATGTCTTGACCTCTTCCAAAATGATGAGGCTATCATTGACTTTTTGGAATTAAGGGATAATCTACCAAGCGGGGATCACAAAGCTGGATTCGCCATTGAACTTAATAGTGCAGCATACTTCGGGGCGGATGCCAAACCCTTCAGCTGCAAAAATATAACATTAAAACATGGATCTTCTAGTGAAAACCACACTGTGGCACTGTTTGATCCAACAAAAGTAAAAAGAAAGAGCGTATCCAACGGTGAAAACCTCTCTGAGGTGCCTGAGGATGAAGGGTTTGACATTCTCCCTGCTAATACACAACAGGAACGATCAACGATCCTCATTGAGGAGACCAAAGAATACAATGTGGGGACTCCTGAAAACCCTCATATCATACATCTGGCATCTCTTCTCACTCCAGAGGAACAACCTCAATTTATAGAGTTCTTCCAACAGCGTCAGATCAACTTTGCATGGTCATATGCAGACATGCCTGGGCTTGATCCTGATTTAGTCATGCATCATCTCACAGTAGCAAAAGGAGCCAAACCTGTCAAGCAGAAGCTTCGTAAGATGCATCCTCAGATTGCCGTGCTAGTCAAAACAGAACTCAAGAAACTCCTGGATGTTGGTTTCATTAGACCAATTGATTATGCAGAATGGATCTCCAACATTGTACCAGTTGGCAAACCAAAAGGGGGCATCCGCATTTGTACAGACTTCAGAGATCTGAATAAGGCATGTCCTAAGGATGACTTCCCTCTACCAAATATCGACATCATAGTAGATTTGACAGCAGGACATGCCATGCTTTCACTCATGGATGGCTTTTCGGGATACAATCAAATAAAGATCGCACCAGAGGACCAACATAAGACAGCCTTCACATGTCCATGGGGCACATACTGCTGGAATGTAATGCCTTTTGGTCTAAAGAATGCAGGAGCGACCTATCAAAGAGCAATGACCACCATCTTCCATGACATGATGCATACTATAATGGAAGATTATGTGGATGATTTACTAGCAAAATCACTTACTAGAGAAGGACATCTTCACATCTTAGATAAAATCTTTGATAGACTGGAACAGTACCATGTTCGACTCAACCCAAAGAAATGTGTCTTCGGAGTGACCTCCGGGAAGCTTCTAGGATACATTGTCTCAAGCAAAGGTATTGAGGTCGATCCAGCAAAGGTTAAGGCAATAATGGACATGCCACCTCCAAAGAATATCAGTCAGCTAAGAACACTATAAGGACGGCTTCAATCTATCCGCAGATTCATTGCACAATTGGCTGATAAGTGTCACCCATTCACACACCTGCTACACAAGAACATCCGCTTTCAGTGGGATGACAGATGCCAGCAAGCATTTCAGGCGCTTAAAGACTATCTCATGAATCCACCATTGCTGATGCCACCAGATCCAAGTAGACCATTATTACTTTATATCTCAGCGACAAGTACAGCATTAGGTGTATTACTGGCACAACATAATGCAGAAGGCAAAGAGTGTGCTGTATACTACATCTCTCGTACACTGGTTGGCTATGAACTCAATTACACACCTATTGAGCGAGCTTGCCTAGTAGTAATCCTGGCAGCCACTAAATTGCGGCACTATCTATTAACACACAAGGTACAACTCATTGCAAAGATTGATCCACTCAAGTATTTACTCAGCAAAGCAGCATTGACAGGTCGCTTGGCCAAATGGGTAATGATTCTAAGTGAATTTGACATTGAGTATGTGGACCGTAAAGCTATCAAAGGTCAAGTTATTGCAGATCAGTTGGCTGATGCACCTCTCATAGGCGATCATCCCCTCATTTCCAATTTTCCAGATGAAGAGATATTCATGATCACAGAAGTACAACCATGGAAACTATATTTTGATGGTTCATACACTAGGCACGGCTCGGGGGCAGGCATTCTGTTTATCACACCTCAAGGTGATAGCATCCCGAAGTCTTACAGGCTCACATTTCCATGCACAAACAACATAGCAGAGTATGAGGCCTTGATCACAGGACTCAGATTAGCCATACAATGGAAATTAAAAGAACTGCAAGTATATGGCGATTCCCAACTAGTCATTCGACAAGCAACAGATGAGTATCAGACCAAAGATGATAAACTCATGCCATACAAGCAAATAGTGGACAATCTAAAGACATCATTTACTACTATCACTTTTGAGCAGATACCAAGAGATCAGAATCGAGCTGCTGACGCTATGGCTACCATCGCATCTCTACTAGATCTTCCACAGAATTCAACACGCTACGAGTTCTTGGTAGAACAACTTTGGATCCCGGCTTATGATATCCCCGAATCTGAAATGATATGTTGCCTTGTTGGTTCTGAATCCCCATGGTACGGTGAGTTCTACACCTATCTCCGTGATCACACCCTTCCTCCCAACCAATCAAATAACCAACGTAAAACCTTCATTCGCCAAACTGCTCGATATACCATTATTGCTGAAACCCTATACCGACGTGGTCTTGATGGTACTCTCCTTCGATGTCTGGAACAAGGTGAGATAACAAAGGCTTTGGAAGAGGTACATGAAGGAATTTGCGGGACTCATTCAAGTGGTCCATCACTCGCCAAGAAACTCCTGCGAGCTGGATACTATTGGCCATCTATGGAAAAGGATTCCTACTACTTTGTCAGGAAATGCAAGAAATGTCAAGTTCATGGCGACCTGATACATGCACCAGCACAGGAACTACAACCAATCACAACACCATGGCCTTTTTGTCAATGGGGTCTTGATCTTGTGGGTAAAATCCATCCATCTTCATCCAATGGCCATAAATTCATTATTACCGCCACCGAATATTTCACCAAGTGGATCGAAGCTATTTCACTTACCCAAGTCACCGGCAAGCAGATAGCCTCATTCATCCTCAATTACATCATCTGTCGGTATGGTGTGCCCATGTCCATTGTCACAGATAACGGTCTTCCTTTCAAAAATCAGGATGTTCGTGAGCTTTGTGAGAAATTTCATATCCAACACCGCTTTTCCACTCCCTATTACCCACAAGGCAATGGTTAGGCCGAAGCATCCAATAAAAACATATTGAGGATCCTAAAGAAGACAGTCAATGATGCCGGTCGTGATTGGCATGTTCAATTGAATCCAGCGCTATGGGCATATCGAACTAGCATTCGGACCCCTACAGGTGCAACTCCTTATTCATTGGTCTATGGTGCTAAAGCTATCTTACCTATTGAGGTCGAGATACCATCCTTACGAGTTTCATTGCACAATCTCATCGATGATGAAGCATACAGAGTCTCACGTCTTCAGGACTTAGAGTTACTTGATGAGAAACGACAAGCTGCATACAATCACCTCAAAGCATATCAGCAGCGCATGAGTAGAAGCTACAATCACCGAGTTAGATCTCGTACATTTGAGGTAGGTGATCTTGTTCTTCAAGAGAATCCTCGCAACCAACCAAACAGAGAACATCAAGGCAAGTTTGAATCAAACTGGCTGGGCCCATATGTTGTCACTGCTGTATTCGGGTCCGGGGCATATCAGTTGGCTACTTCAGAAGGAGAACCGCTTGCAGATCCAATCAATAGCATGCACCTCAAACGGTTTTATACCTAAGGTCTATAGAGCATCAGGCTCCCCTACATATCAGAAAATATCAAAAACATTCTGAAAATGTCCTGAAGAAAATATAAAAACATTCAAAAAAGTAAAGAAAAATCATGCATCCAAATGGTGAACAACCACTCCGGTGGCACCTTGGGTAAGTACGATGGCGAAAACCTGGCAAACAGGCGCCACTCGTAAAGGCAATGGCTCCAGTATCTTTCACGCTCGTTGCGATCACATTCATACATACACACATCCATCCATCTAACCATGGCTTGTTATTTGATCTGTCATCCAAGAAAATACTTCATGCGTCTAGCATCCCGCTTTTTCATAAATCATGTCCAACTTGGGGGCAATGCCCTTACAATCTAGATGATGGAAGTGGATTCTACATTACTGGTGATTCATTGGCAAAAACATTCAAAAATGTCTCGCAAAATACAAAAACATTCAAAAATGTCTCGCAAAATACAAAAACATTCAAAAATGTCTCGCAAAATATCAAAAACATTCAAAAATGACTCACAAAATCCACAAACATTCAAAAACTATTACACAAAATCCAAAAACATCAAAAAACCATCGAAAATCACCCAAAAAAACATGACAACACCTTGTACATATTCATCCGATCAGATACAAAATACTCACACAAATGACCACTTATCACTCGACCAACACAATCAACATCAACAATCCAAACTGTCTTAAACAAGGATGCATCCTTCCTTATCAAAACAAAGACAAGATGACATTTTCTTTGACAAGAAAATTATGTTAATCTATCAAATACTTGGTTGATTTATGAGTACAATCATTTGTTTATCTGTATCGGGATCTTTCAGCATTGTTTTGTATCGTTTGCGCATTATTTCCGATGAAGTACTGGGGCATGTACTAATGGTGTCTACGTGGGAAGTTCACCAAGCTACATGATCTTATGCAAAATGCAGTCATAGATCATTACGGCTTGCTGACTATAGCGTATACCTCGACCATATGAGCATGAACCATTACCAAGGATCCATATTCTTTATTCTTTATGTATATATTGTTTGTTTGCAGGTACAATTCTCTTTCTTTGGTTCCTCCTCATCCAATTTGGATAAAGGGTTTTATCTCTTATTACGGTATGCACTTGTCTCAGGATATGATCAGCCTAAGATCAAGGAGGACGATCCAAGTCATGCATGAACGGAGATAATCCTTATCTGTTCCGCAAGCAATACTCAGGTCAACTTGATCCATTATATCAAGTTGCTTGTATTAACTTGCTATATCAAATCCATGTAAGAAATACTCTGGTCATCTTGAATCTTTATGTCAAGTTGCTTGTATTTTCTTACAACATTTTAAAGCTCAATGATGAAAAATAAAGCACTATGGATCGTCATTTCATCTCATCTGTATATATTGCATTTCGTTGCATTCCACCCATCCATACATTCATAATAGCTGCATATCATGCATACATAGTCATAATAATGCATACTCTATTTTACTCATCTTCTTCCATAGGACTCGGTCCTAGTCCTCCATATCTTCTATCTAACATCGAATCCCCCCTCACCCTCCCCATCTCGATAATCACCATCACATACCCTACATCATGTCCCAATCAACCTAATCAAGCCACGTTCATCACCATCCATCTCTAAATAGGAGGGATTGTGTTTCCTATCCTAAGTCATCCAATAAGTCAAGAAAGTTACTCTATTTTGCACAGATACATCGACTCCCACACACCTAGACTATCAACAGATACTCTGATCAAGTATCTTCAGGTCTCAACAGGTAATCGATTATGGTAATCCTAGGCTACATCAGGCATTTATCATAATGACCTAGTCTCAACGGGGCTACCATGATTCCCCACAACCATCCATCACACACATACTATCAATTGATCAACCAATCAAACACAATCCAACGGACAATTACATCAATTGTCTACGTCTCAACGAGTATTTTGCTTCATATACCTTGACTTCATCGGGCAATTACATCAATTGTCTAAGTCACCATCAGGTCACTTTGATTCACTTACTTAGACTTTATCATGTTCAAGCGACCAACTGACATCAACTGTCACGCTTTGACTTGACCGGGGCAATTAAACCGATTGCACCAGATTGTCCAACCAATTTTGATCAATTGTATAGCATCAATCCAAACCCCACACTACATCTGCTATGTATCTCTTGCATGACCTCAGGGTACTCGCTGGCTTGTTGTTTCTTCATATTCACTCCATTTTCTCCCATTCTTTCATCATTAGTTCTAATTTCTTCTATTCTACCTCCCCTCCACTTTTCATTCTTTTTCGAGAGATCGCCCGATTTTTCAAAAAAATTCGGCCCATCTCTCGAGGGGGCATACCACCCATTAAATTTACATTTTATGGGGCATTTCTTCACACCTATTTTTCTTTCTTTGAAACGACGCGATAAACCGCACCGTCTCAAAGAGGGGCAAATGTAGTCACATAAATCTGTCCACTTAATTAAATGAATACTTAGTATTTATTTGATTATTTAACCATCAATTAATAATTAATTAAATTAATATTTAATTAATTCATCTTAACCCTATTCTCCTATTAATTAAATAAATTATTCAATTTATTTGATTTAATTCACTTAACCAAATTCAGACCATTAATTAAATAAATAAATCATATTTATTTAATTAAATCTTCTCTCACATTTAAATAAATTAATATTTATTTAAAACCCCCAAAATCCCACCTCTCACATTTAAATAAATAAATCATTTATTTAAAATCACCTTTATCCTCCACCCACTTGCATTTTCCTACAAATGCAAGTTGCACAATTATTTTAAATAAATAATTTATTTAAATCCTATTTATCCTCACCCACTTGAAACCTTTAATGGTTTCCCTTAAAGTAGTCAAACTTGATGGCTTTAAAGTCTTCAAACTTGATGGCTTCCTTCTATAATCTTCTTAAGACTTTAATGGTTTTCCTTAAAGTCTTCAAGCCTTTAATGGTTTCCCTCAAAGTCTTCAAGCATTTAAATGCTTTATCTTCATTTTCTCATTTAAATAAATTAATATTTATTTGAATATTTATCCAAATGCAAATTACACCATTTAATTGAAATAAATGATTTTATTTTAATTGAAAATACCAAAATTTCTCCCACTTGCATTTTCCTACAAAATCCACTTGTATGCCTAAACCCCTTCTAGATTCTTCTAAACCCTTCCTAATTAGCCTAAATTCATCCCTTAAATATTGTCACATTCCTAAGCAAATTGGAGTCACTTCTCAAAGACTCCAAAGTCTTTGAAAAGCAATTAATGCTTTGTGTGTTCAACAAATTAACCCTCAAAGTCTTGGATAACCTTTGAAAGCTTCCAACCTTCAACCACTAAATGGCTCAAAGTCTTTGATAACCATTGAAGGCTTTCAACCTTCAACCACTTAATCCCCAAAGTCTCCAATAACCATTAATGGTTACCTCAAACCCTCCCACATGGTTAAAACATTTGTTTTGACTCAACCTCTACCCAACCCAAAGGTCTCATCAAGCCATTAATGCTTTGACCATGATTATCTCTTAAACATTTGCACAAAGGTTTATCCTTGGATTAACTCTTAATCCAGTGGGTAATCTTAATTTAGACTTGACCCTTACCTTCTAGATAACCATGAGGTCTTCTCAGGCCTTTAATGCCTCCAACCTCTTCTCTCAACCCAATCCTATGTTGAAACTTGTCACCATTTTATTGGTGCCAATTGTGCACATGGATCCCCAACTTTCAATCCTAACCCTTGTTAAGATTGCTCAATCTTAACCCTTCATTTCCCTATTTCTTCTATAAATAGAACCCTTCTCCTCAAGCAAAAGGAGAAGCATTTTAGAGTATTGTTGTTATACTGGCATTAGCATAGAGCTTTTTCATAGCATCACTATCTACTCTAGCATAGTATTTAGCTTTTCATTTCATATTTGAAGCTTAGTATTAAATCTCAATCCTCCATAAGCATCCATAGTGCAAAAAGCTACTGAGAGCTACACTCATTTGGGACTTGGAGAGGAGAGGAACAAGGGAGGAGCAACTATGAGCATCTTGATTAGCTATTTCATTTTATGTTTATATGCTTTCTATTTCATGCTTAATATCTCTCTTGATATGCCTGTTTAGGATAATCTTTTGTTGCTAACACTAACGTTTGTTTCTTGTGCTCTTGTGTGTGTTGCCATCAAACAGATTTTCTAATCCTTTTTGCAGAGCATCAATTATCATATTCTACTTTTATATTATTATAATGTATTGCATATAATATAAACACTTGATATGTAAATATTGACTAATATATTAATATAAATAGAAAATTTATATTATAATAATGCGAAATATATGGATCCCCTTATTAGGGAACTTTTGTGGCAGACCTCTTTCATATAAGGTGGATTATTTGAAAAGAGTGTAATAATAGAATATTCAGAGATAGAAAGTGTAGCTGGGACTCTTTATCCATCTCTATAATTAACAATGCCAAACAAAATATGGGATGCTCTGAGAAGAATGAACACTCTCTTCCACCCTCTTCCCTAGATTGGCAGATTGCTAGAAATTGGAGTTTGGCTAAGTCCCTATCCAGGTTTATATCCCCTCCTATTAGTTTTAGAAATGCAATCAAATGGTCCCCCCTCCCCCTAAACATTAGTTGGTTGAAATTGAATTTTGACCTCTTTAAAAGGTAACCCGGTTTGGGTGGGTGGGGTTGGAGTCATATGTAACTCAAGTGATAATATGGTCCTATCCTACATGACTAACCTTGTGGTACAAACATCAAGATTTGTGGAGGTGGCAACTTCTTATCATAGAATAGTAATCTCAAAATATAGAGGGTACAAAAAAATCATTATTGAAGGTGAGTCAAAAAGACACCATTCTCATGCTAAAAACATAATCTAAACCCGATTAGAAATGTGAACACCTCATTACCAAGTGCCTTGGCCTCTTCCCTAGGATTGGCCACATAAGACTCATTCATATATGGATATAGAGAAATAAATTGGCAGACAAGCTAGCTAATATTGGCCCATTTTCTAATTTCATATTAAAATATGGATAGATTTGCATGAAATTCTTGATGAGATTTGTGTCACTTTCCTTGCTGACATAAGGACTAATGACATAGAATAATCCTAAGATTGCATTTTTATTTCTTGCCATATCCACTTTATCTTCCAATCATGTATTGTTTAGGAGGAAAATGTTTAATTCTATTATTAGATGCACCTTCCCCAATTCTGACCTATGCTATCCCTTTCATACTTTTGGTATTCAAATTCCCTCTTTGGTTTTTGCCTCTAGTATCACTATGGTAGCTATGAGGGGGGGACCTTATTCAAATAGAGCTAGATAGCTGTGGTGATTTAAAAAACAATGCTAAGTTGTGGCTAAAAGTGGTAAAGGGTAATGTTGTGAACTATCTAGAAGGGATGCAGGGTTTTGAATTAGCCCTCTTTGAACAATTTTCCCAATCATGAGAGAAAGGTAAAGTAAAAATTGGGGAAGTGGCTTTTGTTGTTTTTGCGGAGACTATCAATGCTATTATTGGTTTATCTTTGGATGGAGTGACTTTCCCCAAAAAGCCAAAGGAGACCTATAAAGATGACTTCAAGAGGCTCTTTAAGCCAGGCAAAGGTGTCTCAAGACTGTAGAGTGGTCACAATAGAGAAGACCTTTGGAAGGATGTAGTGCTCATTCTTATGAAGTATTTCATGCTAGACTAAATATTCAAAAGACTCCACACCCATCTCTTTCCCAAGATGAACACCTCAAGTATGGTGTCAAAATGAATTTTCCCATTCTGGGTTTGTTCCTCTTTATCCTAGTCAAATGTTAGGGATAAAACAAAGAATTCTCTCCCTCTCCACCAAGGCTTAATCCTAAGGTTGTAAATTTTTTACTTGGCTTTGACCTCGTCTAGTGGAACCCCTTCGATTTCCTCTTGCCCCATGCCAGACTCTAACCTGGTTGTGGAGTTTTTTGGATTCCCTATTTCAAAAATCGATCCAATTTGACTTCCTTGTCCAAGACCAAATTTGTTCCTACCCAATTCAACCCTATTCGTGGGGCCAAGTTGAAAACCCCCTTGCCCCCCCTTCTAAAGAAGTTGATTTAGTGAACTCTGAGGAGGAAGAGGATTATAATTCTTTGTTGGCCATGGGTTCAAATTGGTTTCTTTCTGATTATCAGGAGAAATCCTCCTTCACCCCCCCATTAGAATCATTTTCATTGTCCCATGGTGTTTCTACCCCCAAGTTTTACTCCTCTACTCCGATTCAAAAAGTTTCTAGGATGACAGAGGTAGTTGATAGATAGGATGTGGTTGTTCCTCATCTCTTCTCCCAACTGAGTGTGGCCAAGAAGAAGATTAATAGGCTAGAAGCGGTGGCTGAGACAAAGGCTTGTAGTGACAACTAGGTACTAGATGAAAATGATGAAAGGGTTTGGAAGGCTGATAGGAGACTATAGAGGAGAAGATTAAGGATATGAATTCAAAGATTACTCAAAGGGTTGAGTGGAAAGACTTGGTTGAGCTGAAGGAAAATCATGAGACTGTTGGCAATTGATAGTCATTTGATGACTTTCAATGCTTGATTTATGGTTTAGGGTTGTTATTGATGGCAACTCTTCATTGAGATTCAATCTGGTAGTCATGATTCCTCTTATCCAGAAGCAAGAGTTAACCGGTAGGTAGTTAATCGGTAAGATAGGGCTATCTCAGTGATGATCTAGTCCAGTAATATTTTTGATAATTGTGGTGATTTTGGTGATTGATTTTGTGATCTTGGTGAATGGGAAGATCCTTAGGAAGCATGTGAATATACTCTTTTGGTCTAGTTCTATGTTTTGTTAGAGATTGAAGCCGAATAGAAGCTACACATTACACTTCTTGAAGCCGACTTGGAGAAGATCATTTTTGGTAAGATCGGATATATAAGACTGATTTGGGATTTTATTTTTGGTGTGTTAGTGTCATGGTGATCAGTTTTGGTGCAATTAGGTGTAGTTTCACGTGCGTATTTGGTTTATATATAATCTAGTAATTGACTGAGATAGAAATAGAGTATTTGCAGAGCAAGGATAGTCAGAGATCTAGTGCTTAATCAGAACTCAATCATGCATTATCAGATGCTACTTCAGAGTTCATTTCACTGTATTTCCTCATTGTAATCAAATTGTAAGTTAGTGAGACTTCCTTGAGGGTTGTAGCCTTTTGGGTTATTGTATTTGAGCAATGAGCTCTAGGGAGTGAGCTTGAATGCAAGTGCATTTTCCATCTATGTAATATTTATGTACACCATAGTATATGAATATTGTGGATTCCAACCCCACCGTGGTTTTTCCCTTTTTGGGTTTTCAAGTAAAATTTTTGGTGTTGTGGATCTGTGGTTTATTTATTGCTTGTTTATCTTCATTGTTATAGAATAAGTTTGTAAATTTGATTTTTGGCAAATCACCGATTCACCCTCCCTTCTTAGTGATCCTTGATTTTAACAATCAGTATCAGAGCCTAGTTCCTATGAAGAATCTTAACTGCTTGAAGAAGATCTAGGAGATTGATTCAATATATTTCGGTTTGCAGAGACAACTCAATGTGGCACTTGAGGATCTTGATGTAGTTAGAAATGAGATCTGTACCTTAAAGAATAACCTAAATGTTGCTGATGATTTCATTAATGACCTGAAGGATCAAGCAAATGTCTCTAGAGAGAAGAGGAAGGAATTGATGGACAAGTTGAAGGAGAAAGAAGATTAGATCATGGAATACCAAGACAAAGTTGATAAACTTAACAATCTTGAGAGAGAGAATGTCGCTTGGAAGAATGAGATGCAATCCATTGTGATGAGGCTGACTAAGGAGATTGAGGACCAAAAGAAGAATAAAGAGAATCTGACACAATCATTGAAGGAAAGAGTTGATGCATACTCCAGGCTTACCTATGAGAATGATCATTTGAATCTTGAGTTGACATAATCAAGGAATAATGGTCAAGAACTTGAAAGACAAATTGCTACCTTGAGAGATGAACTTGCTACTACCAATGAGTACAAAGACAAATTAAAAGCTAGCTCAACAAGGCTTGATGAGATGCGGGAAAGTTAGAGATATGGAAAGAACAAGAAAGGTTTAGGATTTGAGAAAGGTGAATCCTTTGGATCTGGACAAGGCGATGCAAAACGCGATAAGAAGAAGAGAAAGAATCCTCTGGTAAGACAACCTAATGCTCATAAATTCAATGGTAGATGCTTTACTTGCATTAAATTTGGCCATAAGGCAAGTCGGTGCAGAAGTAGGATGAATAATGGAATGATGAACAACACAAATAATGTTCCTACCTTTACTGGTCAGTGTTTCATATGCAATAATTTTGGACACAAGTTAAATATGTGTAGAGAAGTAGTGAATAACTTTCAAAACAAAGATGCTATGCTTGTGGAATATTTGGACATATTTCTAATCGGTGTAGGACAAGACCAAATCAAATGAACTTCAGACCTATGCATAATAACGTTGTTGCAGAGCATGTAACAAAACCAGTCACATTACAAAGTACCGCAAATGAAAGAATAGTGCTCCAATAGACGAGAACAAATCAAATGAAAAGGGAAAGGAAAACGTTGATGAGATCAGAGATTCGCATAAGAAGATGTGGGTAAAGAAGCATGAATCTAAGGTAGATGGTAGATTTGTACCTGAATCCGGTGCAGAATCGTCATCCGGTAACTAATGCTTTTGGCCTTAGGGGGAGGAAA
This sequence comes from Cryptomeria japonica, assembly GCF_030272615.1. Lineage (NCBI taxonomy): Eukaryota > Viridiplantae > Streptophyta > Pinopsida > Cupressales > Cupressaceae > Cryptomeria > Cryptomeria japonica. Next base: position 176,940,914 of record NC_081408.1, on the reverse strand, counting down.
ATTCATGCAAATCTTGCAATAACCCTTATGAGATCTGTAGTCGATGAATTACAGATGGCAGGAATCAAATTTCAGTTGATATCCGGGATTCAGATGACTGATTTCAACATCGTGTTGTTAAATTGGGCATCTAGTTGGATATATAAGGTGCATTTATTTCAAAGTAAAATAAGGGTTTGCAAATTTTAAAGGGCAAATACAAGAGTTATTCTTCACTTTGCGAATAGAGTTTTCAAGTTGTAGAACAAGGCGACCAAGACTGCTAGAGTGATCAAAGAGTTAGAAGTGATCTGACAAGTGGGCTAGGGAATTTGATAGTCAGTTAAGGTATTTCTCGAAGATCATTTCTGAGCTTAAATTTATGAAATTTGAAATGGCATCCTCTTCTTCCATTGCTACATCACTAGTTGTTGAGGTTAAGGATATACCCCATCATGTGTTTAAGAAACACCCTTACAAATCGATGGAGGTTGGTCCAGTTGGAGATTTTTCTTTTGTTCCATACGAAGTCTTTCATGTTGTAGATGATATAAGGGCATATATTCACTGTGAGATCGAGGAAACTTACAATGAAGACATTTTGGATCTTTACATTGATAACATTATGGATGAAATCAATAACCCTAAGCCAAAATTTGTGCAATTGTAGAGAAAGGGTTTCACCTAGTTCGTGGACTTTCTGTCATTCGATGAAAATGAATGGGTGAGGTATGTGTTGAGAAAAATTCATGCAAAGTTAATATGGCTTGACCAACCCTATGAGATCACTCCAGAGGCAATTAGGGCAACAACTTGTTTGAATCAAGTCGGTGATAAGCCAGGGCTTCAGAAGGTCACAAACCCTATGGTCAACAAGTTAATTGGTGCAGAATTTGATGGGCTTTAGATGAAGATCAACACAATCAAGGATAATGATGTCAAGTTTGTTGCATGGTTATTGGTTATAAGGCATATCAGTCTAACCAACTAAATACATTATCTATCACAACCATCCATGTAGCCTATCAGATGGTTAAAGAAGATGCTCATTATGATCTATGTAGTGTTCTGCTGAAGGAATTGATGATAAAGTTGAAGAAAATTAAGCAAGACAAAAAGAATGTCTTCAAATTTGGTTTTTTGGTTATCTGTCTGGTGCTTTACTTCTTGAATCAGATTCCCTAAACTAGTAGTGTAGTGGGATTTTGATAGACTAGTGGTCTAACAGATAAAGCAGGGTCTTGCCAGGCTTGGGAACATAGACAATCTGATAAACTTATAAGGCACTGAGAGGGGGGGGTGATTCAGTGCATGAAAAAACTTAATTATTCTGATAAAACCTTTCACCAATAATATGCATGCAAGAAATATAACCACATAAGCAAACATCCAACAAAGCATGCAAACCATAACACAATGATTTTATACGTGGAAACCAAAATGGGAAAAACCATAGTGGGAATTAGTACCCACAAAGATCAACTATCTGCATTATAGAGATATGACCGGTTAAGGTCTTACAATACCCTCTTAGGGGTACACCTGGTTAAGAGTGTCTTAGCCCAGTTAAGAGCTTTACAATAAGGCCTGTTAGGACCCAACCCTGTTAGGATCTACCCACATTATTGGGATCCACAAACATAAGCTAATGTGTCACCTTGTTAGAGGATTTAACCTTCGGACCTATTAGGATCCTACTGCACCCTGTTAGGAGTGACCTTGTTAGAGGATTTTCTTGCTGCAACTGTTAGGAAAACAAAAAGTTTGATTGATCTATTGTTAGCATCTCTATGATTGATTAGATATGCTTCTTGTATGCTTCTATCACCAGCTAAACATCAAACTCTGACTCCTTCCACCTCACGATCAAATTCTCACTCTAGATACATAAAATCATTCAATTTCCATCTCCTTATAACAACTCTGTTAAGTCAGATAAGAACCTTGGAATAATTCCCTAGGTTCAATGAATCTGGTCACCTTATACATTTTCGTGCTCATTATACTTCACTTATGTCATCCAAACAAAAATTAACTCAAAAACATAATATAAAGTCTACTGGTCAACGATCAAAGTAACTCTGCTTTACTAGTTCTTTGTTCTTTCTGCTTGTGACTGTTCTTTCGATCATAACTTGCTCAACACTTTGAATCTGCTGCTGTGGTTTCATGCCAATGTCATAAACATATGTTCCAAACCACAATGTCTAACTCTTCTCCAATCGTCCATACCGGTTGCTTGATAATCGCTCTATTTTTGTTTACTGGTTTGACAACAACTTAGCAGTTTTGCTATTTGACAAATTCCACTACCGGTTAGGCTATATCGGTTGGTCTAGATGACTTAGATGACTAACAAAACATAGTTGCCATAAATGAAAAAATAAATAAATTCATCAAACATCCTATTACAACTCTATAATCATCATCAAGCCAACAATCTCCCCCTTAATTGATGGCAACACTTAGGAATTTTTTTGTCTAAGTGTCACATTACAAAGATCATGACTCAATGACTCAACTCATATACAAAACTCCCCCTTAGCAATTACATGCTATTACAAAATTTTGACTGACTTATACTACTCCCCCTTTAATAACAATGACAAAGGTAAGCAAATACATTTGAAACAAATGACGACAATACATCAAAATTTGCATTAACAAATGTATAGGAGTTCAAAAAGTTTTACAATTTCATCTTGGGAAAATATCAGCAAAATTAGTCTTCAAGAGTTTCAAGTCATTCTCCCATGTCTCCAAAAGAGTAGATGTAATCTCAATATGTGTTTGGATCTGGTATACAAGCCCTTCCATAGCATCATGTGTAGTCATCTCTGGTGTAGTCAAAATTGCCTATGTATCTTTATATCCTCTTTGCAAAATTTTTGACTTACGGACTAGATGAGTCTATAAATCCTACAATGATGTAGGTCTCTTTAACTGTTCAACCTCATATGCTTTAAGCTTCAGCTATATACTTATAACTGATCTACCAAAAATTGTTGTTGAATCATTTAGAGGATCAAATTATTCACTCAAAACCTATAGCTCCTACTACTCTTCCTTTCTCTTCTTATCAATATCATCAAGAAATAATGAAAAGTTGCAAATTGTAGACATAATTTTACCTTTGGTCTTCAATTCTTCCTTGATCTACTCCATATGTATAGTAAGACCTACTCTATCTTTGTCAATATCCTTGATCAATGTTTTAATCCTTCTCTTCTCATATTCTTTCTCAATATTATATAGCGACCTCTCCAAGATTTTTCATTTTCTCCCCTATAGATGTTACCGAGTAGTCCAATTTTTCTATGGGAGTGGTGAGACTATCATTGTTAGTCTCCAGTAATAGACTAGAAAATATATCAACAACAGTTTGTATAGTTTGTGCTTCTCTCCTTTGAGCTCTAATAATCTTCTTCTTTGCCTTAGATTGCATAGCAGATACAATCTCCATTAGCTAAGTAGGACTCAACATATCCATGTTTATTGGTCCTTGAATAGACACCATGTCATCATCTTCATCATCATCAACAATCTTCTTTGAAGTAAGTAACTGGGAGGTCACTATCTACTCTTGTGCTTCTTCTTCCTGCTTCTATTTTTCCTTCACCGATGGCTCTTTAGTTTGGTCAACATCAATCTGCACACTCTCCTGCTTATCTTTCTTTATCTCTTCATCTTTTTTTGGTGGCTCAGTGATTTTCACATCATCTATTTATGCATTCTCTTGTGTCTCAGTCTCCTCTTCATCTTTATCTTTACCGATTGGAATATCTTCCGATATGAATGGTTCTTCTACTGTAACAATATGTACTAATGTAGTAGCATTTTCTAGTTCAATCTCTGTTTGAGTAAATATCTCATCAATTTCAAATAAATCCAATAGTTCTTCTTCAATTACCAGTGCCTTAGGAATATCTTCTTCCTCAAAAGTTTCTATCATCTCCGGTTCCTTCTTTTCAAGTCCTAAAAATTTCTTCAAAATCTCCTCAGTCTCATCTTGCATTGACTGGGATTCACCAACAAGTAATCTTGTTAACCTCTTCTTAGTTCAGAATAATGGTTTTGATTTCAAAATAATTTCCTTTACTTCCTCCTTAGATGTCTTTGGTTGCAAATGCATAAGTACATACTCAATTATTTATTTATCTTGCCTAATAGCAGTCTGTCATCTAGCTTCCATTTTACTATACAAAGAATCAGGTATTTGACCTTGTAACTCAACCAATATTTTTCTATAATGATTCATGCACCAAACAACCGAATCTTCAAAAAAATTTTGCTCTTCGTAATCAAAATGATTATAATTCTTATGCACACCAACCAATATACCATACTTCCATGTATTACTTAATAATTTATCAAGTATAGTAAGTTTAGTTACCTGTGGCTTGACTGTTTCAATAGTGGGTGATCCAACCACTTTGGATTTCTTGCTACTAGCCCTCAATTCCTTCTTTCCTCCTTTAGATTCGATTTCATCTACTTCTTCTTCTGCTACAACTCTATGTTCTTTTTCTTTCTTTCTTTTTCTTGTAGCCTTAGGTGCTTTAGGTTCTTGTGGATCATCTTGTTTTTTTTCTCTTGATTTGTATCTTTGGAGGAGGAGGGGGTTTCTCCTTCTTCACATCAACACTCCTTGTTTGTCTACCAATGGGTTCACTAGATGTTTTGGCCTTCTCTACTTCAAATCTGGTTTTAGCGTCATCAATCATTTCTTTTGTAAAGCCTTCTTCAACAATAAATTTCTCAGCCTCTTTTCTAACCTTTTTGGCAATTACCAATGTGGCCAATTCAACATGTACCTGTATTGATTTTTTCTTAAATGTGTCAAACCTAGATACATTAGGATCTACTGGTTTGGATAGAAGGTGATCAACATAGATAGTCAGGATATCTGCCTCTACCTCATATCCCATAGGTATAACCCATTAATTTATTGGGTCTGCAACCTCCATCTGACAGGTATCTGTATCAACCATAAAATACATAGAGTCTTCATATATTTTTACATGTTATGGTATCCTTTCTCTATCATGCATTCTCTTTTGGAAATCCTTAAAATATCCCAAGATGGTCTTTGTAAACTCATTGCCATGCATCTTAATCTTTTTCTTGATTTGCAACATTGTTGATGTATCCTCAAACCATTGAATATCACTTATACTAGGATAGAAGTTCTGGAAATAGAAAAACAAACCAATGATCAACTAATCAAATTTAAACTTCTGCTGCTTGTCCTTCTTGATAGATTCAAGGTTCAACATCAATTGTGCTCTCAAGTCTTCTGCAAGATCATAATCAACATTCTCCTTTAACATCCAGTAAGTTGTTTGGATAGAAGCTTTGGGAATGCTATTCATCCAGCTTGAATGATAAACCCTATAACCGATAGATGTAAACTTCACTTCTGGGTCATCTATATTATTCACCGTCATAGCATGACCATCCTGTTTAGACTTTATCAATCAGATCACCTCATCCTTTGGGATTGATCTCAAAACAAGAACTTCACTGATTGCCCATAATCCGGTGACAACTTGGATGGATTCCTTTGTGATTTTATGCGGTCGATCCAACCACATAAGCTGATCATGAATTTGTTGGCATTATAACAGACAAGGGGAGATTGTTGGCATTTCAATAAGGATACTGAGAAGGTTGTTGATGATTATGGATATAACTGATTAAGGATGTTTACTGTCTTAACAATATTATTTTGTCATTGATGTCAAGAAATTGATTTTCTGATTTAGTATGATGTTGCCATATCTTGAGAAGTATGTTTTGAAGAGAATTAAGATGTCGGTAAAAGACACTGAAAGAATGTGATGAATAAGGGGAGGAATAATTTATTCAATGGGCAACTATTACCGAGTTAGACAATGATGAGATCATGATGTTTAGATTGTTTTGATATCCTACATATTCTATTGTTTGTAAGGTTAATACTATACTATATTACCGAGCAAAGAACCTAGTCGGTAAACCCTAAGGTTATCGCTATCGGTTAATGAAGGCAGAATGTCTACCGAGTGAAGTTTAGTATTTACCGAGTTGCAACCGAGTAATAACAGAATGCATTGGATGAATACATGCGTTATTTAATGAAGGAAGCTGATGAGCTGGATATGATTAAATGATTGATACAATGTGTATGAAGTTTGTTAAGGATCTATGGCAATGGAAGATCAGCAGGAAGATCTACAGCTTAGATTGAACCGCAATACCCTAGCACAAGTTCCAAGAAATGTATGAAAGTTCCAAGGTGAGGTAAAACATTTTCAGATCGAAGGATACATTGAACCTGGTCAAGATTGAAGATCTGATGGCTATGATTGATCATGGGAAATGTGATCAAAGAGATTAAGTGGTTAGAAAATTGTTTATAAATAAGGAACTGTTGATAAATAATGTATGTGGGCAAGTGTAAGCATAGGGATGCTACATAGTGATTACCGAGCATAGAAGCTTGAAGACCTGTTTGAATAATAGAGTAAGGAGCCCAGTAGAGGGACAAGATAAGTCCTATGACAAGATTGTATTGAGCAAATAAGAATCTGCTTTAGCATTTTAGATGCAAAGTTGCAGACATACTCATTACTGTTGTCTATTTGTAAGTGACAGAAAATCTCTTAACCGAGTGGAGTTAACAGTCTTATTTGTAAATCCTCTAGCAAGGTGACATTCTGATTGAGTGTTTGAAACCCTTTAGCAAGGTCACCTTTAACAAGGTGAAGATCCTAACAGATCTGAGGGAAATCCCTTAACCAGGTCACATCTAGCAATGTGTTTGAAATCTTTAACAGGATTTGCTTTTAACCGAGCATACTCTAGAAGAGTATATTTCTTAGTGGGTCTAAAATCCCACAGTGGTTTTTCCCTATTTGGGTTTCCACGTTAAATATGGTGTTATATGTTTTGTGGTGTTATCTATTTATGAGTTTGCATGTTTTACAGTTTTTTCTGATAAGGTTACCGAGGTTGAATCTATTGAATATATTGAAGATTAAGTTTGTATGATTCACCCCCCCCTCTCATCTTATTAACAATTGGTATCAGAGATTTGGACTCTGGAAGTAAAGTTTAAAGGCAATTGAGGAAAAGATCCAAAGATGTATAAGAGGGATGCACCGAAGTTGAACAAGTCAAGTTTCTCTACATGGCAAAAAAGGATGAAGCTGCACCTATTAAGAATTGGAGAATATGTTGTATATTATCTAGAGAATGATTTCATTACACCTAGCACCTATCCATTAACAATGGAAGAGATAAAGGCAAAGCAAGAACATATTCAAGCAATGATTGAAATAACATCTGCATTGACCAACTTAGAGTTTAATGATCTAGAAGGCTGCAATGATGCCAAGGCAATGTGGGACAAGCTCATATCTGTGTATGGTGGTGATGAACATGTTCAAAGAGAAAAAGTGGACAGTCTAAGAGGACAACTTGAATCTATGAGAATGAATGAAGGTGAGAACATAACCCAGTACATTACAAGGTTAAAGGAGATTGTCAATCAAATCAAAGGTGCAGGAGGAACCATTGAAGAGAAGGATGTCACAAGTAAGTTATTAAGAACCCTTCTACCTGCTTATGCAATTTGAGTCTCTGCAATCAATGAATTGAGGTCTGCCAATATGCCAATTTCTTTGCATGCTACTATTGGTAAGCTACATGCATTTGAGTTAAGTAACTTTGATAACAGTGGGTCTTCGGTAAATAAAGTTGAGTCTGCATTTAGTTCTCTTCATCTTGATGAATCTGATGATTACAATGATAGAAAGTATAAGTATTTTGAAGGGAATCACAGTGGAGCAAGTTAAAGATTTCGCAAAAACATGGAGGGGGTACACAAACTTTATGAAGAAATCAGAAAGCAAGAAGAGTTTGAAGCACTATTAACCAGAAGGCTACCGAGAGGAAAAGGTAAGTACAAAGGAAAGTTGCCTTTGAAATGGTTTAACTGTGATAGAATAGGACATATGGATTCTAACTGTCCTGACAAAGAATCCAGTGAAAAGAGAGATTACCGAGATGATAGATAGAAAGATAATCATTACAGAGGACACCGAGACTTCAGAAGAAGAGATAAAAAGACATGCCTAATAGCTGATGAGGAATGTAATGATGATAAATCAGATGAAATTGATATAGAGGAAGTTGTTTATGTGGCTATCAAAGATGGATCAGATGAAGAAAGGTATGAAGAAAAAGCTTTAATATCTCACATAAATACTAATGATTCTTGGATCATAGATAGTGGATGCTCACATCATATGACAGGTGATAAACACAAGTTTGTTATATTAGAAGATTATGATGGAGGTTATGTAAGACTTGGTAATGATGCACCATGTCCAGTAAGAGGTAAAGGATCTATAACACTTCTTGACAATGCTAAATGTAATGATGTTTATTGGGTTGAAGGTTTGAAATACAATTTGTTGAGTGTAGCACAACTAAACAATACAGGATACCAAATAGAGTTTTAGAAAGTAATTGTCAAAGTTCATGACAAGCATGGAAAGTTAGCAGCTACCAGGACACAAACAAAAGGTAACACATTTCACCTTGACTCAACTTGGAATAAGTGTCTATATGCAAAGATAGATGATACCTGGTTATGGCATAAAAGGTTTTGTCATGTAAATTTTGATAATCTGACCAAAATAAGCAAGAAGCACCAAGTAAGAGGTCTACCAAGTCTTGAGAAACCTGAGAATGCTATGTGTTGAGGATGCCAGATGGGTAAGATGACAAGATCAAGCTTTACAAGTAAGTCCTACACTTCTAAGGGAATTTTAGATCTTGTGCATACTGATCTTTGTGGTCCTATGAAAGTTCAGAGTTATTATGGTGATAAGTATTTCATATTATTTGTGGATGATTACTCAAGGATGATGTCAGTAATGTTTTTAAATGAAAAATCAAAAGCTTTTCAAATGTTTAAATGGTACAAGGCAAGAGTTGAAAATGAAACAGGAAGACAACTAAAATGTCTTAGATCCAATAGAGGAGGAGAGTTCACTTTTGATGAGTTCAACTTATTCTGCAACAATCATGGTATTAAAAGACAAGTCTCTGCACCGAGAACTCCACAACAAAATGGAATTATTGAGAGAAGAAATAGATCTATTGTGGATTGTGCCAGAACCCTGATGATTGAAAAGAAAGTACCACAAAAATTTTGGAGAGAAGCAATAAGCACTGTTGTTTACACCCTGAACCGAGTACAACTGAATAAAGGAACTTTGAAGACACCATATGAAATTTGGTATGACAAGGAACCTAATGTAAGTTATTTTAAAATCTTTGGAAGTAGATGCTATGTACACAAAGATGATAGAAATGGAAAGTTTGATCAGAAAAGTGAAGAAGGAACATTTCTTGGTTATTCTTCTTGAAGAAAAGCATTTAAATGTCTGATCAAATCATCTAACAAAATAGTAGAAAGTGCAAATGTGAAAATTGATGAATTTGCAGAAAGAAATGATGAAGGAAATTCCAAAGAACCAGAAGATTATGAAGGATTTGTACATGTTCAACGGAGAAGTCTTACTGAGAAAACTGTTGAAGAAAATAAAGAGGATTTCCAGTTATCGAGTGATGAAGAAGATCATACAAAGCCTACCGAGCCTGTATTAGCCAAGTATGTCAGGAGAAATCATGCATCAAGTCAGATTATAGGAGATAAGAATGATCCAGTGATGACAAGGAACAAACTAAGACAAAACACATGTCTGATATCTGAATTTGAACCGAGAATAGTGAAAGAGGCATTTAACAGTGACGATTGGATAAATGCTATGACAAAAGAGATTGATCAAATAAAGAAGAATGACACATGGACACTGGTCCCAAGACCGAAGGACAAAATATAATCGGTACAAAGTGGATTTTCAGAAACAAGCTGAATGAAAAAGGTGAGGTCATTTGAAATAAAGCAAGACTAGTTTGCAAAGGTTATGCTCAAGAAGAAGGAATTGATTATGGTGATACTTTTGCACCTATAGCAAGACTTGAAGGAGTAAGAACATTGTTGGCATATGCTGCTTTCAAAAATTTCAAGGTATATCAAATGGATGTCAAATCTGCATTTATGAATGGTATATTAGAAGAAGAAGTTTTTATTGAACAACTTGAAGGATTTGTTGAAGGAGAGAATAAAGATCAGGTATGTAAACTGAACAAAGCTTTATATGGTCTAAAGCAAGCACCAAGAGCATGGTATGAGAGATTGTATTCTTATTTAATCAAGATTGGTTTTATAAGAACTAGTGAAAACAGTAATATGTACATGAAGAATGATGAAGACAATGGAATACTAATCTCAGCCATATTTGTTGATGATATTATCTTTTGTGGAAATGATTCTTTATGCAAGAACTTTGGAAATGAAATGTGCAAAGAATTTGAGATGTCATTAATCGGTGAAATAAAGTATTTTATAGGTCTACAGATACTGCAAATGAAAGATGAGATTTTCATTACCCAATCCAAGTACATAAAGAAAATCTTGAAGAAATTTGGAATGGAGGATTCAAAACTAGTAAGTACTCCTATGACTACCAACTGTAAACTATCAAAGAATGATGAATCTGCATCTGTTGATGAGACACTTTGCCGATCTATGATTGGAAAGTTGCAATATATTGTTCACAGCAGGCCAGATATAGCACATGCAGTAGGTATAGTTGCAAGATTTTCTGCAGATCCCAAGGAAACACATATGACAGCAATCAAGAGAATTTTCAAATACTTGAAAGGCATTGAGGATTATGGATTAGTATATCAGAAAGGAAATATTTTTGATTTAAAAGTTTATACTAATGTTGATTGGGCAAGCAACATTGATGACAGGAAAAACACTTTCTTTTTAGGAGAAAGACTAGTGAGTTGGCTTAGCAAGAAACAAGGATGTATTTCACAGTCAACAACAAAAGTTGAATATGTTGCTATAGCATTGAATTGTACCAATATAGCATGTATCAAACAACTATTGGAAGGCATAAATGAGAAAGTTACCAAGCCAGTAACTATATTCTGTGACAATACTAGTGCCATAAATATTTCAAAGAATCCTGTTATGCACTCTAAGACAAAGCACATCTCTATCAAGTATCATTATCTTAGAGAAGAAGTCCAAGAGAAGAAAGTGGCATTGGAATATGTTATCTCAAAGGAACAAATAGCAGATATCTTCACCAAGCACTGCCAAGGGACACTTTTGAGTATCTCAGAAGTAAGTTAGGGGTCCTACCCCTATCTTCTACTCACTGATCGAGTTCGGTGAAAGCATCAATTCGATGAATCTAAAGAATACCTTTTAGGAGTTGATGTTGATTTACACACTTTAGGAGGTTTCTCTAAAGGTGTGCAGGAAACAAAAATAGGGAACAGGAATTGAAGACAAAATGCTCTGACTGAGACTGAGTTGATACCGAACAACAAAGGAATTACTTCACATAGGAAGAAATTATGTATTAGTTTTCTTTTGGCATTGTTGTTAAAGGAGGAGAAGACTATTGTATGGGGGAGAAGACTAATGTATGGGGGAGAGCATTTCAACATCTCACAGCAATCCGAATTTGAATCATTTAGGTCAAATCAATTGGTTTTGCCATCAATGCCAAAGGGGGAGATTGTTGGAATTTCAATAAGGATATTGAGAAGGTTGTTGATGATTATGGATATAACTGATTAAGGATGTTTACTGTCTTAACAATATTATTTTGTCATTGATGTCAAGAAATTGATTTTCTGATTTATTATGATGTTGCCATATCTTGAGAAGTATGTTTTGAAGAGAATTAAGACGTCAATAAAAGACACAGAAAGAATGTGATGAATAAGGGGAGGAATAAGTTATTCAATGGGCAACTATTACCGAGTTAGACAATGATGAGATCATGATGTTTAGATTGTTTTGATATCCTACATATTCTATTGTTTTTAAGGTTAATACTATACTATATTACCGAGCAAAGAACCTAGTCGGTAAACCCTAAGGTTATTGCTATCGATTAATGAAGGCGGAATGTCTACTGAGTGAAGTTTAGTATTTACCGAGTTGCAACCGAGTAATAACAGAATGCATTGGACGAATACATGTGTTATTTAATGAAGGAAGCTGATGAGCTGGATATGATTAAATGATTGATACAATGTGTATGAAGTTTGTTAAGGATCTATGGCAATGGAAGATTGGCAGGAAGATCTATAGCTCAGATTGAACCGCAATACTCTAGCACAAGTTCCAAGAAATGTATGCAGGTTCCAAGGTGAGGTAAAACATTTTCAGATCGAAGGATACATTGAACCTAGTCAAGATTGAAGATCTGATGGCTATGATTGATCATGGGAAATGTGATCAAAGAGATTAAGCGGTTAGCAAATTGTTTATAAATAAGGAACTATTGATAAACAATGTATGCGGGCAAGTGTAAGCACAGGGATGCTACATAGTGATTACTGAGCATAGAAGCTTGAAGACCAGTCTGAATAATAGAGTAAGGAGCCCAGCAGAGGGACAAGATAAGTCCTATGACTAGATTGTATTGAGCAAATAAGAATCTGCTTTAGCATTTTAGATGCAAAGTTACAAACATACTCATTACTTTTGTTTATTTGTAAGTGACAGAAAATCTCTTAACCGAGTGGAGTTAGCAGTCTTATTTGTAAATCCTCTAGCAAGGTGACATTCTAATTGAGTGTTTGAAACCCTTTAACAAGGTGAAGATCCTAGCAGATCTAAGGGAAATCCCTTAACTGGGTCACATCTAGCAATGTGTTTGTAATCTTTAATAGGATTTTCTTTTAACCGAGCATACTCTAGAAGAGTATATTTCTTAGTGGGTCTGAAATCCCACAGTGTTTTTTCCCTATTTGGGTTTCCACATTAAATCTGGTGTTATATGTTTTGTGGTGTTATCTGTTTATGAGTTTGCATGTTTTACAGTTTTTTCTGATAAGGTTACCGAGGTTGAATCTATTGAATATATTGAAGATTAAGTTTGTATGATTCAGCCCCCCCTCTCATCTTATTAATAGAATTCTCCTCAGAACATATCTTGCATTCTCTTCTTCAAAATCATCTATAAAGTTCAAAGCATGATGAAAACCCTTATCGGCAACCCTTCTGAATTCATCGTTTATCTCTCCTTATTTATCACATAATAACAAGTATTGATCAAAGATAGCAAATGTCCCCAAATATTCTAATTTGAAATGAATTTATGATCGAATGTCTTCCACACACAAAACACCATAGGGTATGCTGGATAGGGCTCTAGCTGGATCTATTTTTGTCGACTTATGAGGATTTCTTTTGAATTCCGATCGAGGTCTTTCAGTAACATCAAAAATTTGTGGTGTATCCATTGTGAAACTTCAGACACAACCTTAGATTCACAGAAAAACACCTTTCAACTTCTTTGCAACTAGGGTTTTTCGGTCTAAATTCTCTTTCATCGATTCACTTTACCACAAAACTTCACAATCCGCTATCAAATTTGCCAAAGTCATAATCAAATGCTCTTTTGTACTTCTATTTCTCTCCAAATGTTCTCTCAAATATGCTATGTGAGAAATGAAACTATTAAACATCTTTTATTTGCCTTTTACAAACTGCATTTAATGCTAAACTGGTTGATCATACCCTAATCATCGTTCAACCCTAAAACTTGTTTACCGGTAGCTGTATCACATCTAATTTATTGGTTATAACTCAAACTCACTTCATAACATCATAATGAATCACAACATGCAGATTTGACTTACCACACACCATTTATGGGTTCAGAAATGGATCCGACAATATGCTCCCCCTAAGCTTCATACATAGCTTAGTTTATCGGTGAGGGATTCTCCACATTAGGTGAAAAATTGGAGTCTTCCGATGGTTTCTCATCACCTTTCTTCCTCCATGTATTATTAATCTCTCTTATGGTTTCTTCCACATCTACCTTCTTCTTTTCTTTTTGGTAAACATACTGATTAGCCAATTGGTTCATTCTTGCTCCACAAAACCTTGCAATATGTCCCAGTTTGTGACAATAGAAACATGCCATTCCAGATGCTCTCCAAGGTCCAACATTTCCTCTACCAATTCTTCTTTGACAATTCATAGCAACATGACCATAGTTGTGATAGATTGAACATGTCACATTCCATCTATTCTCCATTTCATATGGACTAGATTGGTTTAGATAAGGTCTCTACCAAGTAGGGTTTCTCTAGTCATTGTAAGATCTCTGCCATTCACCATTCAACCTTCGATTCACGTAATGTCTCTGATTGTTCACTCTTGATGTGCACTCAACAAATCTATGCCCATACTTGTTGTAATTGAAGCAATATCAATCAAAAGTACTAGGCTTATATCCTTCATATGCATTAGGTCCATATCCTCCAAAATTATTGGATATACTTCTAAAAACATTTGTAGTATGACCTACCTTATGCCAGTTAAATAATACTAGTTTCTAGGTTCTCTTATCAGTGTTCTTCTCAATCTTAGGTGCATATTCGGCTTCATACATGATGTCCTTGGTACCGGATGGCTCTCCTTGTTCAAAGGTTGTGTATCCCAAGCCATGTGTATCTCCATTCCGCCTTTGTATCTAAATCTTCTCATCAAGCATAGTAGTGATTTTGTTGAATTTAGCTAATAAATCATTAGCATCATCCAAGTCCTTGGTAAGCTCCCCATTCTTCTTTGCAATACTTTCTCTAAGAGACATAGCCATGTCTAGATAAGCTTGTATCTCCTCTTTTTCTTGTTTTTCCTCATGAAGATATGCATGCAGGGTACCAATCTCCCAGTTCAACTTTAAGATCTCATCCTCCCTCTCTCTTACTTTGTCTTCATCTCTCCTCCTTGCTTCTAACTCTTGACTCATCCTAATGTTTAGGGCTTCCAACTCTCTCCTTAGATTTGACTTTTCATCATTAAGCTTTTCCACCTCATTAGAAAAGGCATCAATGTTTGCTTCCACGGATGAACTATTTCACTAAGTTCCATCAATTGCTCAACCAAATCTCTTCTCTTAGACAATGAATCTTTGTACTTGACTCTTAATTCACCAAGGGATTCTTTAGATTCTGCAAGCCTATTTAAAAGCTCTCTATTAGGAAAGTGAATTGGTCAATCAGTGCACTAGTATCACTATTGATATAATTGATAGATTAATTTTGCTAGCAAATAAAAAGGAACTCAAGAGAAAACACAGAGTCAACAGCCTGATGGTTGGCAGAGTAGGAGAAATTAGGAGAGAAACTAGTGGAATCTGTAAGAAATTTCTCACTGAGAACTGGCTAGTAGAATCTAACTCACATGACATAGTCACTCAGTCAGAGAATCCTCCGGTGCAAGATGAAAATAAGGTGGAGGACACATAGGATGTTGCAAAGCAAGAAATTTTGGATTCTGTAGAGGTTGAGGCAGATAAGGGAAATGAAAAATCAGCTAAGGCAGAGGATGGTGCACCAAGAGGTGATATCAATGCACAGGAGGCGCCCATAGAGGATAGAGGTAAAGTAGGGCAGGAGGATGAGAAAAAGGAAGAGGAAAACCAAGAAGAACATCTCAAAGGAAAAGCAAAACTAACAGAAACTCCAATCCTTATGGCAATTGATACTTCAAAAATTCAAAGCCAAGGGAGTTTTCCTCAATTTAACAGTTTTGACAAGCCATTCAACCAAAAGTCTCCGACAAAAAGGATGATTGTTGTTGCTTCTCTCCAAGCTCAAGCTAGTTAGGAGTTAACACAATCTAAATCAGAAGAGAAGAGACTCATTGAGAAAACAGTTTTAGTTTTGGAATAGGTGGTACCAGAACTACAACTTAATGCTAATACTGGTTCATTATGTAAGGTTCAACACCTAATCGATAACACATCATCACAGTTTGATTATTTGACCAAGGCATCAACTAGGCAGGCTGTAGATAAATTCAAAGATGCAAAAGTGCAAACATTTTAATAAATAATTTGCAATGATATTGTCGAGCTTGATAAAGAATTAAAACTAGTTGATGAGGCCTTAATGGAAGGCGGTAAGATTTACAAGTCTTGTCTAGTTTTGACAATTTTTTTGATTGAAATAGACAAGTAAATAAATAATTGCAGAGGTCAGTTATATTAGATTTCTTAGGCTTATGACCCCATGGCTAACTTAACCGACAGTATTGAAGGACAAATTTTGACTATTATGGAGCATTTTAGGAATTTTGAGAAGGAGAAGGAGAAAATGATTAGGCGGATAGGTGAACTCTGAAACCTAATTGGTCCCCAGTTAGACACCTTAGTTTACCATAAGGTGAATTGTATTCAAAATATGTCTCAAGAGACTCCAACTGAGATTTCGGCAATAGAATTCCATGCTTATGTATTGAATGGTTTTCTTTTAATTTTGGAGAAATTGTGGGCAAGTTGGAACACCTATTTTGGGTTCCTTAAGGTTGCTTATGCAAATGTACTTAAATATGTATAGATTTGGTCATCCGGTGTGTATATATGTACAAGAAATTTTGTCTTTGGCATTGCTATCAAACGGCGAGAGATAAGGTGAAAAATGTATAGATTGGTTGTGTATGGAGTGCATAGATAGGTGATGCATATTTTTGGGTTGTTGGTCTAAGGGGGAGCCTTATAATTCTTTATTCTTAATCCGGTGTATAGGTTTTATAGGTTTCAACACTTAGCTATTTTTCACAGGTGTTGCCATCAATGCCAAAGGGGGAGATTGTTGTCAATTGACACTCATACGGTGACTTCTGATGCTTGATTTATGGTTTAGAGTTATCATTGATGGAAAATCATCATGGAGATTCAATTCGGTAGTCATGATTCCTCTTATCCAAAAGCATGAATTAACCAGTAAAATAGGGCTATCTCAGTGATGATCTGGTCTGATAATATTTTTGATAATTGCGGTGATTTTGGATCTCGATGAATGGGAAGATCCTTAGGAAGCATATGACTATACTCTTTTTATTCAGTGTGATTTTTTGTTAGAGATTAAAGCTAATTAGAAGCTACATGTTACACTACTTGAAGCCGACTTGGAGGAAATCATTTTTGGTATGACCAAATATATAAGACTGATTTGGCGATTGGTTTTCAGTTTGTTAGTGTTGTGGCAATCAAATTTGGTGCGATTAGGCATAGTTTCACGTGCACATTAGGTTAACAGATAATCTAGTAATTGACTGATACAGAAACAGAGTATTTGCAGAGAGAGGACAGCCAGAGATCTAGTGCTTAACTGGAACTCATTCATGTATTGTCAGATACTACTTCAGAGTTCATTTCATTGTATTTCCTCATTGTAATCAGATTGTAAATTAGTGAGACTTCCCTAGGGTTGTATCCTTCTGGGTTATTGTATTTGAGTAGTGAGCTCTAGGCAGTGAGCCTAAATGCAAGTGCATTCCCCATTTATGTAATATTTATGTACTCTTGGCCATAATATATGAATATTGTGGATTTCGGCCCACCGTGGTTTTTCCCTTTCTAGGTTTCCACGTAAAAATTCCAGTGTTATGGATCTGTGGTTTATTTATTAATTATTTATGTTCTTTACTATTATACATTGCTAACTAGTGGATAAAGAATAAGTTTGTAAATTTGAATTCCAAGAGATCACTGATTCACCCATCTCTCAGTGATCCCTGATTCTAACAGAGACTCTAAAAAAGAAAAGTGGAGAAAATGACTGCTCCAAGCTAGGAAATGGCGATGAAGAATTCAACCTCCCTGCATGCAATCTAGGAGGAGATAGAATGGAGGAAGGAAAATAGGAAGAGACACTTGGAGTCTCATTTTGCAATATCCAACCCCCTCACTTCTTCTATCAAGGCTACTCCAGATATGACCATCAATTTGGACTCTAGAAAAGATTCTAACAAAAAGCTATCTATTTTTGAGAAAGTTAAGGTTTTATACCATGAATGGAAAAGATGATGATGCCCCTGCTCAGTAGACCATTTATGTGTGTCTTTTGTGGGTGGTTGGTTGTTCAGTTTTTTTTTCTCTCTTTGGTTAGTGGTTTTGTCTTGGTCGTTTGTTGGTTTTTAGTCTTCTGTAGTTTTTTTGCTAGGCGTGCACTCCTCCTGTGCCTCAGGTAGTTTCTTTTATGTGGTTATGTAAAATAGTTGGGCCTATCCTACTTTAATTAATAAGAACGTGAAAATATATGAATACAATAATCATGCATATAGAGATCATATTAAGAAATGTTATCAATTATCTAAAAAATAACACCATATTAATAAAAAAATTATGCAATTAAATTTAAATGGATAAAAATTAATGTAAATAAATAAAACATTCAAGATTAGAATCCATGAATTGGTGCAAGACAATTAAAATTACAAGTTTGGAATCAATAGATTGTGAACATGTTATAGAGACAACAATGACTACGATCATGAATTGGTGCAAGGCCATTGCAAGATAATGAAACTTGTTGTTTGGCATCAAGGTATCATGAACCTCATAAAGATAATAATTAAACTACACCAAGATTATATAAAAAAATTAGATGAAAATACTTGATGTGTGTCATTTATAATTGAACCACCTTCATAATGACATTGTTTTGACACTATTGTAGTAGCTATAATTTTATTGACATAGAAAAAAGTATGACAAGTGATTCTATTAAAGGAAATTGTAATGCCTAGCAAAATACCCTAGAGAAATAAACCAAAATCTACTACCAAAAGGAGAATTTTTTTAAAGGTAGCTATCACTTCTATGATATTTCTAGCATTCCATAAATGCAACATTACTACCAATATTCATCAATGCACCATTAACAATTTACATGAATGCACAAATCAATATGAACATATCCATAGAATCATATTACGCAAGCGAAATGACCATTTATTCATTAACAAAATCTCTATATAAACTCATATAATGCAAATCCATTGGCTAGGGTATCTCAACATCATTACTTGACAAAATCCTAACACCTCATATATCCATCTTAGAACATCATATTCTATTATCCATCTATCCATTTACTTTCCATACAACTATAATAAATCCTTAACACATTTGCATAACTTAGTCACTTAGCATACTATTTAGATTCTTTTAGAAACTACTAAATCAAATACTCCTAATATCCATTCTTTCATTCATCATAAAAATATCATAGTTTGTATAACCATTCTCTTCTACAAGACTAGATTATTCTTTCAAGTTTCATTACATATCTCTAAGATAACTAGCTCATTTACCTAGGTAACATAATCCATTTCATCTAGATAACTTCCATTTCTTAAACAAGATCTATAACAACAACTACTATTCTTCCATTTCTTAAACAAAATCTATAACAACAACTACTATTCATCCGGTAAGGTTAATATCATTTTGAGTTGTCATTGATGGAAACTCATCATCTTAGGGTAAATGGTTTCATTGTTTGGTTAACCAACATTCATTTCACTTAAACAATATTAGTATTCATATTGCTTTACACTGGCACCGACATTCACTTCATACCCGACTAAGTCCCGATCTCAATAACATGTCCCGATCTCGATAACATGTATATGGAACCCGGTAATGGATAGGACCCGACTAAGGAAATATTTTGGTCCTGATTATTTATTTCATAGATTTCATGGTAACGTGTGATGGTTGAGATGGTAATTGGAATTATGTTTGAATTTAATTATGCTCTGACAACCAACATGGTAAAGTTAGAAGGGTATTTAAGAAGATCATCTCAGTGATAGAGGAAACAAATGATGGAATACGAATTTTTGGTTGTAAATATTTCAGTGTGCATTTTTGGTCAGTGATTAGAAGCGTCTGTGTGCAGTTTAATGTGCACAACATAATCGATAGTAGAATAGAGCATCAGAGAAACCGATATATAGAGAAGGATATCAAATCATTCACTGGAACTTATCCAACATGGTCAGATGCAATTTATAAGTTCATTTTTAGTTGTAAACACTTGTAATATTTTGTAAGTCAATGAAACTTCCTATTTTTGTGTTTAAGTAGTGAGCTCTAGGCAGTTGGCCTTTCTGCATGTACAAGCCCCCTTATGTAATATTTGTATACCTTGATCAAGTATATAGATATTGTGGGTATTGGCCCCGCCATGGTTTTTCCCTTTGTAGGGTTTTCCACGTATAAATCTTGGTGTATGATGTTGTGTTTCTATGTGTTATTTGGTGTATGCACTTTAATTTTATTTACTGTTAACTGGTTAATAAGAAAAAATTTCAAAACTAACTTTACCGGTAGAACACCAATTCACCCCCCCCCCCCTCTCAGTGTTCTTGGATTCCAACAATTGGTATCAGAGCTTGGTCCCTCGAAAGAAGTTTAACCACTTGAGGAAGATCCAGAATTTGGAGTCAATGGAAATCAGTCTGCAACAACAACTTAGACTTGCTCTTGAGGATCTTGATAATGAGAAGATGGAGAATAATAAATTGAAAAATGAATTGAAGCAAGCCAGAGAACACATCATGTCATTACTGTTGGAATTTTGATACTGTTTTGTATGAGCGGTAAATGGTATGGTTGTCATTGTTGGTAACATCATCTCCTTAGTCTTCGTAGTCCATCGATAGTGAGTAGACCGACAAGTAGTGAGTAGATCGGTAAACAGTCTTCATAGTCCATTAGCAGTGAGTAGACTGACAAACAATGAGTAGATCGGTAAACAGTCTTCACAGTCCATTGGTAGTGAGTAGACCGGCAAGTAGTGAGTAGACTGGCAAACAATAAGTAGAATGGTAAATAATAAGAAGAACGGGTAGTGGTGAGTAGATCAACATAGAAGAGGTTCACCAACTAAGCAAAGAACAGACTGGTATGCAAGAGGAAATTGGCTAGACAGGTTTTGATCGGTACACCAAAAGAGTCAGTAACCGACAAACTGGTAACGTTCAGTTACATCTAGCTAAATCAGGAGTCTTCTCCACTCAACTGACAAACTTATCAGCATGTTCTTATATATTGACAGAGATTCCTGCATGATTTCAGAGGCATAATTTAAGGCCTAACAATGGAATTTTGAAAGGTATGTTTTGGAGGGAAAGTTGGCGATAGACTAAAGGGTCTGTAAATACACATATCTCATTCTTGAGATGGTTGTTGTCAAGGTGAATAAAGATAATGTGAAAGTAGACATGGGGGGAGTTTAAGAGATGGCAAAGATGAATGATAGAGCACCAATAGAGTGGAGTTTTCACAGAGTGGTGACTCAAGTAACAGAGAATTGACAGTGTGATATCTAAGGATCAACAAATCGGTAGAAGGCAGAGTTGAGAGTGTATTTGGGAAATCAGAGTTGTGTAGAACAGACAGAATCGATGCAGACCTAGTATGGTTCTTCAGTGTGATTTGATTAGGATAATGAGTAGCAATTTTAGTAGATCATCCATTTGTTTCTTTCTAACAACTGCAACATAAATCCCTTAGCTAGGTGGACTTTAACAGGTCCCATTGTATAAATCCCTTAACCGGGTGACATCTTTATTAATGTTCTAAGTCCTTTAATCAGGCTACCTTTAACAGGGTAAAGGCACTAACTGGCCTTGTATAAAATCCCTTAACCAGGTGTCACCTAGTAGTGTCTTTGTAATCTCCTAACATGGATGGCTCTTAACCAGGCATACTCCAGAAGATTACAAATTTTGTGAGTTCCTACTGACACCATGGTTTTCTTCCTATTGGGTTTCCACAAGATAAATATGTGTGTCATTGTGTATCTTTTCATGTATGCTTAATCTTTTGTCATAAATGTTTACATTAATGAATGGTAAATTAGTTCAAAATTAAAGTAAAAGTTTCAATTGGTTAAAACCGGTAAATTGTTGATTCACCCCTCTCCTCTCAGCACCGGTTGGGACTAACAATTGGTATCAGAGCTCAGTTCCTCTGTAGTGAAGCTTGACAGCTTGAGGACAAAGATCATGGAAGAGTACCAATATCAGAAGCAGATTGATGAAGCCAATGAAATCATTGCTCAACTGAAAGAGAGACTGAGAAAATCTCTTGCAAAAAGGAAGAAATTAGCTCAACAGCTAAATGAGAGTCAAAATATCATAGATCAACTCTCTGAATAGAATGGATCTGAAAAAAGCTGAAGAAGCAATCTCAGAACACATGGAAAAGAACAAGAAGTTGACCAAAGAAGTCACACATCTCAAAAGAGAACATGAAGGTCAAGCCGTGAGAATGACTGAGATAATGGAAGCCAATAGAAGTGCTGATGAAAGAAAAGGGGAGGCAGAAGAGGAACTTGTCTAGATTTTGATAAGCTCACCAGATCCATAGACAAACAACTTTCTGATTGTAGGAAGAACTTAATTCAACTTTCTAACTCCTACAACCCGACAGTTAATTTGAAAAATTCTTTGGATGATCTAATTTTGATGGTTATGGATCAAATTTTGAAATTGGAGAAGGATAGGGACAAAATAATAAGGAGAGCAAATGAGCTCCAAAATTTGATTGGCCCCCAGCTTGATAACTTGTTATTTCGTAAAAAAGAGTGTATTTCTAACTTGTAGAAGGAGGATACCACTACTTTGGAAGAATTAGAGTATTATGCTAGCATAGTGAATGGATTAATCTCCATTCTTGAATCTCTTAAAAATGGTTGGGATAACTACTTTTCATTTTTGAAGAATATGTATGTAGATATTTTGAAGCTTGTATAGAATTGGCTCATGTCTATAACTGTACATAATTCTTTGTGGACACCCTTCTTTGTCATTGATGTCAAAGGGGGAGAGATAAGTGAAAAATGTATATATTTCTCAGGGGGAGAATCAAATGTACATAATAGATTCATGTTCAGGACAAGAGATTCAGATTCATATACAGGGCATAAGGTTACAAGAGATTTAGATTCAGTGGCCATTTCATGGATGGTATCATTTTTCACATAGTTTTTCCATCAATGCCAAAGGAGGAAATTGTTGGCAATTGACACTCATCCGATAAGGTTAATGACATTTTGGGTTGTCATTGATGGCAACTCATCATCTCAGGGTAAATGGTTTCATTGTTTGGTTAATCGACATTCATTGCACTTAACTGGTATTAATATTCACATTGCTTTACACCAACATTGACACCGACACTGATATTCACTTCATACCGGGCTAAGTCCTGATCCCAATAATAGGTCCTGGTCCTGGCAACGTGTATATGAAACCCGGTAATGGATAGGACCTGACCAAGGAAATATTTTGGTCCTGATTATTTCTTTCATGGATTTTGTGGTAATGTGTGATGGCGGACATGGTCATTGGAATTATTTTTGGATTTCATTAAGCTCTGACAACCGACATGGTAAAGTTAGAAGGGTATTTAAGAAGATGATCTCAGCGATAGATGAAATGAATGATGGAATGCAAATTTTTTGTTGCGAATATTTCAGTCTGCATTTTTTGTCAGCAATTAGAAGAGTCTATGTGCAGTTTCATGTGCACAATATAACTGGTAGCAGAATAGAGCATTAGAGAAACCAGTATACAAATAAGGATATCATAGCATTCACCAGAATTTATCCAGCATGGTCAGATGGAATTTATAAGTTCATTTTCAGTTGTAAACACTTGTAATATTTTGTAAGTCAATGAGACTTCCTATTTTTGTGTTTGAGCAATGAGCTCTAGGCAGTTAGCCTTTCTGCATGTGCAGACCCTCTTATGTAATATTTGTATACCTTGATCAAGTATATAGATATTGTGGGTATCATCCCCACCATGGTTGTTCCCTTTGCAGGGTTTTCCACATATAAGTCTTGGTGTTATGGTGTTGCCTTTCTATGTGTTATTTGGTGTATGCACTTTAATTTTATTTACTGTTAACTGGTTAATAAGAAAAAAGTTCAAAACTAACTTTACTATAGAACACTAATTCATCCCCCTCTCAGTGTTCTTAGATTGCAACATATTATACATACAATCTCATCTTAAAAGTTCAATACAATACAAATGCATACACACTAACTCTTTCTTATCCATATAGAACTCATAATCTAATATTACATAACGAATATCCAATACTTTGATGAATGTACCATAAGAACTTCACCTAACTATTACATCATCCATTTCTCAATTACATCAACATCCATATGAAGATACATAACATAAGGGTACATAATCTCTTTTAGAAATACAAAGCATCATGATACAATGTCTTCTCTTCGAAGAATATAAAAAATCAACTCTGAGGAATAACACATGAAGAATCTAGAATCCATGCATGCTACATCCAAGAAGAGGAATATCCAAATGGAAGAAGGAATCAAACCACCCAACCATGTGGAACCAATAGTAACCACCCCCCATGCTAGGAGATGACATAAGGTCCCACAAATACTCTAGACCTAGGCTGACACCTAAAAATGAAAGGACATAGACACAACAATAACCACAAATGCAATAAACCAAGTCACCATACAAGGCTAAATTGAAAGAATAAAAATCCTTGAGGCGTACCAAAAATAAAGGCATAACGATTATGGGAACATGTAGGGAAAGAGTGTCATCACATGCTACCCTCACAAAATAATGGGCCAAGCCACACCCCGATAGACATGTGGAACCATCTCAACCTTGGATTCAATCAAGGGAGTTTGATTTACCACCTCTACTATCTTCCCAAGGTCATATCGAGTCTCTACTCAAGGGCCATGAGGTGGGTCCAAAAAGAAAATTATTATCTTATTAAGTGAGTCCTAATTACCCAACCCACTAATTAATTATTATGGTTATCACTTGAAAATTTAAAAAGAACTCTCAATGTGGTTCCATGGTAGGTCTAGACCCTAAGCATCCTTACAAAGAACCTCTTAGAAGCCTATTGTTGATAACCACATTCCTTCACATGCAAGAGCCCACTCCCCCTAACCATGGACCAAGACCTCAGGATTAAACATAAATCACAATAACAATAAGGAGGTTCACATAACTGAATCACAAATAACATCAACATGCACAAATGCAAATCTGAAGCATAAACAAGAGCCATTAAGACAACAAAATAAATCAAGAGCTTCAACATTAAACCAAATCAACTCAATAAACAAGAGAAAGGCATTACTCTCTTTCTCAACCAAATCAATGTATATTCCTCAATAGCAAGGCATGCTCATCTTGTTGGAGCCATCACAAGCAATCCTCCACAACAAGGAATATACCATCTTGCTGGAGCTAATACAATACATCCTCAACAACAAGGTAAGATACATCTCCCCGGAGATAAAATATAATAAAAATAGCCAGATCTGATCAATATGCAACTCTAAGAATCACAAGGATACCAACAATAGCCTCTGGTATGAAAAACAGACCAAAAAATGTCACTCAAAAAGACAAAATAGCAATATAGAATCAAACAATGTGTTTACAACACTCTGCAGTGCATTCATAGGGTTTTGTCGTGCATATAATAGTTACTGCAGAACATCTAGTAGGTTAAACAATGCATGGCCCAAAAATGTGACTTAAAAAGACAAAATAGTAGTACAGAATCAAACAATGTGTTTACGACACTCTGTAGTGCATTCATAGGGCTTTGTCATGCATATAATAGTTATTGCATTCACAAGACTGTGACACTGACATTGGGTTTTATCGTGCATGCAACAATTACTGTAGAATACATAACGAACTAAACAACATTTTCGTGACACTGTGACGCTTACCCAGGGTTCTGTCACACATACAATATTTATTGCAAAATACATAACAGACTAAATAACATTTTCGCGACATTGTGGCGCTTAAACGACATTTTCACAACATTGTGACGCTTACACATGGTTATGTCACACATACAATAATTGTTGCATAATACATAACAAACTAAACAACATTTTTGTGACACTGTGACGCTTACACATAGTTCTATCGCACATAGAACAATTACTGCAGAATACAAAACAAACTAAACAATGTTTTCATGACCCTATGACACTTACATAGGGTTTTGTCGCACATACAACAATTACTACAAAATACATAATGAACTAAACAACGTTTTCACAACACCAACATCTCCCAAACGCCCAAAAATTCATAGCAAGCATTTCCAAAAGTTTAAACCAAAGAATGCAATAATCCCAATCAACACATTTATAATTGATTTATTTAAATTTCTCAGCAACCCAAAATTTCCCACAAACAATCTTTTCCAAACAAGCTTTTCAAAAATAATTGCAAAGAAGGATAAACCCTCTAACCTAGTAATAGCAAAAAATGGACAATAAAATTCGATAAAGCACAACCCCAAATCCAAGCTCCAATTGCAAATTCAAACCCAAGCCATATCATAAATTTCGCAATAATGAAAATAATCTTCAGCAAGCCCACCCCCAACAAAACTCAAAAAACTCAATATATAAAGATTAATCCAAAACCATAACCCATCATGACCGACATCAAGATAATTAAAAATATTATTAATCATACCAACCCTACCCAAATTCGAGGTGAGAATAATAATAAAATAATATTATGTAAATCTCTAAATCTCACACCCAATAATAAAAGAGGGTAGGTAAGGTAAATAATAAATAAACAAATGGGTAAAATAATAAACAATAATAATAAATAAAAATAAACCTATAATCAATAAATAAAATAGAAAGGGCTAATAAATAAATCAAATGCCCCAATAAATGTTGAACCACGAAATAGTATAAATAAATAAACAAACAATTAAATAATAATATCTTCACAATCACAACTTCCAAGAGGGCCAATCATAACAAGGGGTAAGTACATAAATAATAACAAACAAATAAATAAATAATAAAAACAATAAATAATTAGATAAACAATAAATAAACCAACAATAAACCAACAATAAATAAGATAAATAAATAAATAAGCAATAAAGAAGATAAATAAATAAACAATAGACAAATAAGAAAAATAGATAATGAATAAGTAAATGTATGAACAAACATAAATGCTTGAACTAGTAATTAAACAATAAATAAATGTATAGATAGGCATAAATACTCAACGAATAATTATGAAATAAATAAATAAATAATTCAATAAATCAAAATCTCAGATAATAAATATTCAATTAAACATCAGACCATAAAATAGGCAAAAGTCCGGGTCATATGACTGGGGGGGTAGGAGGATAGCCCCCATCGCAGTGACCTGCAAAACAGATTGGGGTGGGTGGGCAACAGTTTCTTCCAGCATGTTACGTCTAGATCCCAGAGATAGATCCTCCCTTCAGGTGGGGCAAAAGTTGGACGCATACCCCCTATAAGAAGGATAGGCACCAACGGTTGAACAACTACTATCTATGGAAGGGGAATTGAACTAGTTGAATTCAGAATGAACTAGCCTCCCAACCTCTCCGATTAATATAAAATATTAATGGCATCCATTAATTTAATTTAATACTAAATAAACTATATAAACTGATTAATTATTAATTAATAAATAACTGCAAATTCACAAGGCAACCTGCCATAAGGTTGATTAACATACCACATGATGCAGACCAACAGCTCAAGCCAAAACACTAATTGACAAGGGTATTAACTTAAGCCTAAAGTATGAGAGAGAAACACATGCCATCTTCGACAACTTGCCATTGGGATAAGACACACTCAAACCTGTGAGACTAGGTGGAGTCGATGTCTAGTACCTGCAATCTTACATCCACCACTAAAACACAATACAACATATGTACAATACATATATATCATAAATGATCAGGCAAGTGATAGAGAATCACAATGCCATATCATGATTGCAATGAGTGGTATGACATCATCCCTATCACAAAGACACTAGAAGACAATCACAATCATTAAATCAATCATCATCATAATTATGGAATAGGGTTAGCATAATCAAGATAACATCATAAGCTCAATAGAAATATAGTCCATACATGAATAGTGAGTGCATAAGCTTGGCCAACATATTAGTCCAGGACACAACTTCATCTATATAAACCAAAATGAATCTACTAATATCAAAGAGACTATCAGAACACAAATCTAAAAGTGTTTATCACATTCTCTCATAAAGGATGAATCAGGGAGGGGCACTACAGAAATGCATACAATCATTTAAAACATATCTTGTGATTGTAATTGATCCTAGATGAATAGTGATTACACTAAATATTTTTATTTTTACCTTTTTATGTTGTTTCGCATGTCAATAGTCTTCCTTGTAGAACTCTTGATGTAT
Organism: Cryptomeria japonica; assembly: GCF_030272615.1. NCBI lineage: Eukaryota > Viridiplantae > Streptophyta > Pinopsida > Cupressales > Cupressaceae > Cryptomeria > Cryptomeria japonica. Next base: position 176,912,689 of record NC_081408.1, on the reverse strand, counting down.
CTCTATAACTACATTTATTTTTTGTTGATGCATACTAAATATCTCTAATCTACTAATACTCATGTTTCTATATACTATTTCAATTATACACCAACTTTGAAATTGATATTTACATTTTTATTCAAATGATTAGTAATTAAAACTACTATTTTTTAATTTTATATTTTAAATTGAATAGTTTGTGGGATATGTACCTCTTCTTTGATAAAGGAAAGTCCAAATAATTCACATATATTATCTCTTAAGAATATATCACTCATATGAATAAAAAGATTTAAAAGAACTTATAAGAAGTTGAATTAACTAAATAATATGCATCTATATGAAGATGGCTACTTCAAGACACTTACATGGGAGCTTTGATGAAAATATTTTTCTATAAATGGGTAATTATTCCCTCTACTTAAATATTAAACCATCAGATGGTCAAACAATCAATCATAATTTTACACCTCATATATGCATAAAAGTGTTGAATACTTGTCTTATTTTTATCGATAAATAGTTCATATGAAAATTTAAATCATTTGCATGATAATTTTTATTAATATAAATGTTATAGATATATAGTTACTTGTACTTGAACATTAAATATTTCAATAGTCAAACAAACAACAATGATTTTACACCTCATCAATATAGAAAAATAACCTTAGAAAAATGTAACTTTAACTATTGAATAGTTTGATGTTTTAAGAATAGTCAATGATTACTTGTAAATATTTACTTAAAATTTGAACTTATGTTAAAAAATCAATATTAAGAAATTTGTTTTTGACTATAAAAGAAATGTTAACTAGGGTGTTGACCCATAACATAGCTAAAATCTATCAATAGCATGTCAACAACAAAATATCAAATCAAAAACAAAAGTCTAACAATGGAGAGTGAAAAGAGCTACAGGGGCATACCCCGTAAGTCTAAAGATCTAAGAAAACAAAACAAAAACTAAACAGACTAAGACCTCAGGAGCTGGCTTATGAAACCTAGCCCAACCCAAGACATTGTCCCAATCCTCCACAAGGAACTTGTAGAGTTCTTTGTAGGCTCATTTATCAAGATCCTCTTCAACAACCTTATCCCGCAACAGGAAGAGACTTGTAGCCAAGTTGTGCATTACTCCAAAGCAAAGCTTATTGATATTGCCAAGTTGTTTGTCCCTGGAGTCCCATCTGCACTTTATCCCCTTTATCTCTTCCCTCAAGGGTTGTAGTTCCTTGTTCATCTCATTACTAGCCAGACAACTTCTCAACTCTCAAACCTCACATTTAAGGGCCTAAATCTCATCATCCTTGAGTTGGTCGGTGGTCACCACTCTTTTGCCTTCATATTATGTTTGTCCTCTTCTGCAAGATGACCACTCCTTTTTTATTTCTTCTTCTTCCCCTTTTTCTTACTGCCTTTCTTTCCCTTGTCAATTTTATCAACAAAATCCCCTTCCTTACCCTCAGTCCCTTCAATACCCAAATCAAGCGCCTTCACCATACTGGGTCAACCTTCAGCAGAATTTTTTTTGGGGCCACATCTTCCAAATTATCAGTAGGTTGCATATTCTTTTTGTCCAAATCTAGGGGGCCCAGCGAGAGGCCAGGACCACCTAAGTTACTAGATTCTAACACCCCAGTATCAATATCCTCGCCCTTAGGTTCATTTCTACCACCCCCCCCCCTTTAGTATCCTCCTTGGTATCCACAACAGTTTATTTTTTTCTTTTTTCTCACCAATGCCCCATGAGGCAATTCTTCATGACCTTCTCCTTCCCTCAATTTCCACATTAGGGTCCTCATCATCCATGTCCTTCGAAGTGGAATTGTCAATTATGATTTTTTTACTTTTTCCAGTGGATTTTCTCTTGCCCTTAGAGAAACTGGCTTTTTCGCTCTTTAGAAACAAAGGGAGAGGGAAAGGTAGGGGAGCCCAGCTCCGTGATGATAAAAGAGGAAGAGGGGAGAGGAGAGGAAGCAGAGACATCACAAGTGAGCTATAAAAACATAGATATTGAAGAATCTATTTTTCATAGAAGATTTTTCATACATGAGTAGAACATAGAGGGGCACAAGCACTAGCCATTAAACTTCTCAATTATTTTCACCTATTTTTTAAAAAAAATTTCAGTTTATTTAAATAAGATCTTATATATTTTTTTTGTGTGAGAGAATATCATTCAAATCTTTGAATATTTTAACATATTAAGTGGTAACCACTCTAGTAGAAATTGGTGAATGCCTACTCCATTCCATTGTGCTTACTATGTACATTTCTACATATGGTTACCCATATGGACATACATAGAAGTAAAGAACGTGGATTTAATTCTCGTGTTTTTATAAATGAAGATGCATTTTAACAATATTTTCAAGACTTATTAAATAAAGTGGTGAAGACTTAATTATGTTAGCTATCATTTCTATAAGAAATTACCAAGAGGTATAAACTTTTGTACCTTTGGTTATAAATTTTGTATTGTATATGTGTATTTGAACTCATATCCATTATCATCACATTTTATTTAAGATCTTATTTTTCTATCGTGTGTATACATTGATGCTTAATACAATGCAAAAATATTTTTATGCTCCTTGATTTCTTTATTTACAAAAGTAAAATTGAAATGAATTTATCATTATAGATAAATTATGCTTGAAAAATGTCATATTGTATAAAACAAAAATATAGATTTTGATAAAAAGGTTTTGTGCATATAATGCTACAATTCATAAAAAATGTATTTGTTTGCAATGAATGTTGTGCATTTAGTAAGTACTCACACATATTTGAAAATTTCCATTGTAGCTCATGATTGTAATTTGATTTTATTAGTTAATTTGTTTTTTTCAAAAAATTTGAAACCAATGTCGATAAAGTTGGAGAGGAATAGTGAACTATGAGTATAAAGTGTGCAAATCCAATTAACCCATTTATAGATACATGTGATTAGTAAAAAAAAATTGAAATAAAATATGGAAGAGAATTTAAAATATTAACAAAAAGTTAGTAATCACATATGGAATGAGGTACGCCATGAGAAAACATGCTACTAAAGAGATATGAAGCTTATATTAATCAAGTAGAAACAAGTACATCAATACAACTCATACAATTTTCTTTAGTCTAATAGTATTCCAATAGAGTGAAAGTGCTTATACATAATCATACCTCCTCCATACCAAGAACACAATAGATAGAATTGAAGAAGCTAAAAAAAATCACCATAAAACAATACCATAAGTCCAAACATGGTCTCAAAATGCCATGGTAAAAAATATCACGAACCACTACATGAAAATGGTCTCATAAATATAAATTAAGTCCTCTTATACTCTAAAACATCATAGGTTCCATCATAGGAGGCCAATAATCCAACTTTCCCATTACTAGGCATTTCACGAGTGTGTTAATTTAGAGTTTCATTACTTATCTTGAGAAATATACTCCATAACTCCCAATCTTTGACTTTCTTTTGTAACCTCAATTATTCAGTGTCATCATGATAATCTCTAGCATAATTTGAACAATAATAAAAAAAATATTATTCATTAGCTCCTCATTGGCATCCAAATTTCTTATACAGAGAAATTTGGAAACCCAACATTATACATAAGATTATAATTTAACTATCATACAATCCTAACATTATTTCACTTGATATTATTTATTGAAATGATGCAAAAATAAAACATTAATAAATCATATACAAAATACATGACTCATAACCTTCCTCCACTAAGAAAATTCATTCATGTTTAATAATTTTATAAGTGGAGTTATAAAATATCTAATCTTAAATTTCTAAATCACGATCTTAACACTTTCCACCACATTATAAATAAAGTGACAATTAACATGAATATTATGTATACAATAATGTTACATGGGATTCCTATGCAAGTAAAAAACACTCTAATTGTCACATCCAATTTGAATAACCTTACAATCAAAACCAGCTCCTAAACATAGTTTCTATTGTCAATTACCTCTTTACAAGAATGTATACCAACAATATACTTTACTTTGATAATGGGTAAGAAAAATATGTGATGCTTCTTAATCATCTAATTCATAGAATTTCACAATTAAAATATACAATTATTAATGAATCTCTAACAATCCAAGTCATCTAGCCAATCAAGATCAACAAAGCCTAATATGTGTAATACCTTGTCTAGATCACTAGAGCAATGATAATGTAAAAAAATATATAAATTTTCAAACAAAAATATCTAAATGCCCTTCTAACACAAATTCAATTTTCTTTACCAACAATAGACATAAACCTACTGAAAAATCCTATTTCTTAAGTAATATATATCTTTAATAGAAAAATATTATCATTTACCAACAACATAAGACACATCCTTAAATCCTCATTCAAAATAGAAAATTTATCCAATGAAAGATTAAAGTGTACGTAGATAAATGAGTATTCACTACTTTTAATAATACATATCAAACTACTAAAAGATAATGTTAACAAAATTACCAACCCAAATATTTTTGTGATATCAATTTCTACTAATTTTCATTCCTAAGATAACTTTCCCATAATGATTCATGAAAAATACATTAGAAAAGGTTTTAATTCCATAATCATTACCTTATTCACTTCTAACAAAACCTAACTTCAATGTAAATACATTAAACTTTAAAGATTATATTGGGGTGATTGTTTCAAATCATATAATGATTATTTTCACCTACATAATATTTTATTTTTCTTTTACCATAACTTCATCAAGTTATTATACATAAACTTCCTCTTCAAGATCCTCATGCAAGAAAGTATTTTAAATATATTTTCTCCACTTCAAAATTATAAACAAATTAAAAAAGAAAATAGAAATCTAATAGAATATAATTTAACAACATGTGATAAAATTTCACCAAAATCAACTCTCTTTCTCTTTAGACATATCTTTTAGCCTCTAGCATGACCTAGTATTCCTCTAAGTTATCAATTTCTCTAAATTTGTTCTTAAATAGAGTTCAAATTTTAGGCCACATTTCCCTAAGATAGAGTTCAAATTTCTATCATTTCACTTATTCCTTCGAATATTTTTGTAACTCTATAGTTTTCCTCCTTTTGGGGTCAATTGGATGAAAATAAAGCAAGAATTTCTTTTGTAATTCATGTTCGAGATGTCTCCCGAAGGAGAGTAGGCCTTGCTCGATTGGGGGAAGTGATCTTTAGTAGTTTAGTTAATGTTATTTATTTTTTCTATTAAGTTAACTTGATTATATTTTATTTTGTTCCAATCCATAGCCATACTAATTTTTCAATTGTTGCTTAGTTCTCGATTTGTTATTTCTAGTAGATGTTATTCAATTATTATTGTAGTTTGTGTAAATTAGTGCAGAATTTTTATGAATTATTATTAATCTAAAATTTTGAAAAAATCATTCAAATATGAAAATATATTTATAAGTTTTGAAACATGGAATCAATTAGATTAATTTTGTTTACTACAAAGTGTGATTTAGAACAAGTTTATTTCATTATAGAGATGTGAGTTTCTTTTATTTTCTACAAGAGTGTGATTTAATATAGTTTCCTTTTTATGCAAGTGTACTTAAATATAGTTTCCTTTTCTTGCAAGTGTGACTAGTATAGATTTCCTTACTTGCAAGAGTGCATTGATTCCTTCTTCCATTACTTTGAATCAAATAGAAAGAAATGAATTGGTTTTTGTAGATCGTGTTAATTTAGTAGTGTATCTTCTTGAAATTGTGATATAATTAAGTAGAATATAGGTACCTAGGACTTAAATATTTTCTTATAGGATAGATGTCAAAATTGAAACAAGACTTAAAGAATTGTTATGAGACACCCCCAAAATATTCTTACTACTATTCACTTTAGAAACCTCAGATTGATAAAAGTTAAATGAAAAGGGGTTGTGTCACCTGCATCAACACCCATAATTTTTGGTGTTGTTTCTAGGAAAGATTTGGCTTAGACAAAAATGAGCCTTAATGTTAGTAAGCAGCAAGTGAAAAGTTGATGAATAAAAGAGAATCCTATGGACAATTTGTGATAAGATTCCTTGAAAACATATCTAAAGAAACTCAATCTCAAAGTTCATCATCTTCATTATTAGGATCTTCCTCAAAACCATCTCAAAATATGACGAATAGAGTAGATGAAGAAGTTCCAAATCAGACATTTTCCTACCTAATAGCTTTAAACCTAGAAAAATATGAATCACCTATGTAAAACATTTTTCCTTCTTCTTTACCTACATTCTATGGGAAAACATTTGAAGACCCAAACCAATTCCTATTTGAATTTGAAATATTGTGTCAAACTTATGACTATGGGACTAATAATGCGAAGTTCAGACTATTTTCTTCAATCTTAAAAGAATCATCTTTTCGTTGGTTCATATGATTAAATGAAAATTACATAACTGTATGGAATGAAATGAAAACTATCTTCTTAGACAAGTACCAAGATTATTGTCAAGTTAGAGATCCTTTCAGGATGAAACAAATGGAGATTGAGAGTTTAAGAGATTGTGCCTGGACCTATCTCTTAGAAAGATAATTGCTTCGAGAGTTAAAAGAAAAAAGTAATATTGAAATTTCATTAATTTGTACTATTAAAGATATAACAAAGATTAGTTAGGTGATCAAATCATTGTGTATTAAAAGATTTGGAAGAAAGAAGAAGCTACCCTCCACAATCCAAATTAGGAGAAAATTTTATGATGTTTGTAAGGTCCTCCACAATAATAAAATTACAAATTCTAACACAATATTTTCAAAAAGATATCAAACACGAGTCAATAAAGAAACATCTCAACATGTGATGACACAAGACTACCAACACCTTACCAAATACATCCAAGAATCTAACTAAAATATCCAATATGTTCATGACCAATTATCAATGAACAAAGAGATAAGATATCTCACCCTTGGTTTCTAAGCTCAAGATTTGCTTACTTTATATTGCTTCTAAGGATAATGTTGGTAGAGGAAGAATTTAAGTATCCTTGCTTCACTGACATGAAAGAGTGTTCTTTCTCCAATTAAAAGTATACACTAATGCATATCAATTACGCTCAAACATGAACACAAATTCATTCACATATATTTCATAAATCATAAAATGATTAATAAAAATAATTTAGTGATGAATTTTGAATTGACATGTTAATGACTACTCAACAATACCCGAGAGTTAAAATCTTACTAGAACATTTGAGAACATACGATATAAGAGAATCCATTACTTCTATTCTTTACACAAATGTCTTGATAGAAATATAACTATTACCATAATTAATCTAATATTCAACAAGATAATTTACCAAAATCCAAGTTAGTATGATATCATAAAAAAAACAAGACCTCTTTATTTGATTTGTGAAACCTTATTTTATTCTTTAAGAGCCCTATTAAATTTATCCCTGACTTAGAGCATTCAAATGGCACTTACCACATATTTACACCATTATGATAAGATTCTTTAAACTTTTCTTTTATTTATCAAGAAGATAAGTAATAGTCTAATAACAAATCTAAAAATATTAGTATAATGTCTACTTATTATCTATAATATCATGGTGAAACATATTAGAATCATTTCATCGCAAAAAGATTGTTATTAATAATCCATAACTATTATTTCATCCATAATTATTATTCTTTCAATAATAATTATGGATAATTAGATAGAATGACAATTACTAAATATTCTCACACATTCACACAAACATAAATATATTTATGATTAAGGTAATGATATATGTCTATATAAATAATGTTATAAGTAAGTTGATCTAAGATCTATCCACTACTACAAATACTGATTATTCATTGAAGTATAAGTTAGATTCAAAAGAAAAGAATAAGGTCATGGATTTTTTTAATGCCACTTAGGAGCTAGTCTGTCATATTACAATATGGAGATGTCACACATTACTTAAATACAATTTATAAGCAAAGATTCCATGTTGTATAAATTGGCCAACTCTTAACAATAAGCACATTTTGAAATTATATAAAAATAGGAAAAGGAAAGGATATAATTGTTAGAGATATTCCAAAGATCATAAGATAAGAATAGTAAATAATAGTTACAATTATATATAGATTAAATATGCATGCAAGGACATAATAATGTAGACAAGAAGGATCTGAAATAAAGGCTTAGCAACTTCTTATAAAGTAAGTCCAATTTGCTCAGTTACCGAGCTTGGCAAAATTTGCATGCAAATGGTGAATGCAAAAGCATCTCAAAGAGAGATATGTCGACTCAAATAATTTTATAAATAATGAACAAGCGCCTTATTCTAGATATAGAATGAATTTATCTATTTGAATGCATGGAGATGTCTTTTTCTAACTCACAGTTATGCAGTTTTGCACATTTTCCTTTCTGTTTTGTTTGCAGTTTCAGTTTTTCTTTCTATGTGTCCCGATTTTGGCTCATCAGATCCAATGGAGTTGGATTCTACTTGAAGAATTGATCAGATTTCTTTCTTTTAGACCGCATCTCATTTGGATTAGTTTTTGGCAAGATATCGCTATTGATTGTCATGACAATTTCTTGTTACCGGTTGCCTGAGACCTATTATGGTGATCTACCAGAACCCATTCCGAAGCTTGCGGAGCCTTGAGCATTGATTTCAATGTTCCTTGGTGTGTGGCTAACCTTCTACGTTTCATCCTTTGGGTTTTCTGGAGGAATCTCTTGGTGGAGGCTGACCTTGTTCATTTTGCACGTTAGGTCTTGTTCTTTGGGTTTTGATACTTTTTTGAGCCAACTGGATCCTTTGGATCGATATATATATTTTTAATCATGATTTAGAATGTAATAAATTAGAATCAATCAGAGTATCAAATAGATAGACTGTGCCTAGAAGATAGATCTTTCGATTCAAGGTCCCAGTTGTGACCTATTCTACCAGGCCTGTGTGCCGGTATGTTGTAACCTGGTTTTTACCGGCTGGATGTAATCAAATTTCATGAAATAAAACTATCTATTTTGCATTGCCTCCATCATATCTATGTTTTTTCCATTGTGTTTACTCTTGCTGACCAGTCCAGACTGATCTCCTTGAGGTCCCTCCTCACTGGTGATTGCTACACTATGGGATACCTACATTATATGTTGTGAAGTCCAATGGAACAATCAAAGTTCGGGCTCTTCTTCATGATATTGAAAATGAAGGGATATTACTATTTACATATTGTATCTATGACTAAATTCAAGGATTGTAATATGATATAGATATTGTTTAATAGTTATTACTACTCCGTAAATGATTAGTCAAGTGATTTTTTTTCTCTTTTTAAAATATCATTTTGATAAATGATTCCAAATTTTTAATTTGCATAATATTTTACAAATGTTGTTATTATACCTCTAAAAAGTATTATATTGCTTTGATCTCATTTTAATTATCATTAATTCAAATTTAACCAAAATTAAATTAAAAACATCATCTAATATTGAATTTAATTGCACCCCATACTTTATCATTGAATATGTAAATATTCCATATTTTGAAAGTTGATACCTTTCCACGTACTTAGATTTTAAAAAATATTAAACTGATTCTAACTTGTTACAATACTACATGTGCAACTTATTCTAATTTAGGTTATTTAATTATTTTTATTTAAGTAATAGTAAACTAATTGTAATTATGACGAGTGTCATACAATATGATGGGTGTCAATTTTAATCATAGGGGGTTTTTAATCACGCATGTCTATCAATCCGTTATGTGAGTATTAATACGCCTTTTGATGTAATAAATAATGAACAAACACCTTATTCTAGTGCATGACTAAACCCTTGGCCAAATAAAAAAAAAATAATTGCTCATGCTTCTCGTAGTTTCCTTGTTTGCTAGCAATCATAAAATAGTTAGATCTTATATTGATTTGATTCACACTTAGGCAATAATGTGGAAGCTATGACAGAATGAAAAGACCATCAACTAAAAATAAAAAGTAAATAAGAGCAAAATGCTCTAGTTAACATGGATGCAAAAAGTGGAAGCAAAGCAAGGCATGCAAACCAAAAGTCATAATTCCCATCAACTTTTCCTTCCATGGACAAGCAAAGCAATGATCTAGATAAAATAATAACGGTATTGAAACAAGAAATGTATATCACAATCTATAGCAAATCAAATTCTATGAGTACATATATTTCTATGAGAGTACATACCAAATATGTATATCACAATTTGTAGCAAATCAAATTCTATGTGAGTACATATGTTTCTATGAAATTGCATACCAAAAATGTATATCACAATCTGTAGCAAATCAAATTCCACTAGCCCTCAAACTTCTTCATTGGATAGATTTACTCCAAATAAGGTCGATATCTTCCCCTTTAGAGTCAGTTCTCTTTGATGATATCCAAATTCTTTTGTAAAACCACCTTCTCTCCTTGGTCATTTCCCTAATTCTTTTCATGGATGCCATGTCACTAGCAGACAAGGGTGGCCTCCCAAGGTAAGGAAATGGGTGTTCCTTTGATCCTCCACACACCCAATTAAATTTTACAATAAAGCCTTTCACCTTCTCCACTTTCACTAAACATGACTTATTTTTATTTACGACCTCGTTTACCACTAGTTGAAGGCAATTATTAACAATCAAAAGAAATAGTGATTCCCTTACACAAAAGTATTAGATTTTCAAGAAAGTAAGATAAAATTATTTTCTTGCAATAATAAATAGATTCTTTTTAAACTTCAAAATTGGAAATATAGCATAATAAGATGATAAATGCATAAGTATAAATAAACAAATAAATAAATAGCAAGAAAGAGGGTTGTGACAATGTCTTATTAGGAAAATTGATTCCATATAAATATAGTGACTTGGGAAGTACTTATATCACACTAAACATCAAGGGAGTAGAGGGGTCCAAAGTACTTATTGGTCTAGGTGCTACTATTAATACCATCACATCTGATACACTAGAGAAATTGACCATGACTAATGGTTAGCCAAAATCCATGGTGATGGTGCAATATGACAAGTAGCAGATCAATCTATTAGAAGATGTGGTTGTTACCATCATTACCTAGGAGTATCTAGTGTATTTTATTTAAGGCTATGAAGAAGAAAATAGGATATCCTATAATATTGAGATGACATTGGTTTGCTACAAATGCATCCCTTATTAATTTAGATTAGGGAATATAACCATCTCGAATGGGATAAGACAAAGAATTATCTTTGTATCACTTGGTAAACCCTTTCTTCAAGCAAGGAATCAATTTTGGATTAATGATGCATTATGTTCAGGTGAGGATGATGTTGTTGAACTAGCAATGGTCATTATAGTTGAACATTTGGAAGAAACCATGAGTGTCTAGAACATGAGATCTTAAGTTTGGATTTTCCATTGGATAACTCGAAACAACCATCATTATACATTAGAGAAGTGAAGACATCAAATAATTTCTCCCTAATCAAAGTAATTCAAATTCATATTGATTGTCAGAATTCACACACATTGCACCAACTTCTTCAAAACCCTTGTCCATTAAATAATTTAATGGTACGTATTTCTAATATTTAGACTAAAATAAAGAATATCATGGTACAAATTGAAAAACAATTTCTCATCAATCAATCTTTATTGTTTAAGCAAGAAACAAATTGAAACAATTGTTAGAAGAACACACATAGGATTTTGCATGTGAATATAAATACATGAGAGGAATTATACCTACCCATCATACTTACACTGAAGATATCAAGATAGTAGGACAACCTCAATGAAGGATTAATCCAACATTGAGAGAAATTGTAAAATAAGAGATTGAGAAACTGTTTCAAGTGAGATTCATTTATCCAATCTCAAATAGCCATTTGGTTTCTCCATTGGTTATAGTCCCTGAGAAGAATGAAAATAACATGTCTATATAGATAATATGATGCAGGAGCATTTGGATGTACAGGCAATCCTGCACAACCAAAAAAATTATTTTCGCTAATTTCTAATTTTTGTTTTGATTTTGATTTTTATCCTAGAAGCTTGATTTATTTCTCTCCTCGTGCTCCTCGGCATATATAAAATTTTATTTAAATTTGGGAGGTAAAAATGGTCATTTAAATTAAAGTTATGACTTTGCAAATTTTAATGTTTTATTTTCAACAAAGGAAAACTAAACTCCATACCTAGGCAAGTGGAGGTTCACTAATGCCTTTTGTAACTCCTATTTTAAATATTATCAAATGTTTCATTTGGTGGAGAAATATTCCAAGCACCAGATTGTGCAATTAGTGGACATGCATAGTGGAAGAGAAATTTTAGCAAAGAATTCAAATTCTTCCTTGAAACAAGAAAGTAGAAGAAAAGGAGAGTTTACCATGTGTAGAAAGAGGATAAAAAGAATTTAATATTGATGGATATTGAACAAAAGGAAACACTAAAGTTGGAAGAAAGATAGAGAAAGTGGAGAGGTGGAAGAGAGATAGAAAAAAGAAAGAAAATAAGCAAAAGCAGATCTTGGTATCTAACATGAGAAGATTCAAAGAAGAGGACATTTTTCATATGCCTATAGTTAATTTATGAGTGTTTAAATATGATTTTTAGAAGTTTATTTGACTTTGTAGTTTGTTGCAATAGTTAGATGTAATATTGCTACATTTTTTAACTTGTAGGTTGTTGTTTAGGAAAGTAAACTTTGTTTTAAATTCAGATAAACTTTATTTGTAGTGAATTAGTTTCTCTCAAGTGTGTTGAATGATTTAAAAATGTTTGAATTTTAATATTTATTTGTCTTTGTGATTTGGTAAAGCTGAGAGTTTTTTCATTCAACTACAATAATTGACAATCCTAGTGGATTCTCAACTATTAAAATGCATCACATAGGTAATCAAATAAAGCCACAAATAAATATTACTTTCATCTTCCATTCATAGACCAAGTCTTGGATAACTTAGCTAGAAGTGGTTACCTTTCCTCCCTTGATGACTTCATTCAATATATATCAATTCAGTTTGCTTTGGAGGACTAAGATAATATCACATTTACCTATTCTTGGGGTACATATATGTTTATACAGTCCTTCCCTTTGTGCTCTGTAATGTATCTTCAAACATTTTGTATTTCTTACCACAACTTGTGATGAGGTAAACATTGAAGATTTTACAATCCATAGGAGAACCTATGATGGAGCATTATAAAATTGAAATAGGTCTTACAATAGTGTGATAATAATAGGTTATTTAAACCATGAAAGATACTTCTAAATGATGATTGAAGGCATTGTTCTAAGCCATCATATATCTAAGGAAGGAATTAAGATTGACTTGAATAAATTGGAGGTTATTCAATAAATACCTACTCTAATGACTGAAATATAATTCCAAAGTTTTGTAGGACATGTTGGGTATTATAGGTGATACATAGAAGGATGTAGTAAGATTGTAAATCCATTATTTACTTTTCTTAAGGATTCAAAATTTACCCAAACTGAATATTATCAAGCATGTTTTGAAGTACAAAGGAAGCATTACTAACATCCCTTTTCATAAAAGGATGTAATTTGGGGAAAACTTTCCATATACATATAAATGCATCCAATCAATTCATGGTGTTATTTTAGAATAGAAGGGAGGATCTGGCTCAATATTAATGCATTTCTACTACATAAAAAAGAGTCTTAGCCCAATTAAGAGAAATTATATTACTAATGAGATAATTCTTGGTAGTTGTCAATGCAATTAATAAGTTTCATCACTACAACATTGGCTACAAAATATTTGTTCACACCAATCATGAGACCATTAGATATTTAATGAACAAGGTTATAATTGGTTATTGAATTATTAGGTGGTTTGTATTGTTACAATAATTTCACATGACAATAATACACAAAATAGAAAATGATAATATTGTTATTGATTTCTTGTTAAGATTTATCTTATAAGAAAATGACAAACCAATGGAGGATACTTTCCTAGATAAAAATTTGTTTGACATATCAATGTAGGCTTCTAGGTTCACTGATATGGCCAATTATCTTGTTTTAAAGAAGTGTCCCTCTCATTTTCATTGATTAGAATGTTAAAATGTTAATTAGAGATTTAGCTCCAAATTTAAATAGATAGATGGCATATAGTTTTAAATTTGTCTTGATTATGTATTGAAAATATATGCACAAGAAATAGAAGTCTATGACATCCAAAGAGCTTGTCAGGATGAACTTGTTGGATGACATTATTATGCACTTAGAATGGGACATAATGTGCTTGATGTTGGGTACTATTGGCCAACAATGACAAAGAATATTTTTGTAGTCACATAAATCTGTCCATTTTAATTAAATGAATATTTGCTATTTATTTGATTAAAAATCCACTAGCCATAAGTTAATTAAATTAATATTTAATTAATTCATCTTCAAAACATTCTCCTATTAATTAAATAAATTATTCAATTTATTTTAATTCATTCATTTAACCAAATTCACAAATCAATTAAATGAATAAATCATATTTATTTCATTTAAATCCCCCTTTTCATCTTTTAAATAGATTAAATAAAACATTTATTTAGTCATTATCCCCCCCTCCCACTTGCAGTTTCCTACAAATGCAACTTGCACCTATTTATTGAAATAAATGAATTTTATTTTAATAAAATCCTATTTTCTCTCACCCACCAAATCCACTTGCAAACCTAATCTCCTTCTAGACCCTTCCTAATTAGCCTAATCCATCCCCTAATTATTGTCACATTCCTAAGCAACTTGGAGTCACTTCTCAAAGACTTCAAAGTCTTTGAAAAGCATTAAATGCTTTGTGTGTTCAACAATTTAACCTTCAAAGTCTTCCAAACCACTTATGGCTCTTACATGACCATTAATGACTCTTACATAACCATTTATGGTTATTTCAACTTGCACTCATGTGTCTCCTCAAGCATTTATTGCTTTGACCATGGTTATCCCTTTTGCCTTTGCACAAGAGTTTATCCATTGGATAAAAGCTTTATTCTTTGAATAAAGAATTTATTCACTCAACCCAACCTTGACCCTAACCCCCAAGTTGACTCCCAAGTCATGTCAAGCATTTAATGCTTATTCCCTCTCCTCTCAACCTATCTCATATTGACACTTGTCATCCTGGGATTGGGTTGAAAACCCCCACATGGATTGAATATCATTCAATCCTGACCCTTCCATTGCTCCATTTTTCCTATAAATAGAGCTCATTTCTTCATAATCCAGATCCTAAAAAACTTGTATGCATCTAAGTTATAGAGATTTTTAGAGAGCATTTAGCATAAATCATTAATCATCTTGTCATTTTGGTTTAAAATAAATCATTTTAGTATCTATAGCATCTAGTATTAGCTTTTTATTCACATTTAGAGCAAATACTTTAATCTCAAACCTCCATAAGCATCCATAGTGCAAAAAGTTGTTGAGAGCTACACTAGTTTGGAACTTGGAGAGGAGAGGAACAAGGAAGGAGAAGCTACCAGCATGGTAGAGAGCATTTGGAGGAGTTTAGTTGTTTTTTGTAGATTCCTTAAGCTTTCTTTTTGTTTAGTAGTGTCTTTCTTGATATGCTTGCTTAGGATAGTTTTTAATTTGTGATTTTCTAACATCTAACAATCGACTTCTTTTGTTTCTTGTCTAGTGTTTGTTTATCCTAACCTTGTCCTTTTTGCAGAGCATCATTTGGTGAACCCGACGTGAATCCAAGCACCCAAAAATAATTTTTAAAAACCAACTAACATGTTTGAATGTTGAACTTGACACACAGGTTGCGCTTTAGTGCTTTTGATCACGTTGTAGCGCTATTGTTGTTACAATAGCACTATTGTCTCAAGTTTGGTGCTATTGACCTTTATTTAGCGCTTTTGTACTCTTTTTGGCGCTTTTGTGCTTGTTCTGGTGCTTTTGATTTTGCTATTAAAATTTTGCTTGCAGCACTTTTGTCTTTGTTTTAGCGCGTTCGTGTTAAATAGCACTTCTATTTCCACGCAGACTAGCGCTATTGTAACAGAACATTGTAAAAGTGACCTTATAACCAAAAATGTGATTTTTCTTAGGCTTGTGGAAGCCCACCATAGGTTTAGATTTTCCTAATTATTCATTTCTTATGCAGGTTTAAACTAACTCTTGTTTGTTTTAAAAAGTTCAAAATTTTCCATTTTGGTGCTCTAAAATTGAACAAACACAACTTTCATTTCTTGCAAGTTAGGGTCAATTTTATTTTGGTGCTCTAAAATTGAACAAACACAAATTTGCTTTCATTGCAAGTTAGGCTTCACTTTTTGTTTTGGTGCTTAAAATCAACAAGACAAATTTCATTTCTTGCATCAAACTTAAAGACAATTCACAATCAACACTTTCATTTTGGTGCAAATAAATTCACAAACAATTTGTCTTACCTTGCAAAATGATTTTTCCTTCATGCAAACGTGTTTCAAATTAAGTTGACCAAGATTTCAAAGTTCTAGTTTACTCAAACATTTTGCGTTTGAAGTTAAAAAGAACACCATGATTGTGGTAGCAACATCTTCAATTAGATAGAAAATCATTGCAATAACAAGTTAAAAAGAACAAGTGAATTTTGTGTTTGGCACGCTTGTGCAAAGAGTTTCTCGAGTGGTCCTACTTCTAACACACACTATCCTCTCCCTTGGCTTTTGTGGTCCTAGGTGCAAGAGAAAAGTGTTAGTAACACTCAAAATTTTTATCTTTTTAAGAGAGGCCTGCCAAGAGACACATCACTCTTGGGAACGACCTCGCGTGATAAATCCTTCAAGCCGCTATAGAAATCAGGTGAGAGAAAAAGCTATAGCCTTTGGTATAGCTATTCCTATAGTGTAACTTGCCGAAAGGACATATGGGCCCCACCACAAGTTACAAGGCTCTTAAGTGAGTCACTGCAGAATAAACTTATGTCCAAAAACATCAAAAATTAGTAAACACCTTTAAGTAGAAGCCCACCCGTTCTATTGATTGAGAATATTTGAGATACAATTCAGTGCAAAAGCATAGATGGTTTTGCTCCCAGGATACTCACCATACATATTTCCTTGAGTAGAAACATAGCTTTTTGAAAAGTCACTTGTGGCTTGATGAAAGTGGTGACTCCCCCATCATAGGGATCATCTATTTGTTATGCTCGCGCAAGACTTAGTATATCACATCCTTACCTACCACGGCAGGATTCATAAGGTATGTAGTACCAAAGTCGAAGAAATATCAAGATGTGGGTTGAATTTATCACAACTGGCCATTTGACCTTAGGGATAAAAAAAGTGTTTGAAGTGTTTTTGTTTTGAGTCAAGACCAAGTACAAATTGAGTCAACTTCAGGCTTTGGAAATACCTTAAAATACACTTAAAGGAAAGGGTCATAAAAAGTCCAAGGATTGGGTTGATCTAGACCCATACTCATTTGTGTCTTTTGAGACAACATTCTTGTGTTTGTGTGCTTGCTTTGTTTTCTTGTCAAAGAAGAATCAAACATCAAAATCCATCAAAACAAGTATTCATCCAACACAAACATTTTTCAGAAACCAACAAACAATCAAACAAAAGATCAAAAACAAAGAGAAAAGTATCCAAATTTATGACCATTCTTCACATCTTGAGAAAGAAGAATCCTCATCAACACATTAACTTGAAGAAAAGACCATTAAGCTCCAAGGCTTTTATCAAAAGAAGGAAATTCTTCTATCTAAATAGACAAATATTTGTCTCTCATAGAGCTTTTCTACATCACATGCGTCTATACCTTCAAGGCAAATCAAACAAATTTGATCCAAAGTCATTGAACCACAGAGCTTTTACGCAATATAGAGCTTTAAGTTATCACAAGAACAAAGGAGGCAAGATCAATCCTAATTTCTTTCCCCACATTTGCATCACATACAACGTAGCACGGGAAGAACCACCAACTCCTGAACAAGAAGAGGAAGAGTTTGTCCCTTTTGTAACACAAAGCTTTTATTGAAGTTAACCATTTCATCCATTTCTCACCTTCACATCTTCACTTCATTTCAACTCTCAAAACATTAAAAGGTTCTTGTCCTAAAGTTCTCTTTTAGATATTGCTTGAATCAAACACAACAAATCACTTTTTAGATTGTTTCTACATCTAGGATAAGCTCATCCTAAGAGACATATCTACGCAGGTTAAAACTAGTTTATGAGTGAATCCTCTCATTACTAGGTAGTTAAGTTTGTAACACATCTTAGATTTCTCTACACCTTATCACATCAAACCTTATCAAAACACAACAAGCAATTCAAAGAAGGAATTTTGGTCACATCTACCTTCAAGTGCTAGAGATCCACATGCAAAACAATTCACCAAACATCAATCTTTCATTTCATCAACAACTCATCATCATTTTCACCCAACTTCAACAAAAACTAATAAACAAAATGGCGCATACCTGATCACAATCAAGGCAATGAGAAATAGAAATTGAAGATGAAGAGGAGGAAAATCTCAATGCATTCCATGAAGCCCTTGGAGGAAATGCAAATGACGACAATCCAAGTACTCCTACTCTTGTGACAATAGAAAGGGCACAACATAACCCTCTCTTTAACAGAATTTTTGATGAAATACTTAGGAGCAATGCGGATGCTCACTTTTTAAAGCTTGCTCAAGAAGGAGCCAAACTCCCCTCTGACTTTGATCTTGCACAATTAAGACAAGCATCAGAATGACAAAGTTGCAATGAGGAAGAAAGAGGTAGAGATCACATCAGATATAACATTCCTCAAGGTAACCCACCACCACCTCCTCCTCCAAATGACATAGAGATGTTGCAGCAACAAGTTGAAAATCTCGCCCAACAACTTCGTAGTGGTGTAAAGACTAATCAATTTTCACTCAATGACATTTGTCCCTGTCCCTTTGATAGGAATCTTTATATGCCACCTTTTCCATGAGGGTTTGAAACATCCAAGTTCGAAAAATATAGGGGAAAAGGAGATCCTCACGATCATGTTAGAGAATTCCATTCAGCTTGCCTCGAAGTGGCATATGAAGATACGTACCTCATGTGCCTTTTTCCCCAAAGCTTGGGACGAACAACCACATCATGGTTTTCCCGATTACTAGGTGGCATTAGGACCTTTGAAGAGCTAGTTCAGAAGTTCTTGGCACATTACTCACATAACATTGAATGTGATATCACCATAGCTGATCTATGTAACACTAAACAAAAACCAAGTGAACTATTCTTAGTCTTCCTACAAAGATGACGTCAAATGTCTAGCTGACGTTCTCTTCAGTTGCTTGAACAAGAACTAATGGAAATATTTATTTCCAACTTAAATGAAGAAATGGAATTTCACCTTGACATAAAAGACACAGATTCTTTCAATGACATGATCACCAAAGGCTTGAAATGTGAGTGGGCCTTCATCAAGAAAGGAATTATCAAAATCTACAATGAACCAAAGGATGGCCCTCATCCACGCTTCAATAGTGACAAACCAAACTTATGGAACAAAAACAAAAATGTCATCAATGACAGGGTTGTGGATGCCAGAACTATCAAAAGTGCACAACCTATGGTTCAATTTGCAGGACAAAATCCCCCACCTAAAAAATAACACATTTGCTCCTCCAAATCAAGGCCACATCACATCTCAAGATGAACTCAGACAATGTCAACCAAAACCAAAGTGAACATACACTCCCTTAGGGGAACCCATCGAAACAGTGATACGATAGTTGCTTTCTCAAAACCTGGTAACCCTACCCAAAACATCAAACTATGAACCTCAAGTCAAACCTGCATGGTGGAGAGATACTGAACACTGTGATTTTCATCAAGGAAAAGGACACAAGACAAGCAATTGTCATAGATTAAAAGATCTTATTCAAGATCTTATTGACCGAGGTGATATTGAAATCGAAGGACATGACCCAAAGACAACAAACAATGATCATCTGATGTTCAAAAATCCACTTCCATCACAAGATCAAAGGGGTCCTTCCACTTCCAGGAGAAACACTGATACCATTGATTATATGCAAGCCATGTATAATTACACTATGAATCACCTATATGATGTCGGTGAACAAGTTGCAACTATTACCATAAAAAATCCACCCAGTTCCGATTGCAATATTGTTACACGTCTGGTGCAGGAGCACCTAGCTTCATTCTCAGCTTCATTTTCATCACAGGTTTGATTTTTGTTAGTTTTAAGTTGGAAAGTTGTCTTAGATGTTTTTGAAGTTGTTCTAGGTTGTTTGGATCAGTTTTGAACTCATTGTGTGGTTTTGGTTTCTTGTTTTCATCTTTTTGCTCAAAGTTGCCAGTTTGGTGTTGCCTGGCAAAATGATGGAAAAATGAGTTTTAATGTGGTTTTTGTTTTGAAAAGGTTTTAGACATGTTTTATGCTTGGGTTTTAGGTGTGAGAAGTGTTTTTAGGTGATTGTTAGTCTTGGAGGTCAATCTTGCATTTTCTAGGCACCAAAAGTTGTCATTTAGGCATCAAAATGTCAAATTTAAGTGCCCTTGGACATGTACCTATCCATACAGGAGGCTAACCAACTTGGAGAGGTATTTAATCTCCTGTTTTAACTATTGTAAGGGTTGATCATTCGAAGTTATGAAGCATTTTGCAAACTTGCACTAGTTTTTACTTGGGTTTTCTCTAGTTTTTAACTCCATGTGAACAACAGTCCATACACCTGTTGTACTTGGCCATACTGTTCTTGCATTTTTATTTTCTAGTATGTTTTCTTAAGCTTTTCCCTTTGGTGGCATCTAATTTTATCAAGTTTTGAGTTTGTAGGAAAATTAGTTTGATTTGATAGTTTCACTGCCTTGTCTAGGAATTGGCAAGGATGCTTGACCAACTTTGCTTCTTGGAGTCCTAAAATGTTCATGGCTTCCCAAGAACCAGTTGGTCAACTTGTAAATTATGTAAATACATGTTTTGTCTTCAAGAATGCAGGTGTAAGGAGTTTTGTGCCCATGGAGCCCTAGGCAAGTGTGCCATTTGGCTAGGGTCTTGAAGAAATTTGATGCTTTGCTCTCCTATAGCAAGTGCATTTAATAGTTGAATAGACTTGCCTTGATGTTTAAGTTTGTATGTCAAGGCGAAGAGGCTTTCTAAGCCATGAGGAGAATGTTTTCATGTTTAGTTTGTGAACATAATGTAAAAGACAGTGAGTCACTATTTTAGAGTCAATTTCCTTTCATTAGCCTACTCTCCATCATACATTGGAGCTTGTAAGGTTTTGTACCTCCTTCTAATTGCTTGCAAACAAGAACAAGGAGTGATTTTGGTGTTATCTATGGGTTTGAAGTTGCCAAGATCAATCAATGATCTTTGAGGCAAGGTTGTAATGCCAGTTGGTTGTCACAGTCAACTAGGACTGAGTTTTACATTTTCTTTTGAAGTTATATATGTAATCTTCTCCTTCAAAATGACAGGTATGAAGGTCAATAAGCCATTAAAGATAGAGCCTTGTTAAGGAGCACAAAATAGACTTTTTGTAAAGAGTTTTAATAGTGAAAGTGTAGATCACAGTGAACAAAAAATAGTGAAAGGCAAAAGTACAGTGACAGTTAGCATTGACAGTGAAATAATCCATTATTTGTAATTGCCTAATGCTTGTATGCAGGGATAACATGACTCTCCTTTGTCTCTAAATGGTAGACATGTTTACATGTTGAATGTAATTGGCTTTTGTTTGCAAATGATGTGTTTGAAAGAGGCAATAATGGAAAAGTTGTAAATTGTTGCATTCTCCTCATAAGCAACTTTTTGTAAATTCTTGTTCTCTTTGAGGGTGCAAAAATACTTAATTTTGGTCTAAATAGCATGAGACATGGTAGTAATGAGGTTTCATGGTTCCCTTTGAAGATTTACAATTTGCAAATTGATTCTTGCCTCCAAAACCCTTCCAAACCCTCCTTTTTGCAACCATTTTTGGGACAGTCATAGAGAAGGCTTAAGGGACCCTAAACCTTAGAAAATATTTAAGTATTCCCAAAAGGGTATCCATATATGTAAATATTTTAGTTTGGAAGTCCATCGCTTGAGCAGGGTGAGCACAAAACCCCAAATGGAGGGCTAATTCCTTGTAGCCCATTTTAGGCCTCAAAATTAAGTTTTTGTCAAATTGGGTACAAACATGAAGGATGTAAGGCTTAAAGTTCATCAATAATAGTTAAAACAAGTTGTCTTTTTATGAATTTAACCTTTTTGGTGGGAAAGACTCCAAAATTTAGGCTGTAGCACTTGTGAAGGCTTCTACACTCCAAAACGTAGAAGACCCAAAAACACCCAAGGAAACAAAACTTGTCTCAAACTCATAATTCACTAAGAGGAGTCCTTGTGCAGTTAGAGAGCAGATCAGGAATAGAGGATTGAATGCCAATTGGGTGAGTAAGGAGCTAGATTACCAAACCAGAGTGATTATGGAGTTGAAGCCCTTGAGTAGCCAAGGAGAGTTTGACATAGGGAGGTGGAACAAGGTGAGTTGCTAGATTGACTTTGAGCCAATTTGCACTATGTCCTTGGTGACTACACCTTGAAAATAGAAAGGAACTATCCCTTAGCAAACATACTAGCCACTTGACAACCACCTTACACTATCCTCCCTATCAACGTCGTGGCAAGATTACCATAAAAGTAGCTCCACAAGGCACCACCTCCATACCAAAGCAGCACAATCTTGTGGAACAATTAGACAAAACACCTGCGCTTATATCCATTTTAGAGCTATTGTGCCTATCTTTGTCTCATAAAACAATCTTGGATCAAGCTCTCCAAGAGGCATAAGTCCCTGCTAACTTGAATACAAATCAGTTCCAAGCCATGGTTGGAAGTCTAAGATCATCCCCTTGTCTCACTTTTTCCAAAAGTGACAACTCCTCCTTCCAACAACCTCATAATGCCTCACTGCACATTGAAGGATTTATCAACCAGCATAGGATCAAGTGAGTCTTGATCGATAATGGAGTTGGCTTGAATATTTGTACACTGTAATTGGTCACAACTTTGGGATATGCCATTGAATCCGTGGATCCTTGCAAGAAGATCACAATCAAAGCTTATGATGATGTAGAGCGTTCATCCAAAGGAGCTATTGTACTACCAATCCAAGTGGGCCCTATGGTGAAGCACATCATATGTCAGGTTTTGGACCTTCCTTTGCCATACAATTTGTTGTTGGGAAGACCTTGGATACATGCCATGCAAGCCATTCGATCCACTTACCATCAATGTATCAAGTTCCCACATAATGGTGCAGAAATCACAATCCTGGGCGATGCAAAACCCTTTGCATACTGTCATAACATAAGTCATCAACCAGAGATTACCATTCCCAACAATAGAGAAGCCATCTCCTCCACATCATATGTGAGTCTAGCTTCCCTCTCCAGTTCAAACACTATTATACCCAAGCAAGAGAAGCTCAAGATGAAAATTGCCAAGGAAGGTCTGGGAGAATACAATCTAAGCCAACTCTTTTGTGTTGGACAAATGCCTACTTCTCCTAAAACACATGGAAAACCTCAACAAGTACTTCAAACAGCACTGGTTAAACCAGCATGTGCATTGACACCTTTCATCCTTGGAAAGAGTCAAGAAGAGGAAACCAAAGATGAAGACGTAGCAAAATGGATCTATAAGGATCCCATCATCACCGACATTCCGCAAGCTCAGCTTCCCACAGATCAATATGGCAAAGGTCTTCTCATTATGCAAAGAATGGGATATGATGGTCAAAGTGCTTTGGGGTATTGTAAACAAGGGCGACATGATCTGCTACTGCTGGACTTACAACCCAAAGACAATGCAGGCTTAGGCTTTCAAAAGGAGATCTTTCCTAAGCTCAAATTCAAAGGAAAACCCAATAAACTACTATATCAACCTACTACAAAGAGGTCACCTTTGATTATAAAAGCAACACCCCAGAACATCACAATTGTCTCATTGAAGCTAAAGATCCCAGCAAAACCATCTGCAACGTCAGTTGTCCCATCAATCGAACCAATAACACCATCAGCAGTAGTGATAAGATCAATAGTTCCATTAGCAGCCACAACTATCTCTAAATACCCAATAGTATTTACAACACCAACAGTTCCAGTAGAAGTAATAGAATCAACACTACCAATGCTTCCCATATCGAATTCATTGATCCCCATCATCCTTCCTACAACACCAATCATTTCATCTACAAAGGTACATCAACCGATCACACCTGTAGTGTTTAACTCAAAGGATATCCCAATATGGTACAATAACTGATTACTGGAAAGTGACTCAGAGATTGACTCACATGAGTGGGAATTTGATTTTGTCTAGCTTAATACTTCAGATGAGGAAGACACATCACTACCTCCACCCTGCAAAGATATCCCTATTTACGGAGAAGCACAGATAAAGACTTCTTGGGTTCCTAAGCTGGAAACTTCTTCCACAGACCCTACGTCGCATCCTACGCCTGATTCTGACAGGGAGAGTACCATCAACGCCCTTCACCACAATGTCTTAAACCTCACTGATGCATCTAATGAACTTAACCTAATTGATGAGATAATGCCCATTATCCATTCTGAACTCATCGAATGGAACCAACCTAATCCCCCATGTCTTGACCATTTCCAAAATGATGAGGTGATCATTAACTTCTTGGAACTACGGGATAACACACCAAGTGGGGATCACAAAGATGAATTCACCATAGAACTTAATAGTGCAACATACTTTGGGGTAGATGCCAAACCTTTTAGCTACAAAAATATAACAATAAAACATGGATCTTCCAGTGAAAACCACACCGTGGCACTATTTGATCCCACAAAAGTAAAAAGAAAGAGCATATCCAACGATGAAAACCTCTTTGAGGTGCCTGAGGATGAAAGGTTTGACATCCTTCCCTGTAGCACACAGCGGGAATGATCAATGATTCTCATTGAAGAAACAAAAGAATACAATGTGGGGACTCCTGAAACTCCTCACCTCATACATCTGGCATCTCTTTTAACTTTAGAGGAACAACCCAAGTTTGTCGAATTCTTCCAGAAACACCAGATCAATTTCGCATGGTCATATGTAGAGATGCCTGGTCTTGATCCAGATTTAGTCATGCATCACCTCACAATAGCAGAAGGAGACAAACCTATCAAGTAGAAGCTTCGTAAGATGCATCCTCAGATTGCAGTCCTAGTCAAAGAAGAACTTAAGAAACTTCTGGATGTTGGTTTCATTAGACCCATTGATTATGCGGATTGGATATCCAACATTGTTCCTATCGGAAAACCAAAAGGGGGTATCCGCATTTGTACTAACTTCAGAGATCTGAATAAGGCATGTCCTAAGGATGACTTCCCCCTACCAAATATTGATATCATAGTAGACCTAACAGCAAGACATGCCATGCTTTCACTCATGGATGGCTTTTCAGGATACAATCAGATAAAGATCGCACTAGAGGATCAACATAAGACAACCTTCACATGCCCATGGGGTACATACTACTGGAATGTAATGCCTTTTGGTCTAAAGAATGCAGGAGCGACCTATAAACGAGCAATGACTACTATCTTTCATGATATGATGCATACCATAATGGAAGATTATGTTGATGAGTTACTGGCAAAATCACTCACAATTGAAGGTCATTTAAACATATTAGAGAAAATCTTTGATCGACTGGAACAATATCATGTTAGACTCAACCCAAAGAAATGTGTCTTTGGAGTAACCTCTGGGAAGCTCCTCAGATACATTGTCTCAAGCAAAGGTATTGAGGTTGACCCAGCAAAAGTCAAGGCAATCATGGACATGCCACCACCAAAGAACATCAATCAGCTAAGGACATTACAAGGGCAGCTCCAATCCATCCAAAGATTCATTGCACAATTGGTAGATAAGTGTCACCCATTCACACACCTGTTACACAAGAACATACGCTTTCAGTGGGATGCCAGATGCCAGCAAGCATTCCAGATGCTTAAAGACTATCTCATGAATACACCATTACTGATCCCACCAAATCCAAGCAAACCTCTATTACTCTATATATCCGCAACAAGTACCACATTGGGTGTATTACTAGCACAGCATAATGCAGAAGGGAAAGAGTGTGTTGTTTACTACATCTCTCACACACTGGTTGGCTATGAATTCAATTACACACCTATTGAGCGAGCTTGCCTAGCAGTAATCTTGGCAGCCACTAAACTGAGGCACTATCTATTAACACACAAAGCATAGCTCATCACAAAGATTGATCCACTCAAGTACTTACTCAGTAAAGCCGCATTGACAGGCCGCTTGGCCAAATGGGTGATGATTCTAAGTGAATTTGACATCGAGTATGTGGACTATAAGGCTATCAAAGGTCAGGTCATTGCAAATTAGTTGGCTGATGCACCACTCATAGGCGATCATCCCCTCATTTCCAATTTTCCAGATGAAGAGATATTCATGTTCATAGAAGCACAATCAAGGAAGCTATACTTTGATGGTTCATATACTAGGCATGGCTCGGGGGCAGGCATTCTGTTTATCACACCTCAAGGTGACAGCATCTTGAAATCTTATAGGCTCACATTTCCATGCACAAACAACATGGCTGAATATGAGGCCTTTATCATAGGACTTAGGCTAGTCCTACAATGGAAGTTACAAGAGCTGCAAGTATATGGAGATTCCCAAGTGGTCATTCGACAAGCAATAGATGAATATCAGACCAAGGATGATAAACTTATGCCATACAAACAAATGGTGGACAGTCTAAAGGCATCATTTACTACTATAACCTTTGAGCAGATACCCAGAGATCAAAATCGAGTTGCTGACGCTATGGCTACTATCGCATCTCTTCTAGATCTTCCACATAATTCAACACGCTACGAGTTCTTGGTTGAACAACTTTGGATTCCCGCTTATGATATCCCTGAATCTGAGATGATATGTCACCTTGTCAGTTCCAAATCTCCATGGTACGGTGAGTTTTACACTTATCTCCGCGATCACACACTTCCTCCTAACCAATCGAATAATCAACATAAAACCTTCATTTGCCAAATTGCTCGATATACCATTATTGCTAAAACCCTATACCGACGCAGTCTTGATGGTACTCTCCTTCAATGTTTAGAGCAAGATGAGATAACAAAGGCCTTGGAAGAGGTACATGAAGGAATTTGTGGGACTCACTCAAGTGGCTCGTCACTAGCCAAGAAGATCATGCGAGCTGGATACTAGTGGCCATCTATGGAAAATGACTCCTACTACTTTGTTAGAAAGTGCAAGAAATGCCAAGTTCATGGAGACCTGATACATGCGCCAGCATAGGAACTACAACCAATCACAACACCATGGCCTTTTTGTCAATGGGGCCTTGACCTTGTGGGAAAAATTCATCCATCTTCATCCAACGGCCATAAATTCATCATTACTGCCATCGAATACTTCACAAAGTGGATCGAAGCTGTTCCACTTACCCAAGTTATCAGCAAGCAGATCGCCTCATTTATCCTCAATTACATCATCTACCGGTATGGTGTACCCCTGTCCATCATCACAGATAACGGTCTTCCTTTCAAAAATCAAGATGTCCGTGAACTCTGTGAGAAGTTTCACATCCAACACCGCTTTTCCACCCCCTATTACCCACAAGGAAATGGTCAGGCCGAAGCATCGAATAAAAACATATTAAGAATCCTCAAGAAGACAGCCAATGATGTCGGCCGTGATTGGCATGTTCAATTGAATCCAACACTATGGGCATATCGAACTAGTATTCAAACCCCTACAGGCGCAACTCCTTACTCACTAGTCTATGGTGCAGAAGATATCTTACCTATTGAGGTCGAGATACCATCACTATGGATTTCCTTGCATAATATGATAAATGATGAAGCATACAAAGTCTCACACCTCTAGGACTTAGAACTACTTGATGAGAAATGACAAGCTGCATACAATCACCTCAAAGCCTATCAGTAGCACATGAGAAGAAGCTATAATCATCGAGTTCAACCTCGTACATTTGAGGTAGGTGATCTTGTTCTTTGGGAGAATCCTCATAACCAACCAAATAGATAACATCAGGGAAAGTTTGAATCAAATTGGCTGGGTCCATATGTTATCACTGCTATATTTGGATCTGGGGCATATTAGTTGGCTACTTCAGAAGGAGAACCACTAGCAGATCCGATCAACAACATGCACCTCAAAAAATTTTATACATGAGCTGCACAGAGCATTAGGCTCCCCTACATACCGGCAAAAACATAAAAAACATTCAGAAAAATGTCTTGAAGAAAATACAAAAACATCAAAATAGTAAAGAAAAATCATACATCCAAATAGTGAGCAACCACTCCGGTGGCACCTTGGGTAAGTGTGATGGTGAAAACCTAGTAAACAGGTGCCACTCGTAAATGCTATGGATCCATTATCTTCTAGGCTTGTTGCAATCACATTCATTACATACGCACATCCATCCACCCAAACCATGGCTTGTTATTGATCGACAATCAAGAAGGTACTTCATGCGTTTCACATCTCGCTTTTTCATAGTCCTGTCTAAACTAGGGGCAATGCCCTTAATCTATTTGATGGAAGTGGATTATACATTATTTTTTTGCTTCAATGAGTTCTTCATTCAAAAACTATCTCACAAAATACCAAAAACATTGGAAATCAAATCAAAAAATCCAAAAACATCAGAAAACATAAAAAATCAATCAAAAACATGGCAACACATTGTACATACTCATCTGAGCAGATATCAAACGAACATTGTGACATACTCTAAACACATGACCACTTATCAATCAAACCAAATAGTCAATTTAAAACACACAAACTATCTTCAACAAGGATGCATCCTTCCTTACCAAAACAAAGACAAGATGACATTCTCTTTGACAAGAAAATTTTGTTTGAAGCTATCAAATACTTGGTTGATTTATGGGCTAGTTATTTATATCAAGTTCCTCCAGCATTGTTTGTGTATCTTCTATGCATTATTCTGATGAAGTTCTGGGGCATGTACTAATGGTGTCTACATGGGAAGTTCACTAAGCTACGTGATCATAGGCAAAAATGCAGTCATAGATCACTACGTCTTGCTGACTATAGCGTATACCTCGACCATATGAGCATGAACCATTACCAAGGATCCATGTTCTTTATTCTTTATGTATATATTGTTTATTTGCAGGTACAATTCTCTTTCTTTGGTTCCTCCTACCTCATCCAAACTAGATAAAGGTTTTATCTCTTATTATGGTATGCACTTGTCTCAGGATATGATCAACCTAAGATCAAGGAGGATGATCCTTGTCTGTTCCGCAAGCAATACTCTGGTTAACTTGACCCATTATATCAAGTTGTTTGTATTAACTTGCTATATCAAATCCATGTAAGGAATACTTAGGTCATCTTGAATCATTTATGTCAAGTTGCTTGTATTTTCTTACAACATTTTAAAGCTCAATGATGAAAATAGAGCACTATGGATCATCATTTCATCTCATCTGTTTATATGTTGCATTCCGTTGCATATCACCCATCCATTTACTCATTCATATATGTGATTTTTGTATGAAAATGTGAACAAAGTTAATGTAAGCAGTTATGTAAAAATTAAGCTGGTCTTGGATACAATTGCGACCAAGTACTCTGATACATCATCAGTGCATCATGCAAAGTATAAACAACCTTGCATTCATCTATCATGATCATATCATCATCATTACATTTAGTTGCATTTGCATCAAGTACATTTCATATCATTTTATTTGTTTAAAATGCATATAGTTCATTATCATTTATTAACATTGGTCTTCTTATATCATTTCATCATTGCATAATCATGATGTTTAGGTTCATTCATATAATCCAATTGTCCTTGATTAGCCATTTACTATGCATTCATTTAGTGTCAGTTATCAATTCTCATTTTATCATCCTTTATTATCCTTTATCATTTATCGTTGCATACATTCATTTATCTATCCATTAGTTAAACAATGTATTCATTCATCCATTATTAGTGTCTTATTATACTCATTTTTAGGATTCATTTAAATTGCATTCATTATCCCTTTTTAATTGCATTAAGGTGCAGTTATTAACCATAAGTTGCATTATCATCACATTATCATTTTACTTAATCATCTTTGGGCATTTGGAATCATAAAACCATTTGTTTCCAACATTGGTTCATACATTATAAACATATGCATTCATTTAGAAATTGTCATTTAAACATTTTTTAATCCATGTTCCATTCATTTTTCAACCATATAGATGCATATCCATAAAAAGAATCATTCATTCAAAGCATTGCATTAACATCATTGCATATCATTATCTCATCCTTGTATTAATATAACATACAAGATACTATCATAATCATTATATCATTATGAATACATCATCATCATGGCATTACATACATAAAGCAATACATCAAACAAATCATGCACATATATATAAACCTGCATTCATATGTTAGTATCCAACATCATAAATCATCATAAATCATGCATATAAACAGCATATAGGAATCATCTCATAAATGCATACATATACACGTATCCATCTAAGCATAAACTCATAAACTCATCATCCTGCATAACATCCATACATAATCAACATGCATATCATAACCAAACATGGGATATCCTCATATATATATCATCTCATGTATCAGAGTACAATGAATTTCAAAAAATCAGCTACCAAGAGGCATCCAAGACATAGTCTAAAATGACAATATCAAAATACATGCAAAATGCTCTCTTAGATGCCACTCTGACCCAATGCTATACCACTCTCTCCACCTGCTCCCCCACTAGTCCCTGCATCATCCAATCTATCTCTCCATGGAGGACCCATCAAACCACCACTCCCTCCTGCACCACCTAACCTGTCTCTCCGTAGTGGACCCATCACACCCCCACTGCTCTGCACCCTTTGAGATCACTCTGATCTAGCCTGTCGCATCTGTGAATAGCTCAATGGTCATTGATTAGCTAACACCACCTACTCATATAGACCCAACCAGTAATCAACCTCTCCACCTACTCTTTGTACCTCCCTCACCAATGCCTCCACAGATGGCCCCTGTCCCTATACTCCCTCCAAGACCCTCACTCTCTCCTGCAACTAGATAACCCTATCAATGACCTGATCTCTCTCCTACACAACTACAGCCAGCTCTGACTCTCGTGCAAATAGCTGCACATCTCTGGCTACCACATCCACCTCTAGATCTTCCACCTGTGTCTCGGCTGTTGTAAGTCGTGTCTGCAAATATACTAGCATATGATCTCACATATCTCCAGTAGCTCCCTCCCCTATATCCATAGGTCCACCACCTATCACTCCCTCGCCAATGGGTCCGTCCCCTTTATCCATCAGTATCTCCCTCTCCCTACCTCAACCACCTAATCTGACTCCTCCCTGTATCAAAGGACCCTGTGATATCTGCAGTGGCAACCCACCTCTCCCTCTCTGTTGGACTCGACCACCTAAGCCACCTCCTCTGCCACCTCCACCATCCCCACCTTCACCTCCTCCTCCTCCTCCTCCTCCATCACCACCATCCCCTCTCCCCCGTCCACCTACTATCGGTCCTCAACCTCCTCTCCTCCTTTCTCTCTGCCCCCTATTGTCCTCAAAATTGAGAATCAGCTCCGCCGGATCTGATATCCAAAGTATCAGATGAGCCGCCATATACTGCGTATACTCCTTCGATACCCCTACATCTACCACCCTTGGTCGTATATCCCATGGCCTCGCCTGAAGCATCTGAAACTCTACCAATGCCTGATCATAAGGAAGTACTGGCCCCCATGTATATCTCTCTCGGACCACTCTGGTGTACTCTTGATGTAGCAGTGGTCAGCGGAAGCCTCCAACAGTGAGCAATTTGGTGAGTTTGAATCCCTCGACACTCAAGGTGAAGGTTCTAGTGTTGAAATACTTATCACAAGTATCAATAAGGACTTGATTTAAGGTTATCACAACCCTACAAGACAATAGCACCTAATCACTAGGCTTGTCAAAGTCCCAAGCACCAAGAAGCAAGAATTCACCAAGAGGTCTCCTAGGGAAATAAGTACATACTAAGACTAAGGGTGGTCTACCAAACATAGCATTGGCCTATTTAGGTCTTATTTTAATAGTTCTAATGGTTCTTTCACCATTGAGCAACTTATGAGGTTATGCTGCTGCACAAACCTAGGATTCTGCTTGTAGCCCTTCCTAGAAGGAAAACTGAACATAAAGCAAAATAATCCCAAATGAAGCAATGAATAGGTTAGGGATTCTGATACCCTTTTGGGGTTTACTAAACACATCTGAACACCAAGGAGTGAAAATGAGTGGAGGTCGCTGCTGTTGCAATATTAGACCAGGCCAATAGGCCTAGTCAGGGCTCCAAATGCACTACAAGTGCTTTCCCTCCTATGCCAAAACACAAACCAAGTATGGGGGCATCTGTGTCAATGTGAAACAACTTAGAATCCAAGTTTTTAGGTCCTGAAGAATCCCCAACCACAATCTAGGATGACTATCCTAGTTACTTGACTGGTGCACACATAAAGATGTACACCTAGTGTCTGGTGTCAAATCCACTCCTCTACAAATCCACCCTTCTAACCTACATAGTATGAAAGTACATTGGAAAAAATTGTATTCCACCAAGGGGCATCAATTTCCCATGATGGAATGTGCCTAAACAATCAGGCCCTATTAGAAACACTGCTTTTAAGCCTCAATCCTAGGCACCTTCACTAAAAGTCAGATATCTTCCAACCTGGGTTGAATCAACACGTGAGACCAATTGCAATAGAAAGAAGATTAAAAGGTTCAACCTCTAAGATGACTACCTCATGCCCCCACATCCGTACCTATCCGTACAGTGGTCTGGATCATG
The DNA here is from genome assembly GCF_030272615.1 of Cryptomeria japonica. Taxonomy (NCBI): domain Eukaryota; kingdom Viridiplantae; phylum Streptophyta; class Pinopsida; order Cupressales; family Cupressaceae; genus Cryptomeria; species Cryptomeria japonica. Next base: position 176,879,783 of record NC_081408.1, on the reverse strand, counting down.
AAAATCTGTAGAGAAATTATGGTTTTTGTATTAATAATTACCAAATTACATATCCTCATACTTTCACCCGCCTATAAGGGCTTATATAGGATACTCCCAATGGTTACATGAGTGGTTTGAACCAACTAGCCATTTGGGAGAGTTAATTACAAGGTTTTGACAACTTTTAGAAGTTGCTCAAAAGTTGCATGACAACTTTTTGAGCAACTTTGACAAGTTTGCTTTTTTTTTGCAAATCTAATGACAAAAATTGGTCCTAACCTTAGCCAATGACCCAACATGGGTCAAAGACCTCAAAAACATAAAAAAACCTAAGATCCTAAGATTAGAGGCCCATTGACCACTTTTGACCATAGTTGGCCAAGGGCTTATAATTGTGCCAATCCTGGAGTTAGGCCTTACAGCTTGGTCTAGGTGCCTGATAAGAAACTCTAAGACTCTAGATGTGTTTAGGATCCTTAGTGGTGTTGTTTGATGATTGAAGAGTAGGTGCTCCTGCACCAACTCTCTTGATCCCCTCGGCAATCCCTGCCGACGTCCAAACTGTCTCATCACTTTGCTCGACACCTGTCTCTCTACATCATAGCATGTCCTCCCAATGAGGAATCGGGTCATAAACACATACGGTAATGCCTCCGCGTCATCCTCCTAGGGCTCGCACTCAATGTAAGGCCTCCAGATCACTACATCAAGATCATCCAATGCCCGCCACCACCACTCTAACTTCCCCAGGTGGGGCTGGCTCATCATACCACTATACTTAAATACATAGGGCTGGTCGACTGCCCGGAATCTCAGACTCACTGGTCGAGTCACTGGTAGGTGCTCCCATGCCCATATATGCAGTAGCGTCACTCCCACTGCCAACAAGCCCCTCCCGTAGTATACCACCTCATGCAGCTCCTGATACAGGTGCGCTAACACGTACGGTCCCTAGAAAAATCGTGTCACCTCTGTCATCATCTGCTCTATAACCTGTCCCCAACCAACGGCTAGACCATGCGATCGCCTATCAAGACACAGTAGCCCTCCCATGATCCCCGACAAAACTGCTGGCAATGGCTCGTACAAAGTAGTAATATCCTCCCAGGCTATGGAGTCATCATCAATATAGACGTCCTCATCAAAGAATCTCTGCACCGCTAGAGTCCCCCATGATCTATCATATGTGACTAGTTCACTCCGAATGGAAATATGTAGGATGCACCACACATCCTTCGATGTCACCGGCATCTCCCCCTGTGCTAAGTGAAACTTGCACGTCTCACTGTGCCAGTGCTCTGCCAAGGCTGTAATCAAACCATGATTCATCCGAATCACGAGCATATGTATCACATCATACAGCCCAGTCGCTACAATACAATCAATCTCGGCCTCTGTTAGCCGATCGCATAGCCCTTGTGTAGCTGGATGTCTCTCGCGCAACTGTAAGGTGCGTAGATCCTCCTGCACACGTGCATCATCAATCATCATCAGTTGTTTTGTTTCAAACTTTCTTAAGTTTAAACCTAGACTATCAACAGATACTTTGATCAAGTATCTTTGGGTCTCAACAGGTAAGCAATCATGGCACACCTAGACTTCAACAAGCATTTATCCTAATGACCTAAGTCTCATCAGGGCTGTTATGGTTCAAAACAACTCTCACTTCACATCCCTATCCATCCATCATTGACATCAGGAGATTTTTGTTCACACAAACTGGGGCATCTATTTTCCTAAACAAAAGCACTATTTTGCACACAAAAGCATTCATTTCCTACAAAAGCGCTAATCTCCTAACAAAAACGCTCAATCAACCATACAAAAGTGCTCAAACTATAAAAGCGCTACAAAAGCTATGCAATAGCGCTACTTAACATCACAAGCACTCAATTGACCCCTCAATAGCGCTAAACATGCATACAATAGCGCTACTGCTAACAATAGTGCTCAAACAACAACACAATAGCACCATTGCGGCACAAAAGCGCTAATTAATTGGACAAAAGCGCCAAAACATAGTTTCAGTGCTATTGTCATGACTCAACTTGGACTCAGCAAAAAAAATGTAAAAAATGCATAAAAATCAAAATTTTAAATTTGCCTACCGCTGGTCCGTAGTCATCTGGCCGTTGGAATCATCGGACTCACTCAAATCGGTGCTCTACTACTAGTACCGGCATCTTGACTGCTGCTTGCTCCTCCAAAAGGTCACTATCAGAGCTCAAATTTCACAATGGTCGCGGTTACAAATGAGCCTGTTTTCACCCCTTTCTCCCCATATAAACCCTTCGCCGTCACTATAACTTTTTCCCCGCTCACCGTCATGGTCCCCGTGAACTTCCCAAGCCATTTCTTCTATTTTTCACCTGCGTTGCTAAAATCTTCTATTCTATCACCCTGTCAATTTTCATTCTTTTTCGAGAGATTGCCCGATTTTTCAAAAAATTTCGACCCATCTCTCGAGGGGGCATACCACCCATTAAATCTACATTTTATGGGGCATATTTCTTCACACCTATTTCTTTTTTTTAAAATGATGCGATAAACCGCACCGTCTCAAAGAGGGGCAAATGTAGTCACATAAATATGTCCATTTTAATTAAATGAATATTTGCTATTTATTTGATTAGAAACCCACTAGCCATCAGTTAATTAAATTAATATTTAATTAATTCATCTTCAAAACATTCTCCTATTAATTAAATAAATTATTCAATTTATTTTAATTAATTAATTCAACCAAATTCACAAATCAATTAAATGAATAAATCATATTTATTTCATTTAAATCCCCCTTTTCATCTTTTAAATAAATTAAATAAAACATTTATTTAAATCATTATCCCCCCCCACTTACATTTTCCTACAAATGCAACTTGCACCTATTTATTGAAATAAATGAATTTTATTTTAATAAAATCCTATTTTCCCTCACCCACCAAATCCACTTGCAAACCTAATCTCCTTCTAGACCCTTCCTAATTAGCCTAATCCATCCCTTAATTATTGTCACATTCCTAAGTAACTTGGAGTCACTTCTCAAAGACTTCAAAGTCTTGGAAAAATATTAAATGCTTTGTGTGTTCAACAATTTAACCTTCAAAGTCTCCTCAAGCATTTATTGATTTGACCATGGTTATCCCTTTTGCCTTTGCACAAGAGTTTATCCATTGGATAAAAGCTTTATTCTTTGAATAAAGAATTTATTCACTCAACCCAACCTTGACCCTAACCCCCAAGTTGACTCTTAGGTCATGTCAAGCATTTAATGCTTATTTCCTCTCCTATCAACCTATCTCATATTGACACTTGTCATCCTAGGATTGGGTTGAAAGCCCCCACATGGATTGAATATCATTCAATCCTGACCTTTGTTGAGATTACTCAATATCAACCCTCCATTGCTCCATTTTTTCTATAAATAGAGCTCATTTTTTCATAATCCAGATCCTAAAATACTTGTATGCATCTAAGTTATAGAGAATTTTAGAGAGCATTTAGCATAAATCATTAATCATCTTGTCATTTTGGTTTAAAATAAATCATTTTAGTATCTATAGCATCTAGTATTAGCTTTTTATTTGCATTTAGAGCAAATACTTTAATCTCAAACCTCCATAAGCATCCATAGTGCAAAAAGCTGTTGAGAGCTACACTAGTTTGGAACTTGGAGAGGAGAGGAACAAGGAAGGAGAAGCTACCAGCATGGTAGAGAGCATTTGGAGGAGTTTAGTTGTTTTTTGTAGATTCCTTAAGCTTTCTTTTTGTTTAGTAGTGTCTTTCTTGATATTCTTGCTTAGGATAGTTTTTAATTTGTGATTTTCTAACATCTAACAATCGACTTCTTTTGTTTCTTGTCTGGTGTTTGTTTATATTAACCTTGTTCTTTTTGCAGAGCATCAATTTTCTATTTCATAAAGAATTATGATTAATGCCAATGCATATGAAGACCAACTCTTTCCACAAAGATGGCTCTTTAACCTCAAATCTCTCTTGAACTGGCTATTGATTTTTTTAGAACTAATTAATTCACCATCTCTAGGAAACCGCTACAACATATTCTGTATAGATTATGTTACCAGTGGGAAGAGGTGAAGGCATTACCAATAGCTCAGAAAGAGAAGGTAGTAGATTTCCTATAGAAGTGTATCCTAAAAAGGTTCGATGCACCTCAAATATTGGTTTCAGATCAAGACCTCAATTCATGTCAATCATTATTCAAACATTCTTGTAGCATTACTAATTAACATATTGAAGATCTCATCCTTGTCAATCATTATTCAAATATTCTTGTATCATTACTAAATCACATATTGAAGATCTCATCCTTACCATCCTTGGTCAAATGGACAAGTGTAAGTCACCAATAGAGAGTTGGAAACCATTCTCACAAAGACAATGTCTACATGAAGAACTAATTAAGTCAATATATTGTCTAAAGTAGCTTGGGCTTATAATACAACATGGAAGACTACCACTAGATTCATTCCTATCTTAAACATCTCATGGAAACTTTAGCCTTTAGCTTTAATTAAATAAATTTATATTTATTTAATTAAGATTAACCTTCACCATTAATTAAATAAATTTACATTTATATAATTATGTCCAATTTTATCCTACAAATCCTCCTACTAAAGCAATTAATTAATACCAACTTGATTACTTGATTAACACTCATTACCATTTTCCATATTATTTTATTGCATCTCATCCTCAATCCTTGCCCACTCAATCCTAGCCCTTTGTCCATCTACATGGATGAAGATTTAAACGTATCTTCATGTGACAAGTGTCCCTACCCTCCTATTTCTCACACATGTGTGAGCATGAAAAGTCACCTCATAGCTACCCTACCTCTTACACATGTCATAGACATGTCACTTTCACAAGCCCTCTATGTTCTACACATGTGACTTTCCAAGTCAACCTATCTCTTGATGGAATTAGGGAACACTGAGAGGGGGTGGGGGGGTGAATCAGTGTTCTACCAATGTATAAATTTTCAAACTTATTATTTTGATTCTTTAATCATCGTATCTATAAGAAAGAAAGTAATGTGCGGAAACACAAAATGAACAACCATGCAACCATAACACCAATATTTTTTTATATGGAAACTCGAAAAGAGAAAAAACATGGTGGGATTTGAAACCATAATATTATTCCACTATTGCTAGTAGCAAAATAATATTACAAAAGGGGAATGCACCTGCATTTAGGCACACTGCCTAGAGCTCACTGCTCAAGTTACAAAACAGGGCTACAACCCTAGAGGAAAGATCACTTCCTTACAAGAGATTACAAATGGATTACAATAAGTAGTGAACTAGAAAATAGCATTTAACTATGCCACATATCAGTTCTGGTTAGGCACAAAATGATCTGCTGCACTATTATGACAAACTGCTATGTTCTGCTTTACCGGATCAACACAATTCTAAGTACGCACATGAAACTGCACTCAATCACTCCAAAATCACCACACACATTATATTTGATACCTAATCCATTAACCCAAATGATCTTATATAACTGGACACTCAAAATTAATCTCTCACAAGTTGGCTTCACCAATTTATCAAAATGTGAAATGTGTGGCTGCAAGTCGGCTTAGATTTGTTGTTGAACCATATATTGAACCCAAAATACATGATCACACACTTCCTACAGGTCTCACATGTCATTCCAAACACATTTCCAATCACCAGATACAACTTAAAAAATATGGTCACATGATATCCCATCACACATGAAGAATACTCTGTTTTACCGTTCTACCAGATATTGAGCTTTGAAATAGTTTGCATAGGAATCAATACTGGAGGGTGGATTGATGTGATAATTTTCTTCATATACCTAGCCAATTAATCATCGACCACCAAAATAAAAACCTACTTCACCGGAAGTCACAAAGCGATATGTTGAACTGTACTGACAGACAATCCAAAAATACCATATTGAAGACATCCGGTTAACCAAAACTCCATACTAGATCAAATCAGGAGACTAAGTTTCCATCAATGACAACTCCTAATAATATACAAGTATCAAGAACCACCAATCTTCATCAGAGCATCACTAGAACACCAAATGCCAACAATCTCCCCCTTTGGCATTGATGGCAATACAGGTGAAAAATGATAAGTATCCAAAATTTGCAAGACACCAAAAATCTAAATTCTATACACTCAGTCTTGATTGACTCCCCCTAAATTGCTTACTCCATTTTTTCATTGCTCTCTCTCCCCCCCTTTGACATCAATGGAAAAGGGTGGGAACCCACCAACATTTATTTACAAAAGAAAGAATGAATGAATGAATGCACTTGATTACACATGAACTTCAAGATGTGAGAGTAGGTCACCTTCAAGGATTTTAGATACTTGTTCCATCCTCTCAGGAAACAATCAAATACACTTATTAGGGCACTATAGATAAATGCATGAATCCCAACACTCTGAAGATCGGATGGCACCGGTTTACCTAAGGCACTTGTTGCATCCAGTTGTGCTCCCAACAAGGTATCCAGCTAGAGAGTTATCAAACTCCTCAATTCCCCTACTCTACTCAACATCCTCTCCTTGTCATGATTCAAGCCCTTTATTTTATTAGAATAATCCAAAATTTGTGCTTCAAGGGTACTTGGGAAGACAGATTGAGGTGCAAAAGAATGACCGATACCGGCTAACTTATTCTCAAGATCTCTTATTTGTTGATCAATGTCTACAGTAAACTTGGGAAAAAATCGACATGATTTGAAAATTTTCCCGCCTTCATCCAATGCCTCTTCTATACTCTTCATTGCAAGCATTAGGCAGGCTCTATCTCTCTCTACTTCTTTCAACTTTTCTTGTAGTCTCATCTCATTAAACCTTTTATGTACAAATTCATACACAAACTTTTCTAATGATACAAAATTGGAGTTAACAGTATTTAATAGGTTCGTAAGCTTTCTAGAGAGAAGCATCAGAATCCTGACTAAAACTGGGTAAAAGCTTTTCCAAAACCTTAGTGGCAAGAGAGATGACTTCTTTATCTTCAAACTAAGATTTCAATAGACCTTCACTTGCCTTGATATGAGCTTGGGAAGCAAGTTTCAAATCTTGAAGAGGGGAAAGAGTGCTTAAATCAACCAGACCATGAGAGAAGTCATCCTCTACATCAATCTCCTTACCTTTGTCGGTGACAATGGTCGCATTCATGGTTACTAGAGGTTTATCTGTTTTCTCATCAATCTTCTCCTTCCCAACCTCTTTACTCACACTCTTTTCAATTTTCGATATCTCCTTTGCTATCATTTCTACAATTACTTCTATCTCAAGAGGATCCTGAGTATCTTCATCGGAGACATTTGCAACTGGATTCTCAGAGGGTGCATCTAGTGCTGCTTGTTTCTCAATAGATTGTAGATCTTCCTGACCACCAAAGACTTCTACATGTACTTCTGGAATGAAAGTGTCAATATTTTTTCCTTTCAAGTGGGAGGCATCCCGAGGTTGATTTATCTTATATCTTAGCTCAAGTAAAAAGTCTTTCATCATTTGTTCTGTTTCTCTTGCAACTTCATCGATTTTGCCAAGCATAATTATGTTAACTCTTTTCTTGCTCCTGAATTTTTCTTTTATCAATTTCAATAATCTTTCAACTTCATCCCTAGAAATGACTGAACAAGTATTCACCAAAACACACTCCTGCATTTCTTCATCTTTCTGGTAGGTAGTATTTCTTCAGATATCAAGAATATTGTACAATTCCTTAAGTAACTTGGAAGATAACTCAATTAGAGCCCTACAAAAGTTATTCATATATAGTACAACTTCCTCAATTTATCTCCTCTCCTTATCATCCACATTCTCATAATATAAAGTAAGATTATTCAAATTTTCATCCTTGATGATTTCATTCTTTATATCTTTTAGGGATTTGGGAGGAATAATATCAATCTTACCAAACTTCAAGGCAAAATCTATCTTAGATTTATACTTCCTGGTTCCTCTAGGCTTCCCAGATGGCTCACCTTTAATATTTTTCTTCTTAGAGGGTGGAGCATCACTAGATGGCTTTTTGACTACTCGAGCATAAGTAACAATCTTCTTCACTTTCTAGACTTCTTCATCAGACTTTGTCTCCTCCTTAGCTCCAATATACTACCTTGAAGGCTTCTCCTTTTTCCTTTTCTCCACTCTACCGATGGTTGATATTGTTGGTTTGGGCTTAGGTGGAGGTAGAAGTTTCTTCACTTCGGAGATAGGTGCAGACTTACTAGGCTTAGCCTTGGGCTGCATACAAGGATTAGCTATTTTGGGATGAGGTTTGATTACATCCTCTTCCCTCAAAATGTTTTGAGCTCTTTCCCTCTATACATTGTCCTTTGTCGATCCCATTTTCTTTGCAACAACCTCTGCTTCCTTTCCGATCTTTCTCTTTCTTTCGGCATCAGTGAATTGTTTATGCAGACTTAATTCCTTTTCCTTGAAAGTACCAAATATTTCTTCTTTGGGATCTACCAGTTGGCTCAATAGGTGTTGGCCATATGTTTCAAGTGTGATAGCATCAACAAAGTTTACTTTAGTGGCGAATATTCATCGATGGAAAATATTTCATGCCGGCGACTTGGAAAATGGTGAATATATTGTACCGACCAGGGGTGGCCATGTTGCTAGGAATTTATAAATATTTGTCAAATGCATGACCCAATCGCCCATTGTTTTATGTAATTAATTGTATATATGTGAAGATTTTGCCAATCGAATCCACATTTTTGACATGATAAATTTAATTTTTTCACCTACACTCTCTGAGGTTGCCTTAATAGATGATCATAATTTGCCAATAGCCATATAAATATTTATTTTCCAGGAGGACCCAATTTGTCTGGTATTTTGTGTATGTGTGTCTCCATTCACCCCACTTTTTGCCAACTCTATTATATTTTCCAATTAACTGGCCGACCCATAATCGCCTCAGAAATTACATAAGACGTGTTATACTTAAGCGGAATTTGCCAAATATTAGTATACCATATAAAATTCCCACTGAATTTGGCAAATAAGGATTGGTATAAATACATTCAAATATCAAATCTATCTCTACACAATTTCATCAGTTTTGAGCTCTCAATTCGGATCAATAGCGAAATCTCAGACCAGGAACAACCATTGTTGCTGATTGCATTAGCGACTGCTAGTGATTTATCAGGTGAGCAATCATATTTTTGAAGTGTTATAATATTATTCTGAATTCATCTCTATCTATTTGTATTGTTGAGTTCATTCTTATTCAATGGAGACCCGTCAGTACTAGTGATCACCTGGGAGACCTCAGACATCTAGATTGTAGGTCGTAGGGCCAATGAATCATATAGTCTAGTCTATTTACTATTATTACTTCTTCAACAACTTGATATTTTTTTGTCACCTTTATTTCATTGGAGATGCCAAATAGGAAGAAGGGTAGGAATCTTGAATGTGGGGAAGGCAAAGAGAGGCCAACAAAATGTCGAACGTTGTCTTCATACTTTGGCGTTGGCAAAGATCATGGTGAAAATCAGGAAGATACATCATCACAAGTACAAGTATAAGATTCACAACCTTCATTGCATATTGAAGAAGGCAGAGAACCTAATATCTCAGATCACGATGAACTTGAAGAAGATTTTTGGGTAGATACCCTGGTTAGTCGGAATGATATAATCGAGTTGGGTGATAATTCCACAAATGATAATGCATAGAAGGGGAAAATAAAATCCATATCAAAAAGGGATCAACCCAAATCAAAAAAGGATCGAGAGTGGGATATGTCAATGAGGAATTTTCAAATTAATTGGGCGTCAAAGTATCCATTCATTGAACCAATGGAGAATCCAATTGAAGGTTAGCCTCCAATAGAATGCAAGTGTAAGATTTGCACTTGGAAACATAAGAAGTAAAAGAGGTTGGAGCTAAAAATTGACACCATAGAAAAGAATATGGGTAAAATTTATGAAAAAAAATGATAGACAGAGTTGAAAAATCAGTGATAAGATGGAAAGCAAAGGAGGAATGAAGAATTTTATTTTCGTGAGAAAATATAGATGAAGCCTACGGAAGTTAAAGGTTCTATTGAAGCTATTCTTGGAAAATCAATGCAAATAGAATACTTGGGAAAAATTATTCAGTTAAGTGTTGTTTTTTATATTTTGAGCAGAGGGCATGCTATGACAGACTACCCATCAATGAATGGTTTATTACACTTTTTGAAAGTTCCTAACTATCCTAACAATCATTGGTCAATAAATAGTGGATGGGAATGGGCAAGTTGTTTTAATGAGGTTGAAAAATAAGATGTAAAAGAAAAAATAAGAGTCAAACTTTATTGTATTGTCTTTAGACGAAGTTACGAGAGTAGGTAATACTTTGTGGGTATGCATGCATGTTTATACTATACAAAATCATACCTGCAAACCTCATCTACTAGCTGTTACTAAAATGAAGGATAGTGCAACAACGGAAAATTTATTTCAACTAGTAAATAGTTGTTTAATTGAATATGGAGGTATGGATGGCATGACGATTACCAAAAAGTTGGTGTGTGTTGGAGCGGATGGAACTTTAGTAATGCAAGGTCACAGGAATGGTCTTTGCACAAAGATGGAAACTTCTTGTGCACCCTACATTATTGGCATTCATTGCATGACCCACATAATTAATCTAGCTTTTGGAATTGTGAGCAAGTATGCTCCAGTAAAAAGAATTGAACATTTAGTCAGAGAGCTCTACTCACACTTTTGTCGAAGCCCCAAACGATTTATGGAATTCCAACACTTTGCTAACAGAATAACCAATGTGAACAAGCTTCTTAAGGATAATGATACCAGATGGATCTCTTTGGATGGTCCAGTGCATCGAGTTTTTTCAGAATATCCATTCTTGATTGGACTATTTTACACAAATTGCGATGAATTAGAGAAACCAAAATTTCCTGACCTGCTTTAGAGGTTAAGTAATATAGAGACACTCTTAACTTTAGCATCTCTTCTCCCCATGCTAGAGTAAATACAAAATATTATAAAAAAAGCTTAGCAAAGAGCTATGTATATTGTAGAATATGCTAAGCTATGTAAGATGACATGCCTCACCCTCGATAATCTCTATCGATTTCAACCAACATTATCTAATGAAAAATTTGTTAAGTGGCAGACACTCACAAATTTGAACAATCCTGATAAATTTTTATAGATTGGTGCAAACAAAAAGATATGTGCCAGTATACGTGGAGTTGAGATACCAATGCACTCCTTTGTCATGTTCAAGCCCGAGGAACTAGTAAAGCTCCCCAAGAAGCAACTGGTAAGAGTTACAAGGGTAGATTTTAGCAAGATTGTTGAGTCTGCAACCGCTTCTATGAAGAAAATTGCCTATGATCTTTCCCCATAGATTAGAACCATATTTTTTCTTGAGAAACTACTTGTGGCCATGTCTATTATGTTTCCTCAATATTGGAACTTCAACAGTGCAGCTGATTTTTGAGATAAGTTACTAACTTTAATAAATCAATTTTTTAAATCCATATAATTCAATGGAGTAACTATAAATGTAATTTTAAATGAAACTCTTCTTAGAGATAAATCATCCCATTTTGCATACACTATGCGGGAACAATATGACAGAATGGAGAACCCCCACGAAGAGGGATTAGTAACAAGGCCTTGGACAAATCTAGGTAAGAATGAAGTCTTGTTTGATTCAATATCAGAATATTTCAAGCTTGTTGATTTATGTCTTACCATGATATTGGGTTCGGTGGAGGATGAGAGAGTTTTCAGTGCTTTGGGATTCCTAAAATCAAAGCTAAGAAACAAACTAGACAAGAATTTAGAAAATTGCTAGAGGCTCTATACATCTAGATATGATGTCCACACTTTTCCTTACAATAGGGCACTGAAAATCTGGAGGTCAAAATGTGAAAGAAGAGGTTTGGGAAACACTTCAAACTAAAGTGCCAGTGGAATAATTGACTCATGCACTGGACCTACTGGTAGCATTGAGATACAATTCAGTGGAGGCATGCAGACTCAGAGTGAAGAAAACACAGACAAGAATCAAGGAAGCTTTGATTTTAATGAGGAGGAATGGCAACTACAAGAGATTTAGGACTACCAGTTCGTAGGTATTTATTAATCTATTACTGTATCTCAGCATTCATATTACAAAAACATACTATTATGGTTGATAACTTGATGATATTTTATGTGTCTGTCAACTTTTCACAATTAAAATTTAATTTTGAATTGCAATTACAATTTTGAACTTTCTATTTTCACATAGAAAAATAGCAGAATAAAAGAGCGTAATGTCTTTATTGATAGAGAGATGTTTATTTAGACATGTTGAGATTTTCATTAATTTTTTTAAAATATAGCCATAAGATACAATTCATTCAATACACAACTCTGTGTGATTCTCTATGCAAAAGTCAATACCAAATTTCAGAACCCTTTGCAAATGACCCTGAATTCCCTTTTATAGAAACAAGGGACCAACAACATCTTTAGGTTGGTTTGCAACATGTGAAGACTCAACATCAAAATCAATTACCAATGTATTGAATGTATTGTCCCATCAGTAGTAGAAACTCAGTACAATTTTACAAGGTTGAAGGTATCTATGACCATCATAGGCTAGATTAGCAATTTAGCAACTGCTACATGTCTCCTGATTCTTGTTCAAAAAATAGAGTTCAAACTTAAAACTTAATTCAAGCCATGACAAATTAAATATACAAGATAGCAGTGCTCAAAACCTAGAAATCAAAAATAGAGAAATGCAGAAAAGTTAAAACATGAGAGAAATTGAGAATATAAGTTTACAAGGCTGAAGGTGTGCATCATAGGCTAGATTAGTAATAGTGAGTGTTGTATTTTTCCCGTTCATAAAATAGATTTATTTCAAGTGATGCCAAAAGAAGAAAACCTTGAAATTAAGAGTAAAAGAAGAAAACTATGCAACACATACTATGATTCATGAGATATTTGTGCCAGTTTTTGTAGGGTGCTCCACTCTCCGTCTGTTGGAAGTCCAATTTCTTTTGAAGCATAGTAAGTTAACTGCAACATCGTCAGAATTCCATATTTGGAAGAGTGACTTGACTCAACTATTTCACCCAATACCACATTCAAAATTGTCAATGGTTTGATGAAATCCAAAAAGCTGTGAGGAGTTGTGTCCTTAGGAGGCAAGCCTAAATCAAACTTCATTTTGTCCTCCATCCTTTTTTTGAAAGCTTGTTTTCCAATAAATTTATTTGATGTGTCAACACTCTTCGACAAACCAAGATTTAACAAATTGGTTGTCTTTTATTGCTACTTCAATAACTTTTCCCTACCTTTACCCAAAATTTCCTATGCTTCCCTTAGTTTCTGGCATTTTTGAATGATAGATGATGTCTTAACTGAGGCATCAATGTGGCTCTTAATTCCCTTGGATGCCAAATAGTTGTCACTCTTATTGTAGACCTCTTGCAAAATCTGTTTTGCAATATTCTCTTTTGAATTAACATTTTTTTTCTTCTCAATGTGCTCTTTGAGCTTTGAAAAAAATACTCTCAGACTTTCATTCAATTCCAACCATTCACACAACTTGTAGCTCCTTTGCATTTTTTGCCCCCAAATGTTTTCTTTTATATACTTCACTGTATTTTTCATATTGTCCTTCAATATGTCTTCCGAAGTTCTAATTTTATTATTTGTATTCTGTAGCTCTTCTTTCATTTGTGCACATTTTTTTGTTTTTTCCTCTGCTTTCTCTTCCAAATGTTTTTTTTTTCCATCTCATGCTCCAATTGGTTATGTAAATTTTTGTTTAAGGCAGCAACAAACTCCTGGATTTTGCATAATTTTTCTATAGTGACTCTTTCATCATCAAAATTTTTAATTCTTTCATCCAATCTTTCCCTCAATTCCTTTAGTTCTGCCTCCATTTGTTCCTTCATTGTAATTGTTGAGGTAGAGGCCAAATTTTTTTATCCTTTTTTGTAATTCATTTATCTTGGTATCTATTGCTTTCCTCTTTGCTTTTTCATTTGACAGGTTTGCCTGTAACTTTTGTATTTGTTTCACCACCTTATTTTTCTCTCTCCTCTTTAGCAATGAAGTGTAGATCACTTGGTTTTTTTTGACACACGAATTTTGTCCACATTTTGAACTTTGGAAAAATCCATTTGGAGGGTGCTAATGTGAAATTCAGAGGGATCTATCTAACTCTGTGGTGATTTTTTATCTTTATTTGGGGGCATAACAACCATGAACTCCGTCGTATCTTTGTTTGGGTCATATGTGGGAAATACCATGTTCGATGTAGGTTTTTCCTCTTCAGCTATATTAAGGGCACCCCTCTTCAATGTCTTCTTTTTTTCTTTATTCATATTTATTGTTTTTGCAAATTTATTAAAGAACTCATAGTAATGAAAATGTAGGTTTGTTGAAGAAATTGAATGTTTGAAAGATGAAATAGCACTTGCACTGATATATGAGGCTCCACCTATCCTTGTGGTCCTAACTAATGCATTTTGAGGAGTACCAAAAGCCATTCCTAATCATTTCCCACCTTCACTTGCAAGTGTAGTTTGTTCTGAAGGTGTTTTGTACTCACCATTGTTGTCATAACCTTTTGCTTCTTCACATTGCCTTGATCACTAGGATTTTGTATAGTATCTACTACTATTTTCCTCTTGTGAGAGATATCTTGTTGTTGCACTTGATCAGGACAACTAGTATTAGTACCCATATCATCCCCACTAGTGGCAGTGGCACTTGATTGAACACTAATAGAAATAATATCCCAAGATTCCCCACCAGTGGCAGTGGCACTTGATTCACCACCAATAGGAATACCTGTTGTGGTAGTGGTTGTGATTGAATCTGAGTGTCTACACAAGGTGGTTTTGAATCTCTCACAAATTAAAATGGAGATGCAGGGGAATGAGTAGTACCTTTTTGTGATGAATCTGACGAATTAAGTCCAATGACTGGTTTCTCAGGATGTTTTGATTTTGAATTTTATGGAAGTGCTACCTGTCTACCCCAACAATAAGAATAATAACTCTAATTGAAGTCTCAACCCAAAGTTTGGACATTCATATGGTAAAGTTACTATTTTCATGGCTAGTGCTCATTTGATTGTCAACCCAGGGACGTAATACTTGAAATGGGTTTGCACTATATATGCACTAAGTTCCTTCAATAGCTATTCTGCATTACTGCAACAACTAACATTATGCCAAAAAGGAAGACAAGAATGGAAATTATGGAAAGGCTACAAGAAAAACTTCTACATAAATTCATAAAAGCATTGTTGGAAAGTTCTAATATGGATAAATAGAAATTACTCTGTTCTGGCTTGGCTGCAGGAATAGTCAATGGATCTATTTCTAGTGGCTGCAGGAACAGTCTAAGCAAGAACTTCTACTGCGACTAAAGGAAGAAAACTAATTTTAATAAACACACATAGGATCACTCACCAAGTGGGCCCCCTTGGATGAGTGATACCAAGCTTCCAAAAACTACTTTTAACAGATCAGAGCAACATAATTTTATTCATTGCTTCTTGAAAGTGATTATATATTTTGAAAAGAAACTCAAGAATGATTATCAAAAATCCTCTGCTCTATTCTTTTCTCTTCCATCTAACTTTAGAGAAAAAGAAGAGCTTATTATTAAAGGGAAATCAACTATAATAGACAACACAAATCACACCCAGAAGAGGAGGTAAATGATTGACCAATAAAGAAGATAACTGGAGCTAAGCTATAGGAAACGTGGATCTAAACCGAACCATAATCTTTGCATGTCATGGCGGTGTTTGCAAATTCAATGCCCACTGAAGTTAGATATTGGTAGTGTCACTTGGCTTCTCTGCCTATGTCGTACCTTGTGCTTGCTCAACTCCTCTTCAGTTTGATCTTCAGATATCTCTTACGTAATCCTTCCTTCATCAGGCACGATAGAAGAATATCCACTATGACATCATTTATTGCCTACACTACAATAGAAACAACATACAAGGACATACATATGCATTTTATTTAATTAACACATCTATTAATTCACATATGATATTACCCTAAATAATCCGCATGGCAACAGGAACAAATCACATGGTTGTAGGAATAAATGGCACCGCTGCAGGAATAGACCGGCAAAGTTCAAACATGATTTCGTAAGTTTAGGTTTAACACATGGAATACATATAGTCAATTTACAATACATCACTACTACTATGCAAACCAAAAGATGTCAAAAACTTAAGAGTTATGATGATAAAAACATGACAAAGTCTCAACTTATCGTGCCCCCCAACTTTAAGAGCTTATTGATCCTACAACAAAAGGAAAATTTTTGACTCTTGCAGTAACTCTCAAATCACCAATGGTTCCCTGACCTGTCCCCCCTGAAGCCAAGTTCCAATAAAATCGCTTCATTTTTTCCAGCCTGGACCATCTGGCTGACTCTTTTGTGACTGCATCATAGTTTTGATCCATAGGCTGACATCCCAACAATAGCCACATGAGGATTGGGGGCTGAAAGATCAGTGGTAGCCAGTTATTGGCTTTCTCTCTACCTAATTGTATATATCTAGGGGCTCTTTGCACAACTACCTGAAAATTCTGTAGTGAATAAGGTTCTCCCTTCTTTAACTGTTCTAGTAAATTGTTCCAGTCCTGAGTTAACCCTTCTATTGCAATTGTCCTGTCAGTCCGAACCAAATGCTCATATGCTTGATAGATTTCTTCTCTTATTGGAAGCACTAGTTTTCTAACATCATCTCTTACCAGTAATTTCTGCCACTCATAATAAAGAACTCTTGGTTCTTTTGATTCTTTCCTTAATGGCAATGGATAGTCAAACTCTAATTTTTCATATACCTTAGCTTGTGCCCCCATGCTAATATCATTTTGGATCCATGACATTAAAGCTTTGATATGGATATCCCCAATATACAATAAAGGGTTCCCCTCACTGTCCGAGGGTACTACATAGTTATGTAAATAAAATTCACATAGCAAATTCTTTACAGCTGGTGGAGAGGTTTGGTAAGCATAAAAGAATTCTTTAGGTGTTTCTAAGGAGGGGCTAAGGTCCCTAATAATGTGGTTCAATTTGAAGTTCAAATACTGCTCCTTCAAGTTCACAACATAAACCCTTGGAGGTGACCTATATTGCATCAACTCGAGAACCATACCAAGAAATATTTTCACCTTAGCCTCTAATTCCTCAATTCTGTTATCCCTCTTTTCATTTTCTTTCTGTTGTTTATCAATAATCCCTTGCAACCTATCCCTCTCTATTTCCCATTGTCTATAAAATGTTAAAGCAATAGATAAACTGTTTAGGGATGAAGAAGGTCTAATAGGTGTTACCTTAGGCCATGGGATTTCCTCAATAAATTCCTCAATATGTGCTGGCATCTCTCCAACATTTTCTTCAAACTGCTATAAAGTGTCTCCAATAGTCTCTTCAGGCTACTGTGAAATATCTCCAATGGTCTCTTCAAACTGCTCAGGAATCTCCCCAACAATTTCTTCAAACTGCAGTGAAATATTTCCAACAGTTTCTTCAAGTTGTTGTGCCACAAAAGAAAGATTTGATAGTCTATCCTCGTCAACTTCTACTTGGATTTCATCATCCGTAGGACTTACTTTTCCTTGCATTTCAATATCTATAGGGCTTCCTTCTTCTGAAGTTTCCACTGCAATAACCTTTGCTAGATCACTTATAGGATGAGCCTTCTGTGTCCTACTTCATGTTCTTCTCACATAAACCTTTGGAATGGTTGCAGGAGTTGCTTTAGTTGTTGTAGGAGTTTTTCTTTTTATCCTACGCCTCTTGGCTGCAGGAGGAATTTGAGCTTCCTGCGGCTGGGCCATGGGTTCTTCATCTATTTCATCCCTTTCCAACTCCTTCCCTTTTCTCCTAGGAATTGGTGACTCTCTTTGAAGAGAAGTAGAGAGTTTTTCCACATTTGCTTCAACTGTCTCTTCCTCCACAATAACCGCGGCTCCTTCAGTAACAAGAAAATCATCGTCTACAGTAACTACGGGGGAAGAGGGTTCTACAACATTTTCTTCTTCAACTGGTGGATTCTCTGCAACAAGGGCATCTCCAACTCTAAACTATAGTATATCCTCAAATAATCCCCATTCCATTTCTGAAACATCTTTCAGGGACCATTGTACAAGCAGTTTAACCAATCCATGATGGCTAATGGAGCGATTTCTATTTTTATGTGTCTCCTTAGTGCTTGTAGAAATGAGGTGGTATAGGAAAATAGGGACATTCACTCTCCGGCCATGCTGTAAATGACTAAGTAATTTAAAATGCGGTCAATGTAGATTTGAATATCTCCCTTCACATGTAATGTATTTCATAACATACAAAGCTACCTGAGGCCACTCTGCTGGTAGGGAAACCCTTATAGTTCCTTGTTTGTCCACCATTAGGGGTCCATCCATGGGAATTGTGATCTCCGCCCTGGTGCTCCTTGCATCTTTTGATTCTAGAAATAGTTCCCCTTCCTGCAGCAACCCCGTTACTTCTGCTATTCGCTGCTCCATAGCAATAACCCTCAAGTCTTTAACCATAGCTTCTCCTTCATTGAAGGAATGCATAAATTCCATAGCAATTTCTTCATTATAATCTCTGATTTTCAAGAAGTAATCCAGCCAGCTGTGGTGTCTAAAATAATGCTCACAAAGAGCATCCTACAACAACACTTCATGAACTGTTGGCTCATGGCAAACTGGATCACCACCCATCTCTTACTCTGCTAGTATTGAACACTCTACAGCTAAGAAACAGAAGACCAAAATATCCGATAGACTTACTAAATTGAAATTTCCATACATATCTCAATTCTGGCGGCAAAATTTATTATTCCCATGCATGAAATAATAGCATGCTAAACAATGATGGCAAGAAATTAATTCGAAGTACCAAAAAGAACGGATAATCAATAACTTTGGAAACTGAACCATAAAGCACCCCCCAACTTAACCTAGCACGTGTCCACACAAGCTGATGAGATTTTGAGGACTGGAGTGGATTTAAAAAGGCATAATTATGATGAAATAATAAATGCATAATTAAAACAAAACACAATATATACATACCTGTAGTCGTACAAAAAATGATGGCGAAATGAAGTGAAATGATAGATTAGAAAGTGGGATGGAATGACGTGGATGGAATTTTATTTACGGAGAAGAATATTCCCATAAGATATGGAAATATTTTATTGTGAAGTGGCAAGCATGTTCACTGCAGAGGCTATAGGAACTTTACCTTTATTACCTTGCTCAGTTGCAACATGAAGCTGATGAGTTGCTATAGGAACATTGTCTTGCTGCAGGAACCTTTGTTTCATCCTGTTGGGAAAATTGCTACAGGAACTCCTCTTTAGTGGCCGACTTATGATATAGATGCAGTCGGTGACCATTCACCAAGAGTTTAAATTGAACAGGATCAATTGTGGTCAACCGAACAACTCCATTATTGAAAACTTCTTCTATCTCATACGGACCTAACCACCTGGTTTGTAGTTTCCCCATAGCATCTTTATATTTGGAATCATACAGTAGTGCCTAGTCACCAGCTTTGAACTTCTTTTCCTTGATATATTTATCATGCCACTTTGCTCTCTGATTTTGAATCAGTTCTATCTATTGAACAACTATTTTTCTCCATTCATCTAGAGCATTCAATTGCTGAATACGTTCTTTTTGTGCTTCAGATAATGTCATATTTAATTGCAAAGTTGTCCTCAAAGTTTTATGCTCAAATTTAATAGGCATCATTGTTGTTTTGCCATAAAACATCTCAAAAGGTGTAAAACCAATTGGTGTTTTCCAAGTTGTTCTGTATGCCCAAATTGCTTCTGAAAGCCTATGAGACTAGTCTTTTTTATGAACATATATTGTTTTGGTAAGAATAGCCTCAAACTCCCTATTTGTAACTTCTACTTGTCCATTAGCTTGTGCATGATATGGAGTAGATTTTATATGCCTTATATTATATTCATTGACCAAAGTTGTTATCAATTTTGAAGTAAATTGAGGTCCCTGGTGTAGTACCCCTGCCCTAATCAATCTCTAACCTTGGTTTAATCTTGATTAGTTTATCTTAATATGATGTTACAGTCAGATGCTTGATTTAACGCATAGCTATTGATGTGGTTTTCTCACTAGTTGTATGCAAGTTGTTAGTGTACCTATTTCGTGGTATTAATATTGAGCTAACATTTTCATTAAGTTTATATATGTATGCATGTATGGCTCTTGGTTGCAGGAAATTTCAAGTACAACGCCGCATGAGTGCGAGGTTCGTCTTCACCTGGATGTGCAGGTTTGAGTGTACCTCTTTTACCCTTAGAGTTGGATTAGGTGGTCGTAAGACCCTAGTTGACCTTCGTCGTGCTCAGGTGAGCATCGCCAGTCATCGTCGGTATTCCCTTTCTATTTGGGTTTGCGAGTCGTCTGTTTGGTTGACCTCCTCGGTTTGCGTGCTTGGTGTGCCTGGTTAAATTGATTAATTAGTCCTTAGTAATTATCTGGATTAAATATGTATTTGTGCATTAGAGATTAATGGGCTAGATTAATCAGAATTTCGTTATGCGATTTTCGTTGATTTGGATTGCTCGTTTTTAATTGGGAGTAAATTCGATTAAATGACTGATTTTGAATATTAAATGCATTTTATATTTATGCTGTTGAAAAGAAAGTTGCAGTTAAAATGGCAATAGATTGATTATATTCTGTTGGTTTTTGATATTAGAAAGGCTAAATTGGATTAAATGAGAAAATCGTTTTTGGAATTAGAGAGCAAGTTAATTTGTTGCTATAGTTAGAAAGGATTAAATTTTGAGAATTATTTGTAAATAAAATTTTTAATTCCAAAAATAGAAATTTTGGTCAACTCTTCCATATAACCCAAAATTTGGGGAAAATTGGGGGATGGACATTTTTGGAGAAATTTTGGTTGGAAAAGAGTTTGGAGATGGAAGTTGAGGATTTTGGATGGAGAAGGAGGTTTTTTGGTAGCTGGAGATTGGGGACTCTTCAGTAGATCTTGCCAGGAACGCGAGATCAGGTAGGATCTAAATTGTAAAGATTGAATTTTAGTATTGGTTTTGGACATATGGGTTTTGACCCATGCTTATTGCTTATGATCTTCAAGAAAACAATTTGATTGTCCATTATGTGTTTGGCTGGAAATTTTAATTGAGGTGTGTTATTCCTCATTGCTGTTTGGGTGTTTGTAAACCCCTTTTTGTGTTTGGAATGGATGAATACCATCAACAAACTTCATACCAAAATATGTTCATTGAAATCGGATCTTTCTCAAACCAAAAATTTTAATCCATATTTGAGTTGGGTTTATTGTTTGGGTTAATTCCGAACTGTGTTTTAAAGAAAAATATATATATATATATAAATTTTATTTCGAGCCTGTGCGTTTGAATTACAACGCTGTGTATTATATTTTCATCGAGCTGGGCGTTTTGGTGTTGAAAACCCTTTTGTTTGGGGTTGGAGGGCGGGGAGCGGAGCTCCACCCACTCCTCCTCCCCTCTTCCCCGCTCGCCCCTTACTCCTCCTTTACCGCCCCTCGGTGGCTTGCGGATGTGCAGTGCCCGCGGCTCACGGCGGTGGCCGCAGGGGCCGCGATGGCCGCAGGGCGCCGCGGCACCTGCGGGCACCACCGTGGCTCCGCCCGTGCTCCCCGCGCCTGCGGCTAGGGTTAGGGCACGGCCCGCCCTCGCCCCTAATTTTTAAAATGCGTTTTTTTTTGTTAAAAAGAAAACATAGTTTTTAACATGGTTTTTTTTTTTAAATGTATTTCTTTTACCATTCAAAAAAAAAAAAAAGAGCTTATAATGTGTTAAATATTATTTTAATGTTAAGTGTTAATTAGTTCTTAATTATGATTAAGGTTGCATTAATCTAGATTATGTTAATTGGATATTAATTAATTTTATAATGGAAGTTATAAGTTAACTATTATTCAATTTCATTTTATGGCTTATGCACTCCTTTTAATTAAGTTCTACAACTGTAATTTTCCAATTTAATATTGTCGAATATATTCTGATTGATCTTGGATTAATAAATCTAGATCTTACCTTCTAGCTGATTAGAGCATTTGGCTAATAGAGGTAGTATTGTTTAAAAAAAATAATAGAGAATAATATGTTACTGGAAATCGTTGAAATACGATGTAGTTACTAATTGATGATGTTAAATATTATCGTAGAACATATCATTTGAGTAATTGAGAAGTAAGTGAAATATTTATCGTTGGGTATTTGAATTTAAACGATATGCTTTGGAAATGATTTTCTCCATTTAGATTCTCTTTCTGCATTTATATTTCTGTAATCCGTATAATGCATCTGGGCTTGAGAAATAATACGAAACTGTAGAGGTCGGTTTTAGACCAGTATGTTAATGATGTTTTGTCGGAGATTAAATATCTTATTAAATAGATTAATGGTTGTCTGAGTTTTATTAATATGAATTTGGTTTAAAAACTCTTTATGGCTTTATATGTCTGCTCGATGCTTTGAACCTTCAAGAGTTAGAAAACCAAGAACAACCTATCCCTAGATGAGGTAGATACTATAAGCTGATTTAGATCTTGTAGGAAACTTGATTGACTTGTAATGATTAAATCAATTTGAGGAAATATTGTCTTTTCTGATTATTGCCTTGCGAGTTTAATTTCTGTATTCGCCTTTAATTATGAAATGGCATGTTTTGCTTTCTTTAGTAGGACACTGTCGTATGGATTGACTTGGGGTACCTGTTTCAGTCCTCGATTCCGAGTTGACTGTTGTATTGTGGTAGTGTCATTTTGATCATATCCTCCTTGGGTGTGAGTCGAATGATGATTGTGGTTGACCGTTGTTGGTCGGGTCTCTAGTTAGAGTACCGTCAGTAAGTGATTACCCTTGAGTCATGTTTGACCAGATGATTGTTTCTCTCTTCTTGAACTCCATTCGTCTGACCATGTGTATTCCTTGGTTTTGAGTTCGTCCGAGTATAGTCTAGTGTCGTATGGGAAAGTGGCTTTCGAATGGGGGCCGCGCCCAAAGTGGCTGCTGGGTAACCCGTCGAAAGTGAGTCTAATAAGTGATAACCTTTAAGTAGATTAGAATGTAATCTCCAAGTAAGATTAATGTGCCTCACACATGGGACGAGTGCTATCATAGATTCGACATGCTGTGAGAAGGCTTGAAATGGCAAACCATCTTCCTTGTCTTCACGAGAGGATGTGTGGGTCCACATAAGGCTTGGATGGGCCAGAAGCTCGGATTAGGTTGCCAGGGTGACCCAGTGTATGGGGCCGGGACCTATGAAGACTTGACATGGTAACCATACCAGGTTGTGTGATGACACTTGTCCCTACGTTCGCTAGTGTGTTGTCGTTTTGTCCTGTTAGGAGTACCTTTGTGAGTCGTCCTTTTGTCTCTGCCCTTGTAAGTATCGGTTTCATGTTAGACCTTGGGTGGTGATGGCTCAGTCTTGTGGATGCTCTTCTAGACCTTTGTATTAGCTTTGATTATGTTCAGCTGGATCTTGTTCTTTTCAGGGATCGTTTATGTATTAATTGACCGATGTGGTCGTTTGTATATTGTTATGTATCGCCTTGATGGCTGGATTGTATAGTGTAACCTCTTGTATTCTTAACTTTATTATTTATCAGAGGGGTCTTGCAGTTGAGCAGACCCGGAGATGTAGCCCTTTAGGGGTGAACTTCGAGATCATTATGGTGTTATGTGATGTATTCTCTTATGTTTCCTTTATTCAGCTTTATCATGTATGATTAACTTATGTTAGAATGGTTAAGTGGATAATTGGAATTAACTATAAATGCTTATATTCAGTTCTTTCTTGAATGCCATGTTGATCGTATGCGTAAGTGGTTTAGATGAGATTTATCGTAGATGCTAGTATGCAATCGTCTTTTAAAATGCAATAAGTTGGAATATGAAAGAATGTAACTTAGAGTAATGAATTATACTCAGTTGTTGTTAAGAAATTAAGTATGCTTGAAAAGACCTCTTATGTTATGATGAAATTCTAGTGTGTAAGATTTTAGATGTATGGTTTGTAATTTTAAATGAAAAGCTTGAATGAAGATTATGAATGGATCTTAATGATGAATCTTCTCTTGTGATTTATATTTCCCTCTTCTGAAAGGAATTATCCTAATTATGAATTATCTCGTTATTAAGATATTCAGCTTTTGGATTAATTGTGTGAGTTAGGTGAATTGTGAAATTTAAGTAATCTCATTGGGAAACTCTTTAGGTGTTAGTTGATGTCTTCTGCTATGTATTCTGAATCTTTGATATCTTGTTGCATCTTATGTGTTGTAACTTTTAAAAAAAAAAAAATTTGCACTCTATTCTTGTGTTATGGCTTTATCCCTTCAGGGTTTCCTGGTGGGGCATTACATTTGGTATCAGAGCCCATGTTGCAAACATTGGGATCTCTGGTGTCGCGTGAACCCTCTATTTGTGTGAGGTGTATTGACCTTATGTGTATGCTTGTCCTCCTTTTGCATGTGAGTGATTGAGTAGACCTTAGCTGGTGTGTAACGTGTGTGTGTTCACACCTTGTTTTCACCTTCTTGATGTTGGTGTTTGAGTGCTTATTTGTGCATTGT
Source organism: Cryptomeria japonica (assembly GCF_030272615.1). NCBI lineage: Eukaryota > Viridiplantae > Streptophyta > Pinopsida > Cupressales > Cupressaceae > Cryptomeria > Cryptomeria japonica. The sequence continues at coordinate 176,855,095 of NC_081408.1, read as the reverse complement.
GTGCTTATTGATGTCTTGGTCTACGATTACTCTTATTCTGAAAGAGAGTCGTATGTACCTTCCCGTATTGAGTGTTGTACTCTTTAGACTAATCCATTTGGGTTGGCCCGTGCTTGTCTTGAATCTGAAAGTGCGTATCGTGCTTGTTTAAGATTATGATCTAGCTTAGTGTTGTCCACTTGAAGGACTAGTATGGCAATTATTGAATGCTTATTTTGTAGAAAACTAAATGATCATCACCATTCCTCTCTCTCTCTTTCTAGAAATTAAAATGATTAGGATATGAATAATTATCTTGGATTTGAGTTTCTTGTTTGCAAGAGAAAAGGGTGTGACTTCTTGAACCCTTGTATGAGCCTTGTGTCGCTTATGTTTTTAGATTATTAAAGGGGCTATGGGTTTAAAAATTTATTTTGGTTATTGGGAGAAAACTGTATGTGTACGTTTAAAGAATTCTCCATGTGTATGTTGTAGGAGTAGCATGATTAAATTCTACCTTAGTAAGGTGCATTGCTATGTGAATAGTTGAATTATGTGAAACTGCTTGGTTTGTAGAAGTATTAAAAAGAGCATGTTATTGTAACTTCGAGAGAATATTAATGTGTTTTCTGAAAGATTGTCTTATTTGTCTCATTAAACCAGTTTGATTGAAGATTTATTTTAGCAAATGCTCCATTGAACTCGCTTTTTGGGTATATGTAATTACCTTAATGTGTTTAGAAAGCGCGAATGAAAAGCTTGTTTGATGTGCATGCATTAATATGTTTTATTTGGGTAATAGCTCCTTGCTTATCTTTGATCGTAATGTGACCTTCTCTTATAGGTTGCAGATTATGACATGTGTCTATATTGTATTATTATAAGTGAGTGTTCTTAAGAGGTCTTGCATTATCGAAAAGATTGCCTCTCTTGATCTCTATTTGGTTTGGAAAACTAGAACCTCCTGTTGCAACCATAATTATTGGAAATGTTTTGTTAGGCTGATTGTTATCCTTCTAATCGGCAGCGAAATGAAAACCGTGTAATTAAAATGATAGGCTTATAGTGAGGAATTTAATATTATAGCATGATCTGGATTGATCTTGTGTCTTTGTAGGAAATAGTTTGGCTATCAAACTCTCTTTCCCTTCTCTTTGCCTAATCATAAGAATTTTAGAAATGCTATTAAAGAGTACATTGACTTAAATAGAATGTTTATAAAACATGTGAAATTGTATGTTGGCCTTTTGGCTTCATAGTGATAGATGAAAGTCTTAAGCTTTAGAAATGAATTTGCTTAGCTAGTAATTTAGTTATGAATGCTTAGTGAGATTCGAGAAAGCTATAGGAATGATGTTAATTCCTTATATAATTGTGAATTGTTAATGAATTCAGTACTTGTATCTAGAGTAAACTTGATTCAGCTATATATGTAGAAAGCATAATTGAAATCTTCCTTGTATAGATGTTAGGATACTGAAAAGTACTCCCCGTAAATGTGACTAAACCAGTACTGGTGTGTATGTGTGTGTTGTAAGAAACCAGTGCTTATTATTTGTGCCCATGGATTGGTGAAGTAATCAACCATGGAGGATATGTTGCTTATAAGTATGGGAAACCATACTGTTTATGTAATGTTGCTTATTTGTTTCCCTGCTGAGTACCAAACCTCGGGTTGTGGGTAACTCAGTATGTTAAGGGGTAGTATTCAAAGTAACCATTCCTTGAATAGTATGGATTGGCGTACGAGTAATGTCGGCGCGAAGCGACGTTAGCTTCTCTACTTCGAGGAATGATATAGTTGTACTATTAAACTGTATCAAAGGTGTACTCAATACTTTCCTTTTTGATGAATCTATTTTATAGGTTTATGTGTGTCAGCCTATTCCTCTCCTTTATTTGAGCATTTTGGATGGTGATTCTTGTGTATAGTGATGGTGTAATTTGGAGGATCCTTTGCCTTGTCTTCATGAAAGGTAGGTATATTCACATGTGCTACCAGTTAGTATGTGTTGGTGGGCATGTGGGTGGACCATAGTCATGTATACCTCTGACTTACGGCAAGTATCCTTCTAGATACGTCGCTATGCGGGATGTGACTTGCGCGTGCTTTTTCCTCGAGGTGCACTACCATGCGGGATACGTCCATTGTGTGTTTTCTCCACTTGGGGTATTGCCATGCCACGTGACGACGTGATGCGGGGTGATGTCGAGGGCACACCGCCATGCCATGTGGGTAGTGTGACTATGTCGCACCACATGATGAGCTACTGCAATAGCTAGTCAGTTGTTCCTTCCTTCCTCATTGGTGGCTAGATGTTAGTCACATAGTGATGTTATGTGCAGTTGTGATATTCTTTATATTTCTTTGGGGATCAGCAATTTATTTTACTTTGATTGTGAAGGTTTAGCCACGATCTTGTGATCTTTTACACTTTGATTTGGTGTTGAAATTCCGGATTACTTTCTTGCCTTACTGTTGGAATTGATGATTTATTATCTTTATTCATCTGTACTTTGGTGGCTAAACTGGTTTATCCTTATTGTTTTCGGATGCTGGTCTTGTGTCGAGATGTGAAATTCCTCTCCAAGGACGTATGATACAAAATTGGTAGAGTGTGTGCGAGGAAGTTGATATAGGGAACCTTGAGGATGGGGGTATGTGAGGCTGTGTTGCAGCTAGTACCCACTGCCTACCTATGTGTGGTGACTATCTCTTGGAGGCTAACCACCTTGCTCAACAAGGAATATTCACAAAGGTCTTGTATGGAAGGTAGCACCGCTATGGTGTGCCTAGCACCATCAAGCCTTTGAGTGAGATATTGGATATTTATGATCATATTGTTGTTCTGAGATCAGGCATAGAGATTTTGATCATGCATGTTATCCTTGACCGAGCATTAGACATGCTCACATGTGGCCTTTTCTGTTATGCATTCCAGTTTGTGGATGGTTATTATTTGTATCATGGAGTAATTTGTGTTAACTTGTCACTATGTTATGGGGCATAGTCATTGGAAAGGTTTTCTTATGCCTGGCAAGTGTAAACAATTGAGTTATTTATGTTGCTCTTATTTGTTGGAAGTTAAATTGGTTGTAGAAATTGATATTTAAGCTAGTTCTATTCAATAAAATTTTATGAGAAAATGGAATGGTAAAGGAAATTGATCATTATGGCATGTTTTCTTGTCATTTTTGGTCGATGATTATGGTAATTGTTGTCTACCTCTTTGTAATGCTTTAATTTGGTGTTATGAAAGGAAGAAAATTCTTGTTTCTTTGCTATGATGTGGATAATTCCTAGAATATTTTAAGGAATGTATGGTTTTAGATGTATCTTGCCAATGGATAATGGCGTTTGTAAAGGATTTTGCAATAATATTTCATTTATTTATGGAAAGATTTCTATGTGCAATTTGATCTTTGTTGAATGAGTTTCAGGGCTGATGCATACGACACGTTCTCCATCTAGCCTTACGACTTCCAGGAGTAAGTTGGAACCTAGGGGGGGAGAATGTAGTACCCCTGCCCTAATCAATCTCTAACCTTGGTTTAATCTTGATTAGTTTATCTTAATATGATGTTACAGTCAGATGCTTGATTTAACGCATAGCTATTGATGTGGTTTTCTCACTAGTTGTATGCAAGTTGTTAGTGTACCTATTTTGTGGTATTAATATTGAGCTAACGTTTTCATTAAGTTTATATATGTATGCATGTATGGCTCTTGGTTGCAGGAAATTTCAGGTACAACGCCGCATGAGTGCGAGGTTCGTCTTCACCTGGATGTGCAGGTTTGAGTGTACCTCTTTTACCCTTAGAGTTGGATTAGGTGGTCGTAAGACCCTAGTTGACCTTCATCGTGCTCAGGTGAGCATCGCCAGTCGTCGTCGGTATTCCCTTTCTGTTTGGGTTTGCGAGTCGTCTGTTTGGTTGACCTCCTCGGTTTGCGTGCTTGGTGTGCCTGGTTAAATTGATTAATTAGTCCTTAGTAATTATCTGGATTAAATATGTATTTGTGCATTAGAGATTAATGGGCTAGATTAATCAGAATTTCGTTATGCGATTTTCGTTGATTTGGATTGCTCATTTTTAATTGGGAGTAAATTTGATTAAATGACTAATTTTGAATATTAAATGCATTTTATATTTATGTTGTTGAAAAGAAAGTTGCAGTTAAAATGGCAATAGATTGATTATATTATGTTGCTTTTTGATATTAGAAAGGCTAGATTGGATTAAATGAGAAAATCGTTTTTGGAATTAGAGAGCAAGTTAATTTGTTGCTATAGTTAGAAAGGATTAAATTTTGAGAATTATTTGTAAATAAAATTTTTAATTCCAAAAATAGAAATTTTGGTCAACTCTTCCATATAACCCAAAATTTGGGGAAAATTGGGGGATGGACATTTTTGGAGAAATTTTGGTTGGAAAAGATTTTGGAGATGGAAGTTGAGGATTTTGGATGGAGAAGGAGAGTTTTTGGTAGCTGGAGATTGGGGACTCTTCAGTAGATCTTGCCAGGAACGCGAGATCAGGTAGGATCTAAATTGTAAAGATTGAATTTTAGTATTGGTTTTGGACATATGGGTTTTGACCCATGCTTATTGCTTATGATCTTCAAGAAAACAATTTGATTGTCCATTATGTGTTTGGCTGGAAATTTTGATTGAGGTGTGTTATTCCTCATTGCTGTTTGGGTGTTTGTAAACCCCTTTTTGTGTTTGGAATGGATGAATACCATCAACAAACTTCATACCAAAATATGTTCATTGAAATCGGATCTTTCTCAAACCAAAAATTTTAATCCATATTTGAGTTGGGTTTATTGTTTGGGTTAATTCTGAACTGTGTTTTAAAGAAAAAAAAAAATATATATAAATTTTATTTCGAGCCTGTGCGTTTGAATTACAACGCTGTGTATTATATTTTCATCGAGCTGGGTGTTTTGGTGTTGAAAACCCTTTTGTTTGGGGTTGGAGGGCGGGGAGTGGAGCTCCACCTACTCCTCCTCCCCTCTTCCTCGCTCGCCCCTTACTCCTCCTTTACCGCCCCTCGGTGGCTTGCGGATGTGCAGTGCCTGCGGCTCACGGCGGTGGCCGCAGGCCGCCGCGGCACCTGCGGGCACCACCGTGGCGCCGCCCGTGCTCCCCGCGCCTGCGGCTAGGGTTAGGGCACGGCCCGCCCTCGCCCCTAATTTTTAAAATGTGTTTTTTTTGTTAAAAAGAAAACATAGTTTTTAACATGGTTTTTTTTTTTAAATGTATTTTTTTTACCATTCAAAAAAAAAAAAAGAGCTTATAATATGTTAAATATTATTTTAATGTTAAGTGTTAATTAGTTCTTAATTATGATTAAGGTTGCATTAATCTGGATTATGTTAATTGGATATTAATTAATTTTATAATGGAAGTTATAAGTTAACTATTATTCAATTTCATTTTATGGCTTATGCACTCCTTTTAATTAAGTTCTACAACTGTAATTTTGCAATTTAATATTGTCGAATATATTCTGATTGATCTTGGATTAATAAATCTAGATCTTACCTTCTAGCTGATTAGAGCATTTGGCTAATTGAGGTAGTATTGTTTAAAAAAAATAATAGAGAATAATATGTTACTGGAAATCGTTGAAATACGATGTAGTTACTAATTGATGATGTTAAATATTATCGTAGAACATATCATTTGAGTAATTGAGAAGTAAGTGAAATATTTATCGTTGGGTATTTGAATTTAAATGATATGCTTTGGAAATGATTATCTCCATTTAGATTCTCTTTTTGCATTTATATTTCCGTAATCTGTATAATGCATCTGGGCTTGAGAAATAATACGAAACTGTAGAGGTCGGTTTTAGACCAGTATGTTAATGATGTTTTGTCGGAGATTAAATATCTTATTAAATAGATTAATGGTTGTCTGAGTTTTATTAATATGAATTTGGTTTAAAAACTCTTTATGGCTTTATATGTCTGTTCGATGCTTTGAACCTTCAAGAGTTAGAAAACCAAGAACAACCTATCCCTAGATGAGGTAGATACTATAAGCTTATTTAGATCTTGTAGGAAACTTGATCGACTTGTAATGATTAAATCAATTTGAGGAAATATTGTCTTTTCTGATTATTGCCTTGCGAGTTTAATTTCTGTATTCGCCTTTAATTATGAAATGGCATGTTTTGCTTTGTTTAGTAGGACCCTGTCGTATGGATTGACTTGGGGTACCTGTTTCAGTCCTCGATTCCGAGTTGACTGTTGTATTGTGGTAGTGTCATTTTGATCATATCCTCCTTGTGTGTGAGTCGAATGATGATTGTGGTTGACCGTTGTTGGTCGGGTCTCTAGTTAGAGTACCGTCAGTAAGTGATTACCCTTGAGTCGTGTTTGACCAGATGATTGTTTCTCTCTTCTTGAACTCCGTTCGTCTGACCATGTGTATTCCTTGGTTTTGAGTTCATCCGAGTATAGTCTAGTGTCGTATGGGAATGTGGCTTTCGAATGGGGGCCGTGCCCAAAGTGGCTGCTGGGTAACCCGTCGAAAGTGAGTCTAATAAGTGATAACCTTTAAGTAGATTAGAATGTAATCTCCAAGTAAGATTAATGTGCCTCACACATGGGACGAGTGCTATCATAGATTCGACATGCTGTGAGAAGGCCTGAAATGGCAAACCATCTTCCTTGTCTTCACGAGAGGATGTGTGGGTCCACATAAGGCTTGGATGGGCCGGAAGCTCGGATTAGGTTGCCAGGGTGACCTAGTGTATGAAGCCAGGACCTATGAAGACTTTCCATGGTAACCATACCAGGTTGTGTGATGACACTTGTCCCTACGTTCGCTAGTGTGTTGTCGTTTTGTCCTGTTAGGAGTACCTTTGTGAGTCGTCCTTTTGTCTCTGCCCTTGTAAGTATCGGTTTCATGTTAGACCTTGGGTGGTGATGGCTCAGTCTTGTGGATGCTCTTCTAGACCTTTGTATTAGCTTTGATTATGTTCAGCTGGATCCTGTTCTTTTCAGGGATCGTTTATGTATTAATTGACCGATGTGGTCGTTTGTATATTGTTATGTATCGCCTTGATGGCTGGATTGTATAGTGTAACCTCTTGTATTCTTAACTTTATTATTTATCAGAGGGGTCTTGCAGTTGAGCAGACCCGGAGATGTAGCCCTTTAGGGGTGAACTCCGAGATCATTATGGTGTTATGTGATGTATTCTCTTATGTTTCCTTTATTCATCTTTATCATGTATGATTAACTCATGTTAGAATGGTTAAGTGGATAATTGGAATTAACTATAAATGCTTATATTCAGTTCTGTCTTGAATGCCATGTTGATCGTATGCGTAAGTGGTTTAGATGAGATTTATCGTAGATGCTAGTATGCAATCGTCTTTTAAAATGCAATAAGTTGGAATATGAAAGAATGTAACTTAGAGTAATGAATTATACTCAGTTGTTGTTAAGAAATTAAGTATGCTTGAAAAGACCTCTTATGTTATGATGAAATTCTAGTGTGTAAGATTTTAGATGTATGGTTTGTAATTTTAAATGAAAAACTTGAATGAAGATTATGAATGGATCTTAATGATGAATCTTCGCTTGTGATTTATATTTCCCTCTTCTGAAAGGAATTATCCTGATTATGAATTATCTCATTATTAAGATATTCAGCTTTTGTATTAATTGTGTGAGTTAGGTGAATTGTGAAATTTAAGTAATCTCGTTGGGAAACTCTTTAGGTGTTAGTTGATGTCTTCCGCTATGTATTCTGAATCTTTGATATCTTGTTGCATGTTATGTGTTGTAACTTTTTTTTAAAAAAAATTTTGCACTCTATTCTTGTGTTATGGCTTTCTCCCTTCGGGGTTTCCTGGCGGGGCATTACACCTGGTCTTAGACAATTTACCTTTGTACTCCATATCTTGTAAATATCTCTGCATAAAGAAACTCAGCCACCTTATTATCTCTTGAATGTGTCATGGCACGAGCTTCCACCCATTTTGTTACATAGTCTGTACATACCAAAATATAGGATCTGCCATTACAAGGTGGATCAATTGGACCAACAAAATCTAATCCCCACTTATCAAATGGTGCAACTGATATTTGTGGATATAGTGGCATCTCATCAAATTTTGTAGGTCTTCCCATTCACTTGAATCTATCATATTTCCATGTGTACTATGTTGCATCCTTGTGTAATGTGGGCCAATAGTATCCTGTATTGAGTATTTTAAGTGTTGTTCTTTTGGTAGCAAAATAGCCTCCACATGGCTCATCATGACATGCATGCAGGATGTCATATGTTTCATCTTCTCTGACACATCTTCTCATGACTTGGTCAGGCCCAGTATAAAACAAACAATCAACAATCCATGAGAAGTTAAAACTTTTTTCAACTAGCAACCTTCTTTCCTTAGGAGAGAAATAAATTGGCATCCTAGCAGCAGCTAAATAGTTGGCAATATCAACATACCAAGGAGTGTGAGCTTGGATGAGAAATAAATGTTCATCTGGAAAAACATCATCTATCACTATAGAATCTTCTTGTAATTGAAGTCTTGAAAGATAGTTTGCAACCACATTAGACCTCCCTAGTTTATCAATTACTGTGATATCAAATTCCTACATCAACAATAAACAACGAGCCAATCTACTAGTAATTGATGGCTTATTCATGAGATATCTGATTGCAGTATGATCTGTATGCACAAATATGGGATATCCCGTGATATAGTGCCTAAATTTGTTAAGTGCATATATAACAACTAGCATTTCCTTTTCAGTGACTATGTAATTCAACTCAGGTCCCTGTAAGTTCTTGCTAATATAATATATTGCATTTTCCAATTTGTCAATTTTTTTTCCTAACACTACTCCTATTGCATAATCAGATGCATCTATATGGATTTGGAATGGTAAAGACCAATTTGGGCCTTTAAGAACTGGTGCTTGAGTCAAAGCATGCTTAAGCTTTAAGAAAGCTTCATTGCATGCTCGGGTCCATTTAAATTCCATATCTTTGGTAAGAAGTGAATATAAAGGACTTGCAATTTTACTGAAATCTTTGATAAAGTGTCTGTAGTATCCGACATGACCAAGAAAACTTCTTACATCTTTTTGCTTCATAGGGGCATTGATATGCTGAATAACCTCAATTTTTGTTGGATCCATCGGGATGCCTTCTACAAACATATGATGACCAAGGACTATTCCTTCTTGCATCATAATGAAACATTTCTCACTATTTAATGACAAATTTTAGTCTTCACATCGTTGCAAAACTTTTTTCAGATTACCCAATGCTTGTTCAAATTTAGAACCATAAGTTGTAAAGTCATCCATATAGATTTCCATAATGTCTTGAGAAATATTAGAAAAGATACTGATCACTGCTCTTTGAAAAGTGGTTGGAGCATTACACAACCCAAAAGGAAGAACAAAATATGCATATGTGCCCCATGGCAAGTAAATGTTGTCTTCTCTTGATCCTCTAGGGCTATCTGAATCTGATTGTAACCACTGAATCCATCAAGGAATGAAAGGTATCTTTTACTAGCCAAGGAATCAAATACCTAATACACAAATGGTAATGGAAAATGATCTTTTCTTGTTGCTAAGTTTAGGGCTCTATAATCAACACATACCCTCCATTTTCCTCCTTTCTTAGGGACTAGGACCAAAGGTGATACCCATTGGCTGTCAGAGATAGGATAGATAAACCCAACCTTTAACAACTTCTGCAATTCTTCTTTAACTATCTCTTTTAAGATAGGATTGATTCTTCTTTGAGGTTGTCTAAGTGGGCAACACTCTTCCTTTATATAAATACGGTGGGTGCAAACTATTGGGTCTATCCCATGCATATCCTTGTAATCCCATGCAAAAGCATTTTTATGAAATTTTAGCAAGTCCACAATGTCCTCTTTTTGAATATCTGATAGATCTCTATTGATATTCAAATATTTATTCGACTCCACTTCTATCTTAATACTAAGATCAATTTGGTTCATATTAGAAAAATGAGAAGAAGATACTTCCTGTGGCAATAGAGTATGCAATATATCAGTGGCTGTAGGAAAGTCCAATCCTGCAATATTCAGAACCAATTCCTGCAATTTCTGCTCTTCTATTAATTCATTTATCAGGATTTTATAAAAAATTGATTCCTCATCATGTAATTGCATGAATGGCCCTCGATTAATCATCATAAGGTGATTAATATAATCAACTCCCTCAGATTCTTCTCCCAAAATAGGCCAAACAGTTTGTTGTTGTTCAAGCTGGGGTTGTACTGGAGAATACAAGGCTAATGTTTTTGTAGAACTCCCATCTGAAATAGTCATATCCCCTGATCTACATCCAATATATGCATCAGTTGTGGCAAGCCAAGGTCTACCCAAAATCACCGAATATCCTCCCACTATTGCTTTTGGAGATAAAATCATAAAGTCTGCAGGGTATTCCCAAGAATTCAAAATAACCACTACATCCTCAATGATACCATCAGGTCTCACTGTAGAGCTATCAACAAGCTATATAACTATGGGTGTAGGCCTTAAACTATTGATCTCAAGATGTTTCATTACTTCCCTTGTCATCACATTAATGGTTTCCCCTAAATCAATCAAAACTTTTTTTATTTGACTGCCATTAATGATTATACTCACAACAGGACTACCTGGATCAAAATATTTTGGAATGACAATCTTGCCTAACATAATATCTGCCAGTTGACCCATAACATACACTGTTTGTGGATCCTTTTTCTTCCTGCTAGGTTTTTTTAGACATGCTTCTCTCAGTGCCTTACCATATATGGGAACATCTTTTATTGCTTGCAATAATGGAATTTTAACACAAATATGCTTCAATTGATCTATAATATCAAAGCCTTCCTGTGGTTCTGTGGGAATTTCGTTTTCTTGCAATCTCTGGGGAAATGGTGGCAATATTTGGTTCTGAGCTATTGTATCTATTGGATTAGAGATTTCTTGCTCCTCTTGTAACTCAGTGATAACTGATGAGAGGGATTAGGTAGAGTTGTCCCAGATCGGAGGTGAATGTCATTTAGAGATAGAGAATAGCCTAGGTATTGATTAAGATCAGCTGAATGAGGTTGTTGTTGTTGAGACTTAATATTAGAATTTGGCAGCGGTTGAGTAGGCAACTGCATTGGTTTAGGTGGTACGATAATGGCTACAAGAGGAGGCATTAGTGTAGGAGGCTGTGGGTGTTGAATAGGCAACTGATAACCAGAAGATTGGGCATTCCATGGCTGACTCCCCCTCCATTGAGAAGTAGGTTGCCAATTCCCTTGAAATTGGTTTCCTTGGCCCTGAGGTGGGTACCAGTTCCCTTGTGGCTGCTGCCACTGTGGCATTTGATTACCAAAATGTTGCCCTTGGCCTTGAGAACCATACCAATTTTGATAATTACCAAAATTTTGAGCATATGTTGATTGCCATTGGTTATTTGGTGCATAAGAATTTCCACTATAACCAGAAAAAGAAAGTGAATCCGGAGGCATACCTTGTCTTTGGAAATTAGGTCTTCTTTGAGAAACATAGAAGACTTTCTCGTCCTCACCTTGTATTGGCTTGAAGTCAGGTACCTCCACATTTGCAACCATTTTACATCTGCAATCCTTCTTCACTATTTACAATGAGGGCAAAATTCTGCAAGGAATGTATCAGCTTCTTCACGCTTCTTCTTAGCTGCAAGTGTACCTAACTAGGTAGCCATATTATTTATAATGTCCTCCTTAAAGTCCTTTAACAAATGGCTAAGTTCCAATCTAGAAACTCCAGTTCCAGATGCTGATGATGGTGCTCCTGGTTTAAAATGCCTATCCTTCTTAGAAGCAGATCTGGAATACTTCTTGCAAATTTTTCCTATTTTAGCCCAAGTGGACTGTGTAATGTCACCTCCTCCCATAAGAACCAAAGAATCAGTGCATTCCTCACTAATTCCCCTCAAAAATATCAACTTGAGGGAATCTTCATTGAGAGTACTATGCTTGGACTTTTTCACACTAAACAGGAACCTTTCCAGATAATCTTCAAGACTCTCATCTTCTTTCCATGTCATTCTAAAGATATCATCCCCATGATGATCAGTCCCTCTACAATAATCTTTGTATTTTACAAGAAACAACCTTTTCATCTCATCCCATGTATTGATTGTACTACTACCCAAGCTCATAAACCATCTCAAGGATGACTCCTTCAAGGTGGCAGGAAATTTTTTGAGTCTATGGGCATTTGTAGTATAGTCAAAACTCCTACAAAGAACATCAAACTCAAATAGACCTGTGTCCGGATCCTCTGTCACCAATCTATAGAATTTAGGGAGTGAAGATGTTGGAATGTTCTTGAGATTAGCTTTATCATGTTGATCAGATATGGGGAACTCAAAGGTTGAGCCTGGTGGTGGTGGTGGGTTATTTCCACCAAGAGGGGGGTTCACTTGCATTAGACTTGTGGGGGTTGTTACTATAGGAAATTTTTCTTCTTGAAGACCAAAGAGGAACTATAGACTACCTTCTGAAAATTCAGGTTCAGGGTGGTTCAAATTCTATGGGGTTTGGTAAAGTTCAGCAAAAGGATTTATATTTGGGAAATTATCTTCTGCATGATTAGAATGAGTGGGCATAAATCTACCTCTGGCATCTCTTCTTCGTCTATGCATACAGATTCATGAAATTTTTCGAACAATCAGGTATACAAAAAAAAAAACTAACTGAAAACTGAAAAGAATAATAACTATAGGAGGTTCTTAGTTTGACACCATCCCCAACAATGGTGCCAAAAATGTCTACCCCAACAATAAGAATAATAACTCTAATTGAAGTCTCAACCCGAAGTTTGGACATTCATATGGTAAAGTTACTATTTTCATGGCTAGTGCTCATTTGATTGTCAACCCAGGGACATAATACTTGAAATGGGTCTGCACAATATATGCACTAAGTTCCTTCAATAGCTATTATGTATTACTGTAGCAACTAACATTATGCGAAAAAGGAAGACAAGAATAGAAATTATAGAAAGGATACAGGAAACAAATCTACATAAATTCATAAAAACAATGCTGGAAAGTTCTAATATGGATAAACAAAAATTACTCTATTATGGCATGGCTGCAGGAACAATTAGTGGATCTGTTTCCAGTGGCTGCAGGAACAGTCTAAGCAAGAACTTCTACTGTGACTAAAGGAAGAAAACTAATTTTAATGAACACACATAGTATTACTCACCAAGTGGGCCCCCTTGGATGAGTGATACCAATCTTCCAGAAACTACTTTTAACATATCAAAATAACATAATTTTATTCATTGCTTCTTGAAAGTGATTATATATTTTGAAAAGAAACTCAAGAATGATTATAAAAAAACCTCTGCTCTATTCTTTTCTCTTCCGTCTAACTTCAAAGAAAAAGAAGAGCTTATTATTAAAGGGAAATCAACTACAATAGACAACACAAATCACACCTAGAAGAGGAGGCGGATGATTGACCGATAAAGAAGATAACTAGAGCTAAGCTACAGGAAACATGGATCTAAATTGAACCACAATCTTTGCATGCCGTGGCGGTGTTTGCAAATTCAATGCCCACTGAAGTTAGATATTGGTAGTGTCACTTGACTACTCTGCCTATGCCATACCTTGTGCTTTCTCAGCTCCTCTTTAGTTTGATCTTTAGATATCTCTTATGTAATCCTTCCTTCAGCAAGCACGATAGGAGAATATCCACCGTGGCACCATTTATTGCCTGCACTACAATAGAAATAATATACAAGGACATACATACGCATTTTATTTAATTAACACATATTAATTCACATATGATATTACCCTAAATAATCCGCATGGCAACAAGAACAAATCACATGGTTGCAGGAATAAATGGCATGGCTGCAGGAATAGACCGGCAAAGTTCAAACATAATTTCGTAAGTTCAGGTTTAACACATGGAATACATATAGTCAATTTACAATACATCCTTACTACTATGCAAACCAAAATATGTCAAAAACTTAAGAGTTCTGATGATAAAAACATGACAAAGTCTTAACTTATCACTACCTCAAGTGGAAACCAAGGGCCTTCTCCTCTGTGACCTAGACCACCACCTTCAAAACCCATTTTTGCATAATGTTTGTCCCTTTTCTATATTTTTCTTTCATGGAAGCATCAAATCCACTAAATTTTGCAGAGACTTTAGTATTTGTTGGAGTGACCTCAACCTCGTACTCATTTTCATCATCACTTCTATCATATCCATCTATGGGATGCTCCATATTCCACAGTTTTCTAAACTCAATATCCTCACCAATTTCATCAAAGTCTACATTGGTCTTTGGTTCACCAAGATTCTTCCTCATAGTCAAAAAACCATTTAGTTTCATTTGAGTCCAATGTCTGTCTTTACATTCATGTAGTTTATTTTTGGGAATAGCTTTGTTAGATGGATTAGCAACTTTATGGTAGAAATTGTAGAACCTCCTATTTTCATTTTCATTTTGGATGCCCTGCTCTTTTGTTTTCTATGTTTGTAATGCCATAATTTGAGAAGACAATTCTTCTATTGAAATTTTTTTGTCAGCGGAAATTTTCTCCATCTCTTTTTTTACCTCATCCCAAGAGTCCATGTTCTTAAGATTTTCTAGCAATGGTTTACTTTCATGTTGACATAACCTTTTGGAATTCCCATTTTTCTTAAGCCTTGTTTGAATGATGTTGAGTGGATCACACTACCAGTGACCCTCAACACCAAAGCTAAAAATTATCAAAAAATCATGTGCCACTTCGAATGATTTTCTGTCAAATGTGAACCCTCCACATGAGAAAGGCAAGGAAGGAAATATGCTCTTCTTTTGCTAACCATGAAAGAGTACATCTGTGCTCTCCAATTGTTGTACATATTCCATTTCAAAAACCTTCTCTGTCACATGTATTGAAAGTTTGTAGGGTTCTACTGCTGATTCGTAAAACCTTAACATAGTGTAATCTTCCATGAAGAACTAGTCAGCCAATTGTATTTGACTTCTGAGTTGAATACAATCTCTACAAGACACGAGCAATCTAGGCATTGGAGTGCTTGTAATTTCATTATACATTGGTGCAAAAAAGAAGTCTACAAAATGGTTGTAGTTCTTTCTATTATCATTCATCCTTATCTTAGGTGTCCATTCATATATTGGACACTTTACTTTGTTCTCAGTCTTCTCATTAATATTATAGACCTTAATGTGAAGCTTGTTGGTCTCTAATATTGCACGATACTTTGATAGAAGAAGATAGGACAAGTAGGATGTGAACCTAAATGTCTTACAGGAACCTGTTTTAATCATTAGTAATTGTGTTTGCATGGATTGAACAACGTGCTCAACAAAATTAAATCTTACTGGTTCTGTTAGGCAATGGATATTAAAATTCATTTCAAGAAGGCTGGCACCCACTTCCCTATCATTTTCTAATCCTAGGCAAAATGTTAGCAAGGAAATAATATCCTAAAACCATGACACAAAAATATTATAATCATAAGGAGGATTATGATTCTGATCCAATCGAGTACCACACTCTATTAGACCTTTGATAAATGTATCTTTATAATTTGCATAGATTATGTCATATTGCTCTGCCAGCTTTCCTCGGTCAATGTGGATGTTTGAGTTTTGTGCTTCAAACCCTAGGTTCAACAAATGAGAAAATTCTCTCTCGATTATGGACAAAATTTCCTCTTGAATATTTTTATTGATAGTTGCTTTTCTATCTTCATCATAATTTTGGGCACAAACCATGACAATTTATGGGCAAGGGAATACTTTAGGTAACACCATGCTGGGAAGTCCAACATACCACGATGCAACTTTATTTGTACTTGCATTTAATATTGTGTTAAAGGCAGTATAATTTTCCTTGTTTGGATCTCTCGCCTTATTAGACAATGCATATCCAATTTCTATGTGTGTAGGAGAAAAAGTGACACTAAGCAAACATGCCCTAATCTCACTTTCAACCACACACTTGTGGAATACAAAAGAGCCTAGAGGTATCAAACAATTGGCTACTTATTTTTGTGAAAGAGAGAGCCACAGGCTACCTATTAGGATTTCTATTCCTTTGTTGCAATTGAAAGATAAAATGATGCAAGTTCAATCCCTAACCCCAAAGTGCAAGTATGAACTAATAACAAGATTGCAGAATTGAACTTAAACAATGGAAAGCTGTAAACACAAGGACAAGACAAGAATGCAAATGCGTACCTGGTGTTAAAATATGAATGAAAATGTTCGGGACGGGGGTGTGGGCGCCACTGTCCTGATTCTGCCCCTGAAACTGCTCTGGAAACTGCTGTTTTGCAACCTGGAAAGCTGTCAAAAATGCTGAAAACTGCTGTCTGTCAGGAGGACCAGGGCGCCTAGCGCCCCTATCCCAGGGACTAGGGCACCTAGCGCCCCTGTCCTGGCAGGACCAGGGCACCCCATGCCCCTATCCTGGTCTTTTGCTCTGAAACTTGGTGTGAAGTTCTGTCTCAGTCTGCTTCTCCCGGATCTGTCACCTGCGGCGTTGTCTGAGTCCCGAAACCTACACTTATATCTGAAAAGGGTATGGGCAGCTATATAGGGTTCTTCCTTAGTCAAACCCCCACTTCGGTGATTTCCACCTCCACGAATAGCCAAGTTGTATTGTAAAATGTATTGTGTGTGCATACCTAGTGTGTGTGCAAGGTCCTTAAATGCAAGAAAGCAAACTAGAGCAACCTAGAAAGTAAACCCTAATTGCTTGTAAATGATAATGTAAATGCTCTAAATCAAGATGCAAAGTGATCTAAAGCATGAATAAAGGATATATTGAAGTTTATGCAAAGACATGAAAACAACATGAAATCATACCCAACCCTTAAGGGAGGAGTACAAGCTAATCTTCAGTCGGTAATCTCCTATTGTTCTTCAATGTCTCCCAAGCCCTAAATGAATGAAATTGATGAATGCTTGATGGATGGATGTTGAATGTTATTGAAGTCTTCAAAGATCTGCTCTTTTGCTCCATAGAAGGTCCTCGAAAGCCAAAATTCTGATCCATTCAAATGAAGAAAGAGAGCTCTTATGTATGAAACCCTAGGTCTTAATTTCGACCTTTGGCCGACCTAGAGATTGAATCTCCCACCAATTTCTTGGGGTTAAGCTTTATTTTATGATTGGATCACGCTCCTAAAATTTTGGGAAAAATGTCCGGGACCATGTGCACGCCGGGCGCCATGGTCCCGACAACTTTTCACCAAATTTTCAGGGCCGTCGGATATGATGATTTTAGAGCGAATCCTGAAGTTATAGGTGATTTCAAGATGTTTTGACCCCCGAAATCAAGCCCCCAAGTTCAAAATAGGACCCAATTAGGGTTTTTGATTAAATGATGTATAGGAGGAATAAAATGAAAGGGGCACACTTTAATGAAAAGGGCCCAACTTTATGATATGGGAGATGATAAAATAGAACCCTAGACCTAATTAATTTAATTAATTAAGTGCTAAAGGGGAAAATGCAATGCAAAATGCAAAATGCGCCAAGGCGGATGCTAAACTAGGTGTGAAATTGTACCACCCTAGCAAGTGCGTACAATTTATGACGCTACATTTAGCCCCCACTTTAGCGGTCATATGAACACTACGTGCATATGCAAGCTAAAGTACAGAAAAGTAAACATTATTTGAAAAAGGATATATCCATAAGTCTGTCGAACGAAGCCCCCAGCGACATCTGCAGTACACAGCTAGGAACCGCATCCTACAAAACACACGTTAGATCACAAAATCACCTAATGCTTACTAAGGAAGGTGATGAAAATTCGAGGGTAGCTATATGCCCCCCCTGTTTCGGCTTGCTAATTTTAGTGAGTTGAAACAGGGTATCATGTTTACCACTTCGAATTGTTAAAGAATATTGATGACAAATGCTCACAAGAAGATTTGATATGAGATCAAAAACTAATGGAGAATCATTTGGTAAGAAAGAGGACTAAATCTCAATTCCAACACAACAAAGAGTGTGAGGATTTGAGAGTTCTCTAACACAAGATGAAGGATGTAAATGGAAACAAAACGCAAAGAGAAGAAAAGAAAGGAAAAAAAAAAGCATGAATACACACATTGGTGATCCATGAGAAGAATAGTGAGAGAGAAAACATGGACTTCTCACCCCTAGATCTTGTCTAGGTGATCCATGGAAAAGGACATGGAAAACTAGCCCCTAGAGTCTGTCTAGGTGATCCATGTAAGGGAGGAGAGTGAGAAAGTCTAGCCTTATGCCACTAGTTCCACTCAACCTCATGCATGTGTGTGTAAGGGAGGTTAGGAGCACCTCATAGGAGTCTATGCCCGAGTATGCTACAACCTGTATATGTATAGTACAAAAGCGTGACATCTCGCTCTAAGAGTCTATGCTCTAGTTCCGAGAATAATCACCTTGCATAAAAGAAAAATGGAGACATCTCGCTCTAAGAGTCTGTGCTCTGGTTCTGAGAATGACCCATTTCTCAAAAAGGTGTAATGTTTATGTCATAAGCAAAGTAGAACAAGGATACCTACCTTCATCACAAAAGAAGATACCCCAAAGATGCAACAATGTCATAGATCCAAGCAAGAGAGTTTTGCACTCTTTAAGCAAGGATAAGATAGTTGAAAAGGGATATCTTGTAGTATGTGTAAAGGAGAGAAGAGATCTTTGTACAAAAGACACCTATCCCCAAGAGGAATTGTCTTAGAAAAATATAACATCTTCTAGAATAAGACAAAGAAGAGAATAAGAATGCAATACTTCCTTCTTTTGCGAGGTGAAAGTGATTCTTAATGAAGGATGATGCTCTTTTTAACCCAATTGGGAGAGTGAATTCATTATGGATGTATTTTACTAGTGAAAAAGAGGTTGTAGTCAAGGACTTACACCTCTTGTAAGAGAGAATCCTTGAACAAACAACAACAAATGCATACAAGGAATAACATCAAGTAATAAAGTTCACACCATCCACGAAATAGGAAAAAGTGGATCCTTAGATAAAAAAAAGGAA
Organism: Cryptomeria japonica; assembly: GCF_030272615.1. NCBI lineage: Eukaryota > Viridiplantae > Streptophyta > Pinopsida > Cupressales > Cupressaceae > Cryptomeria > Cryptomeria japonica. The sequence goes on along the minus strand of NC_081408.1, from coordinate 176,836,044 downwards.
AGATCATTGCCTCCCAAGGATAAGGACAATGAGAAGGACTTACACAATCTTCTAAGGAGAGATTTAGACATAAGCGAAATGTACTACATACTCACATGAGTTCATGCAAGCAAGACATTAGTGTATGTAAAATGCTTCTCACAAGAAGTGGGTAGGATAAGAAAGAGAATACACATCTTCTCCCATATTTAGGAAAAGAGGATTCTAAAGAAAAGATGATCAATATTTCCACACTATTACCCCAAATGGAAATTTTAACCATAAAAAGAAGAGATGTATGAAATCACTCTTGTCCCCATAGGAACAAGAGATAACATAGAAAAATTAGGCTATTATGTTGCTTCAAAAATATGATTGCACTTGAAATTGTACCATCATGAATGACAATGAGCCCCCAGTAAATGAGCTACCAATGTCACATAATGATGAGCAACATAATAGCCATTAATGTTATTTAAAGACATGATAGATTGAATGAGGTATTTGAATATGACATGCTAAATGCTCAACTATAAGTGAGATCAAAAACATGTATAAAATGATAAAAATTGAAGAAGAAAAGTCACAAGAAATCTTAGAAGAGGGATGAGTGTAATTTATTAGAGCCTTTTCCCTGGAGGAAAGAACTTTATGATGAATAGGAGATAAAGATTCATAAGTGGATTTAGAAATTTGAGGGGATTCATAAAGAGATTTGTTCATCGCCAAGATTTCCTTATGAGGGGAATGAGAGTTGATAGAAGTAGAAGATGATTTAGTTGAAGTGAGATCGTCATCACTACTAAATATAGCATTCACATTAAGAGATGGTCTTTTAGATGCTTTGGTGGGCTTAGAAAGATTATATCCAAGTCCAAATGAATATTCATGCATGTTATGTTCTAAAGGAACTTTAATTCCTTGTTCATTTGCGCCACAACCATTTCCACTATAGCCACTCTTAGCCAAAATATGAAAACCACGACCATAACGATTAGCCATTTCAGAAAGAAAAGGTGGTTTTTCATAAGACAAAGAATCAAATTCTTCAGAATTAGAGGTGTGAGGAGAAGAAGTTTGAGAAGCGGCCACAAAATTATTGCGCATAGGTTCAGGTAAGATTGATTGATTTTTAGTGTCTTCCTTCTTTTTAACTTTAAACTCTCTAGGAGGAACCCTATACTCACCTACAAAGGTGGGATTAAAATCAAGAGATCCCCAATCGTCTTCTGCAAGAACCTTCTCAGGATCAAAAGCCTTTTCATGTGTAGATTCAAGTTGAGAAGAATCTTCTTCAGGAACTTCAAACTCATCCAAAGAATTTTGATTATCAGAGGGTAATGATTCATCCATAGGTATCTTGTTTAACGAGTCATCACTAGAAGAGGAAGGCTTAGAAGAACTCCCTTTGGAAGTAGATGTTTGCAAACAAGCTTGAAAATTAGTATCACCTATCAAGGTATATGTCTTATTGTTATAAATAAATTTAACTTGTCTATGCAATGTGGAGGGGACAGCTTGCATACTGTGAATCCAAGGTCTCCCTAATAACAAGTTGTATGTTAGATTTCCTGACATAACATGGATAGGAGTAGGCAAAGTAACAGGTCCCACTGTGATGGGTAAGGTGATAATACCTAATGAAGACTTAGCCACATTATCAAAGCCTCGAATGGGATGAGAGTCAGGCTCAATAAGGGATGTATCCACATTCATCTTATGCAATAGATTAATGCTACACACATTAAGGCCAGAACCATTATCTACCAGTGTTCGTCTTATAGCAGTGTTATTTATGATAACCACAATCATCAAGGGATCATATTGATGTTGAATTTCACTAGTAGGCAACTCATCTTGGGTAAACACAATTTAAGCTTTAGGATTCATCACAGAGTTAACCAAAGACACTATATTACTAGATGTATTAGGTGGAGGAACATTCAAATCTTTCAAGGCATCTTGTAACATTCCATGATGAGCAGAAGAAGTTTGGATCAAATCCCAAAGGGATATCTTAGCAGGGGTAGTTTTAAGTTGTTCTATGAGATCATAGTCCTTACTAAGCATTTGTGAAATACGAGGAGCTTGAGGAAGAATAGGTTGGGAAGGAGGAAGCGAAGTGGGGATAACTGGAGGAGGATTAGGTTGCGTATTGTTTCTTGTGTTATAGGTATGGGCAACCGCATGATAACTCTCTCTAGTCAGTTGCTTAGCATACTCATAAGGGCTCTTAGTAGAATAACCTCCTTGCATAGTAATAATAGGTTTCTTAGGCGTGCAAAAAGAATCATTAGGATAACCACCTTGAACCACTAAGATAGGCTTATTTAAAGGTTGAGAATTTTGAGAAGGACAAGCACCTTGGATAGTGAAGAGAGGTTTGTTAGGTGTCTCATTCACATGTATCAAATTGATTGAGGATGGTTTAGAGGAATGAACAAAAGTGTTGGAAGAATTATTGATAGTCTTCTCTTGCACTAAAATCTTATCACGGATTAAATCAATTTTAGGAGAGAGACAAGGGATAGGCATTGATGTTCTAGTAGGAAGAGTAATACTAGGAAAGGTCATATCATCCTTTATCATCACAGGATCTACATGGGGAATAAACTCTCTAGGAGAAGGATCAACACTACTCTCTAAAGTCTCACTTTTGAGAGGGAGATCTTTGAAAGAAATGTTAACCATCTTGTTTTGAACTAGGGTTTCCTTATGAGTAGAACCAAGTTGAGGAGAGGGAGATGCTTTATTTTTAGAGGGAGAATAATTGAGATTCAAGGAAGGGGAGAAACTATCAAGGGAGTTTCCAATCTTGATTTCATCCCCTTTGGCTAGGGGTAGAGAATAATCTATACCTTCTTCTAATGGTTCATCCCAAATAGTGAGGTTGTTGAAAGGAATGTTTGAAGTATTGTCAATTTCGGGAGAGGAGATAACATTTTTTATTAATTCCTCATCCTTAGGAGGGAGAGCATCAATAGATGTGTTAAACTCATCCTCTTTCCTCAAAATATGTTCAATATGATCTTTAGGGGAGAGAGAATTAAGGAAATTGCTTATTATTTCATCTTCTTTCTCTAAGGGATGCTTATGGGTAAGACCAAATTTAGGAGAAGGGTAAGCATTTATCATTAATTCATCATCTCTAGTGGGAATTTTGTTGGAAAAGGAAAGGCCATCACTAGGAAATGTAGGGATAATGTCATCTTCTTGCACAAAAGGATCCTCATGAAGGGAGTGTTTTTTAGGAGACTCAAAGGCATCAAGGGCATCATTCAACAAAGCATGATCATATCTATTAAAAAGTTTATCTTTTGATTCAAAAGGAGATATCTCTTCATAGAGGGGATCATTGAAAACAACCATGTTACTAGATTTAGTGGAAGAGCTGATAGGAATGTACCCTTGAGAGGAATCATTCGACTTATCTTTCTCATCACAACGAAATGGCATAGTAACAATGTTTATGAGTTTTTGGTAAAATGAAGGTTTGGTATATTTAGGTTTCAAAAATTCATCTAAAGCTTCATCTAACTCATAATCATCACAAATATGAACATCTTGCAAATAAAAATCTGACATTTTGAAATTGCATAAAATTTAAACACACAATGCAAAGAAACACACTTTTTTTTTCTTTTTTTCTTTTTAATGAAAATGAAATGAAAACACACTAAATCTAGATCTAGATCTAACAAATGCAATGCAAGAGGAAGCAATAATAGATTCACGTCGGGTTCACCAAAATGTGTAGGAGAAAAAGTGACACTAAGCAAACATGCCCTAATCTCACTTTCAACCACACACTTGTGGAATACGAAAGAGCCTAGAGGTATCACACAATTGGCTACTTCTTTTTGTGAAAGAGAGAGCCATGGGCTACCTATTAGGATTTCTATTCCTTTGTTGCAATTGAAAGATAAAATGATGCAAGTTCAATCCCTAACCCCAAAGTGCAAGTATGAACTAATAACAAGATTGCAGAATTGAACTTAAACAATGGAAAGCTGTAAACACAAGGACAAGACAAGAATGCAAATGCATACCCGGTGTTAAAATATGAATGAAAATGTTTAGGACAGGGGCGCGGGCGCCACTGTCTTGATTCTGCCCCTGAAACTGCTCTGGAAACTGCTGTTTTGCAACCTGGAAAGCTGTCAAAAATGCTGAAAACTGCTGTCTGTCAGGAGGACCAGGGCACCCAGCACCCCTGTCCCAGGGACCAGGGTGCCCAGCACCCCTATCTTGGCAGGACCAGGGCGCCCCACGCCCCTGTCCTGGTCTTTTTCTTTGAAACTTGGTGTGAAGTTCTGTCTCGGTCTGCTTCTCCCAGATCTGTCACCTGCGGCGTCGTCCGAGTCCCGAAACCTGCACTTATATCTGAAAAGGGTATGGGTGGCTATATAGGGTTTTGCCTTAGTCAAACCCCCGCTTCGGTGATTTCCATCTCCACGAATAGCCAAGTTGTATTGTAAAATGTATTGTGTGTGCAGACCTAGTGTGTGTGCAAGGTCCTTAAATGCAAGAAAGCAAACTAGAGCAACCTAGAAAGTAAACCCTAATTGCTTGTAAATGATAATGTAAATGCTCTAAATCAAGATGCAAAGTGATCTAAAGCATGAATAAAGGATATATTGAAGCTTATGCAAAGACATGAAAACAACATGAAATCATACCCAACCCTTAAGGGAGGAGTACAAGCCAATCTTCAGTCGGTAATCTCCTATTGTTCTTCAATGTCTCCCAAGCCCTAAATGAATGAAATTGATGAATGCTTGATGGATGGATGTTGAATGTTATTGAAGTCTTCAAAGATCTGCTCTTTCGCTCCATAGAAGGTCCTCGAAAGCCAAAATTCCGATCCATTCAAATGAAGAAAGAGAGCTCTTATGTATGAAACCCTAGGTCTTAATTTTGACTTTTGGCCGACCTAGAGATTGAATCTCCCCCCAATTTCTTAGGGTTAAGCTTTATTTTATGATTGGATCGCGCTCCTAAAATTTTGGGAAAAATGTCCGGGACCATGTGCACGCCGGGCGCCATGGTCCCGACAACTTTTCACCAAATTTTCAGGGTCGTTGGATATGATGATTATAGAGCGAATCCCGAAGTTATAGGTGATTTTGAGATGTTTTGACCCCCGAAATCAAGCCCCCAAGTTCAAAATAGGACCCAATTAGGGTTTTTGATTAAATGATGTATAGGAGGAATAAAATGAAAGGGGCACACTTTAATGAAAAGGGCCCAACTTTATGATATGGGAGATGATAAAATAGAACCCTAGACCTAATTAATTTAATTAATTAAGTGCTAAAGGGGAAAATGCAATGCAAAATGCAAAATGCGCCAAGGCGGGTGCTAAACTAGGTGTGAAATTGTACCACCCTAGCAAGTGCGTACAATTTACGACGCTACACTATGATTCACTTTTTACCATGGATTATAGAGTCATAAATATCATGGTATTCATTAGTGAAACCTGCAGCTTTAACTAGTTTGATTAAGTCTATTTTTTTATTCGCTTGGGTTTTAGTTGTACTATCTGGTTTCCTCATCACTAGTACTATTAATGGTTCAAAATAATGCTAACCCTCAATTTGAACCCCTAACTCTAGCTCTACAATCTAAATGGTAAACCATGAGATTCAAAAATAAAAAATGTGGGATGTAGGTGTTCTAGATCTTACCCGAAATTTCTATTTGAGTAGACCGGTGCAGACAGACTCTGTTGCATTCCTCAATCTAGTAGTCATTTCTGAATCTCCTTGGATTTACTAGTTTCTCCAAGAATCAAAATACCAATATGATTCCCTTAGTTTGAAAACCCTCAAAAGTTCAAAAGTAAAACCTAAAGAGCAAGATTTATAGAATCATGTTGTAATTTTATAAATTATTATAATTAACTATTCACTGCTATAGGGAAAAAAATTCATTGCTTCTTTCTAAATTATGAGGACTGACAGTCTGACACGTCACACAAGTCACTTTTTTGGAATGTTTTTGAAGACTTTTTAATCCCTTACAACTTCTGCCCGAAATAGAGCTTATTACACTTAATTAAGTATACAATTACAAATTTAGAATCTAGCTATACTTAATTAAATGTTTATCATTTATGGAAGTCTTTCGGTAGACGTTTGTAAAAAATGTTTATCATTCCCACATTCAACCAAAATACACGTTAGGTCGTTGATCTATGCTCATCCAACGGATGATGGTATCCTTTGTTAGTTGTTGTGGGTCCCATTATACATAGTATTTTTGCCACCCAAACACCAAGTCACCTGACACTTCATCATCCCATGGGCCATAACCTTTGTTTCGTGTCGGTGTTCAATGACATGTGTTTCTGGTGGAAGTTTGCAAAAAACATTTAGAGATCCCATATTCGGCCTGAAATACACCTTAAGATGTTGATCTATGCTCATCCAATGGATGATGGTATCTGTTGTCAGTTGTCGTGGTTCCCATTATCAATAGGAATTTTGCTAGTTTGGGGATCATGTCAACTAACACTTTCCCACTTACATTCTTCACTTTTAAAACTAATTTATTTTTAAAATTTTTAACAATTATTTCTTATTGTTTTTTAAAGTTACATTAGCAAAATGTTAAATATAATATATATTAATATTGAATTTATTTTTATTAATTTTTAAAGATGGCGTTGAGCACGAAGGGAAGTTTTAGGGTTTGAGCTAGGGCATCGACACCCTAGCTCATGGGCGGTCTCTGTTTACTTGTGCGTCAGGGGAAGGGCATTAGGTTTTCTTGCAAGGTGGGGAGGATCTATCTTCTGGGTGGTTGGTATTAGTGGTGGTGCGGTGGCTTATGGGTGGAGGGTTTGAGTTGAGCATGGTAGAGGCTCAGGTTTTCCTACTGTTTCAGGGATAGCCTGTGGGGTAAGGGGGGCTTAGGTCCATTTTTCCCTTTTGTGGTACTCAGGAGAGGTGGGTGTTCAGTGATTAGTAGGGGTGTGTGGATTCATCATTCATCTCCCTTTGGGGTGTGAGTTTACCGTGTGGTGCAATGTATAGTACTAGTGGAGAGGCCTCAAGGGGATCACCCGACATGGATTTTCATCTTGTGTTGGGTTCAAAATTCCCATCCCAAAGTATCAAGACTTTTGATATTAATCTTTTTGTTTCAGATTTTGGGTTTGGTAGTGCTGGTATGCCTAATGGCTCTCGGATTACGAAGATTAATGGTTGTCTGGAGAGATGCAGTGAGAGACCAAAATTGGTAATTCCTTCGGAGATGATAGATGAAGATGTTGAATAATTTTCAAAACACTCGTTATATTGTAATTTTTTGGGGATGGGGGTTTCTATGCAATTTTTGGAGAACTCGGCTCAGAGGACTTGGTCATCGGAAGGGGAAATGGAGATTATGCTGCTGGTAGACAACTACTTCATGGTTACATTCAATTGCATGGAGGATCGCAATAGGGTTTTTGAAGGAGGTCCATATTTTTATAACCAGGTGGGGTTGTTCATCAAACCTTGGCATGCGGGGTTTAACCCTTTGGAGGAACTCCCGAATAGAGTCCCAGTGTGGGTCCATTTATCACATTTTTTGGTGGAATGTTGCTAGGAGGATGTGTTGCAGATGCTCGTTTCATTTCTTGGGAAGTCAGTTGGATCTTCAATGCAAACCTTGGGGAGAAAGGTAATGACTTTCACTTGTATCTATGTTGAAATTGATCTTAGTAAGCCTTTTCCAGATGCTATAGATATGTGTGCATGCTCTTATTCTTGGGTCTAATAGTTGGATTATGAGACTACCATTTCAGTGTCGTATGTGTCATGAGTATGGTCATTTGAAGCGCAAGTGCCCTAGGTATAAACCAGTTGTGTGTCAACCTCAATAGCCTTCCCGTACCTAGATGGGAATGATAAAGGGAAAGATTCCATGTTTGATAAGGTGGTGGGTGTTGATGGTTTTTTCCCAGTTAAGACAAAGAACAAGAATCAGGGATAAAAGATGTCCTTGTAGGAGAGATAGGAGGAGAGTACCTTTAACATATTTGAAGCCTTGGATGACCTTAGCTAATAGGAGGTGAACCTAGGGTTAATTCCTTTGGATCAAGGTGCATCAAGGTTGCTCCCTGAGAGTGTGAATTGAGATTCTACCCAGGTTCTTCAGGTGGTTGGGAGTCAACAAATGGAGATGGATCAACTAGTAGTGGCTCTGTTGGGACCCATTTCTAGTGCTGAAGTGAAGTTGGCTGGGGGGATGTTTCTCCTACATCACATAAATTGGAATCTGTTGGGATCAAAAGTAACAAGAGCTCCTTACATCTGGGTCTTCATCAGAAAGACATTAAAAAAGGAGCAATGAAGAAGATTTTGAAGGTTGGCAGAAAGAAGGATTTGGATAAGATCAAATTGATGGGGGAAAATTTGGTTGAGTCAGGGTTAGTAAAGACTCTGGATTCTAATTTTTCCAATCCCCTGAAATGATTGTGCTATCATGGAATGTGAGGGGCTTGAATAGTGGCCCTAGACAAAAAGTTGTCTGGGAGTTGATAAGGAGTCATTCTCTTGATGTCCTTTTCTTGCGGGAAACTAAATTATCTGTGGAAAGTATGTTGGGTTTAGTGCTGAAGCTATGGGGGACATGCGAGTGTTAGTGTATTGGGGCTTTTGGATCCTCTAGAGGGGTGGCATTTCTTTGGAACCCCTTGAGGATTCATCCTATTTGGTGGGTTACTTCCAGATCTTCTTTATCTGGGGTTGCTTCTAGTCTTGAGACTGGGGAATATATCTGGTTTGCTAACATTTATGCCCCCGCTAATCTTTAGGGTAAGCATAATTTAAAGTCTCATATTTCTTTTATGTGAGGGTTGTTCCCTTTTAATCCATGGATTATGGTGGACGATTTCAATGCCATCTTAGATTTGAGTGAGAAGAAGGGTGGTGTTATGCGATTGGAACCTTCTTCCTTCCTTCTTCGGGATAGTATATCAACATTGCATCTTGTTGACATTAAGCCTGGTAATGGTCTATTCACTTTGAACAACAGTTGGACATGGGAGTATTGGATTATGGAGAGGCTGGATCACTTTCTGGTTTCTAGTTATTGGATTGGTGGGGGTTGGTCCACATGTTCTGAGATTTTAGACTGGAGAGGTTTGGACCACTGGTCCATAAAGCTGGTGTCTTCTTCTACTCGGGTCACTCACACTCCTTCTTTTAAATTCCATCTTATGTGGTTATGGGATCCTTCTTTGCAGGATCATGTTGCTGAGTGGTGGAGGAAAGGGAGGCCAGCCTTTGGCACTACTATGTACACTTTTGCCAAGCAGCTGCAATTTGTTAAGTTTCATCTTAAACAGTGGAATTGTCAGTGTTTTGAGAATATTTTTCATGCTAAGATAGCTTCTCAACTAGAGTTGAATGGAATTACTAGAGAAATAAAAGAGCATGGTTTATCTAAAGCCTTGCTTAGGGAGGAAGACATGACAGTCAAGGCTTTAGAGGAGTGGGATCTTAGGGAGTAAATCTACTAGAAACAAAGAGATCATATTGATTGGCTTCAAGTGGGCGACAAGAATACTGTGTTCTTCTTCAATTCAATGAAAGCAATAAGACATGGCAATTCCATTCCCATTCTAGTCAATGATAGATGTGAGTAGTGTTTATCCTTGCAGGAGATTTCTAGGGAGTCTTTGCAGTAGTTTTGGTCCCTCTTTAGTGACGATACTTAGGGGGAATCGGAAGAGGAGAATCAAGTTCTTGCTTGTATTCCTTCTCTAGTTACTAGGGAGATGAATGAGCAGCTTATGGGTCCTATTTTGTTGGAAGAACTTGAGAGGATTGTTTTTCACATGAGGAAAGGAAAAGATCTTGGACTGGATGGGTTTTCGATTGTGTTCTATCAAGATTTTTGGGATATTATCAAATTGGACCTATTGGATGTGGTCCAAGAGTCCCAAAGGAATAAGAAAATGATTTGGGCTTTGAATGCGACTTTCATTACACCCATCCCCAAGTGTGATGGGGCTGAGTGGTTAGGCTAGTTCTGCCCTATCTCTCTCTATAATGTGATTTATAAGATCATTTCTAAGTTGATAGCGAAAAGGTTGACGAATTGGCTTGGGGATGTCATTTATGAGGAGTAGAGTGGGTTCATGGAGGGTCGCCAAATCCTGGATGGTGTGGTCATTGCTACTAAGACCATTCATTCTATCGCAGCCTCCAAGGAAAAAGCTATATTTATTAAGCTGGATATGGAAAAGGCTTATGATAGAGTCTGTTGGTCCTTTCTCCAGAAGATTCTTAGGGATTTTGGCTTTGCTGACAAATGGATCCAATGGATAATGAGTTGTGTTTCATCTACCTCCTTCTATGTGTTAATTAATGGAGATCATACTGGATTGCTCATATCTTGAGATTCCAAGTCAGTTCTCTTCCCTTGACTTACCTAGGTATTCTTATTTCTACTGGTAATCCTCCCAAGGACTCGTGGTAGGGTATCTTGGACAAATTTCGCATGAAGGTTGAACATTAGATACATAGATGGTTATCCTTTGCTAGGCAAGTTCAATTGATCTAGTGGATGGTTCAGGCTCTTTAGATTTATCGGTGTATGCTCTTAGTGGCCCCTAAGTGGTTTGTGAAGGGATTGGATTTTATGGCAAGGCAATTCTTATGGCTAGGCAACCTGTCCTCCTATAAATGGTGTCTTGTCAATTGGGACTTGGTGTGTAGGCCGAAATAGTTGGGTGGGCTTGGCTTAAGGTAGTCTACTTTATTTAGGGAGGCTTTGGCGGCTAAATTGTACTAGAGGTGGTGTGTTGAACAAGATCATGACTAGGCTAGGTTTTTGTCTTACAAATATATGTAGAGGATCCTGAAGGAGGAAATTCCAAGAGATCCACTTGCGGGAAAATGCTCAATGATTTGGAGTACTCTCAAGAAAGAGGCCGCTCTTATAAAGGAAGGACAATTTTAGATATGTAAGAGGGGGGAAGAGGTGCTTTTCTGGTTTGAATCTTGCGATGGATACCCCCCCATCATCGATCAGTTTGCTAACCTTGGGAATCTATGCCAGAGGTTCCTGGAGGATGGGTGGTCTAGGGTGAGCAACTTTAAGGTTGTTTATAGGTGTGGGTGATTGGAGTTGGAGTGGTGGAAGGCTCCTAATGAATGGCCGGTTGTTGGTATGGATGAAGAGTGTGCTGAGCTGCATGGAATTTTGGTGAGTAGACACTGTAGTTCCCTTAAGGATAGGGATAGACTTGCTTGGCCCCCAAATCCTAAGGGCACCTTTACTATGGCCAGTGGGTACCAGGAGTTATTGTCCCATAGATTGGAGGGGAGGGAGGTGAACTAGTGGAAATATGTGTGGAATAATTTCTCTTGGCCGAAGTGTAACTTTTTTGCTTGGACTTTGGTTTTGAATAGATGTCTGACATGGGACAATATTCGCAAGTGGGGGTTCCTTGGGCCTTCCATTTGTGTCTTGTGTGGTAATGGGGAGGAGGATTCCTCCCACATATTCTTCAGATGCCCTTTCTTGCTGCTAATCTATCATTACTGGTGGGGGTGTGGAAGCATCCTTATGTTCATGCAGATTCTTTGGTGGAGTTTGGGCAGGCCTCCTATTTTGTCCTCTTTTCTCCAGGATGTCTGACACATTAGGCCCATTTTCATACTTTGGTAGATATAGTTATAGAGGAATAGGAGAATCTTTAGGGAGGTCATATTGTTAGTTCATCAAGTGTGGAATAAAATTATTGGAATGATCCGGGAGATGGTGGAAGCTAAATATGTGGTGAATTTTCCTCTGGATAGAGGAGAGGTTGATATTGTGAGTAGGTTGGGTTTGCAGGAGATGTCTCATGTCTCAGCTTGTGTCACAAAAGGTAGATGTGATATGAATAAGGTTCAAAGGGTGGGAAAGTGGATGCCCCCTCAGGATGAGTCCATCAAGATTAACATCAATGGCTCCTCTAGGGGTAATCTAGGTCCTGTTGGGATTGGTGGTGTTGGTAGGGACAGTTCAGGGGAGATGGTTTTCTTCTTTTTGATGCATAAAGGGTGGAAGTCTAATAATTTGATGGAGGGATTATAAACTTTATATGCCCTGGAGCATGCTTTTGAGTTGGGGTGGTGGAAGGTTATCTGTGAATCGGATTCACAAATTATTGTTAACTTATTGATTGAGTAGAAGGTGAGTGGGATTAATTGGTAGCTGGCAGGGATTGTTCACCAGATTCTATAAATTAGTACTATGATGGAGAAGGTGTCCTTCATACACATTCTTCATGAATGGAATAGAGCAGCTGATTGTTTGGCTAAGTGGGCCTTGGAACATGGTGATGATTGGAAAGTTCAAGCTTGGGAGCATCTCTCCCCGGATTATTGTCAGGACTTGCATTAGATCTTTGCTGAGGATATGGTTAGTTATGAAGTTGGTTGATCTTTGGTTGGGCTTGTGGTTCTTTTCTTGGGCTTGGAGGCTTTGGTTTTATTTTGTAGTTCTTGATTCTGATTATCAATAAAGTTTATACCCCTTTATTCAAAAATAATAATTTAAAAAAAAAAAAAAAAAGATATTTATTTAATTTTTTTATTGTTATCTATGTTAATATTAATTATATTATAACATATATAATATAATAAAATGATTTTAGGATATATTGCATGAAAATTTTTAAAATGTCATTATTTAACTTTTAAAAATATATATAGGCAAATAATATAAATGTTGATTTTTTAAGTGTTGTTTATACTTAAATTTAATAAAAGTGGGCAAGCCACTAAACTTTTTTATTATATTTAATAATTTTTACAATGTGTTCAAAAGGCATACTGGCAGGAAAGAACCCACAAGAAAACCTCCGGTTATCGCCTTAAATATAAACCAAGAAAACTAAACTACCCTTACAAAATAGCTGATACATATCCAGGTGATTCGTAAGCCCACCCAAACCCATACAATTGACTTGTATACAGAGGTCCCATAGGAAATATCCAGATACAAAGATCATCAACTGATTATATCTTAGTTGGTTACAAAATCAAGAGCAGAATATAAAAAATGTTTCCTCGAGAAGATCTAGGAGCCCATAAACTTTTACCAATTGGGGAGCATCAGCTAGTTACAAAATGTGGATATCAAAAAAATTATCTCCTCAAGAAGATCATGCAGAGACACCAAGGAGCCCAAAACTTGTACCAAAGGGGAGCATAGAATCGACATCCAGTATGTCAAAACTGAAATAGACCAATATTATCCAAATCCAAAAATTTGAGCCAAATAGAGCTGCCCAAAAACCTGCACCATAGTGCAATGCGGCTTCCAATTCCACCTTCCCATAGATAGCCTACCAAAAAAGAGAAAGAGATACTTGCAAAAACATGTGATTAATTAGCCATAAACCAATTACTAGAACTCTCAATTGGTGGAGTAGGTCGAGCTTCATAAGGAACAAGAGCCTATATAGGAACCACAGGGAGAGGAGAAGCAGATGAAACAAAACAAAAATTAATCAAAGCATGAAGGCTGATTAACACATCCCGTGCCCTACTCAAAACTTGGGGAGAGATGAAATCAAACAACCTCTCCATGGCTTTTAATGCTTCATCAATAGTGTCACAAATCAAGCCCATTCAAATTTCAAAAAGCAATTCTCCATAGTATCCATTTTCCGAGAAATCTTGAACAGAATGGAAACCCCCATAAGGAAGAGTACCCATATCAAAATTATAACTATCCAAAGCAGACCCAAGATAATGCATATCAAGCAATGGAGGAGCCATGAATTTAGATGCAATAAGTTGGACCAGAGTCTTATCCCACAAAAGATCATAACATATAGTAAAAAAATGAGACAAAAATTCTGAAAAAGAGATAAAAGAAGGAGAGAGAAACCAATGATTCCCCACCACCCTATGAATTTCAGACTCCAACTCCAAATTATGCTGAACAAAAACTCTCCCAAGCTTCTCAGAATCATACCCATAATTATCAACAATCTCTACCTCTGGTGAATCTAATGAAACACGATAAACTGGAAGTGTAATAGACATGAGAGATAATTACCTTCCCCACATAGAGAAATACTCACCAAGCTTCATTTGATGCAGATACCAAATGAGTTCTGCACCAATAATCAATATATAGCCAAAGCAAAAAAGAAACTAAAACCTATATTAATTAAACCACCTTACACAATAATGAATGATCCGCTCGTGTAAAAAGCCCAGTATCCAAAAAACTCATTTCGAGTGATGCATCTCGGCCGATACAGAATCCAAAATAAGCCAAGAAATATAAATAATGATTATACCACATTGTCACTTCTATGAGAAGTACCGAAATAGCACCACCTAAGCCAAAAATCAATACAAAAATAATCCTCATACGAAAGGGCTGAGCACATCAGAATTATCGTGCAGCAAAATAAATGCCCCTCATGCGAGAACAAATTGAAAAGACTTTAGAGATAAACAATATCAAAACCGAGCTACCATTCTAATAACTAATAAACATAGCCACCCTTACTGCCTATGTCAGCTCGAAACCAAACTACATATATGAGAATAATTTCCCATATACAGAGCCATATTGTTAGTTGGACATAAACAATAAGCATGCCTGCCCTGACTGGCAAAAGAGAGTAGATTTTCAAAAATCAGATACCAAGAAAACTTCATATCACTGCAAGTATTTCAAAATTGAAACAAGAATTTCTTTGGAACTAACATCATGTAGATTAGCATTACTGTCAATAGCTAGATTAGCCAAAAAATCTACTACTCTATTTATCTCTCTATAACAATGAGTAATGAAGAAAGAGTCAAAGAATTCTAATTGCTGGAGAATATGATCTAGAAGATATTACAACTGCCAACAATGAGAGTTCCTTTTTAACACACTCTGAATGATCACCAATGAATGCCCTTCAATAATGAGGTCTTTAATTCCTAGGGAAATAGCCAACTCCAAGCCCATAGACAAAGCCTTAAATTCAACAAAATTATTAGTCTGAATACCAATTGCGTGGCACCTAGCTTGAATAATGCGAATATGATGGTCAAAAATCACCATACCTACCCTAGCCAAACCAGGATTTCCATGAGAGGCTCCATCAAATTTTAATTTAAACTTACCAAGAGGAGGAGGTTTCCAAGAGGCCAAATTTCTTTTGTTTAAGGAGTCACCCTTTTATAAAATTGATCCGTGAGAGGGAAGGACAGATAACATCCTCCAATCCCTAGTCACCCTACTATCCCAATGTGAGAAAGATGTGAGGTTTTCCAAATTCTTACTTATATGAGACAAAGCGACCTCAGAAATGGATGATTCAATTTTTAGTAAGACCTCTGGAAGAGAAGAGCTAGTGTTTCTAAAGATCCTATTATTATGCTCTAACCAAATATTCCAGATTAAAATAGATGGAGAAATAATCCATAGACACGCATAAAAGGATGAAGTAAACAAAAATGGCCAAGAAATAAAGAAGGTAATCAGATCTTTTCCCATAACAAATGCCAAATTCAATTTATCAAACAACCATTGCCAACATTGATATGTAAAGTCACAATGCAGAAAAAGATGAGAAGAGGATTCCAAGTTTTTATGACATAACACATAAGGGAAAGCAATAGTGATACCAAGCCTATCCAATCTCATTCCTGTAAGTACCCTATCTTGAACTTCCAACCAAGCAAAAGCACCAGCTTTTGGTAAGCAAGCCGAATGCCAAAAAAGCTTATAAGGCCAAGAAGGAAGATCATTCTTGCTCATAAGGAAATTATAACCATCCTTCAACATGTATTTACCAGCAATATTCTTAGTCCAAACCAATTCATCCTCAGAATTAGAGAGAATAACCACCCTTTCACTCAAGACCTTGGTATACTGCATTTTCAATTCATGATCAATATCCAAAAAGTCAATAGATTTCCATTTAGCCAACCTCACATTTCCACTATGTATTATATCAAAATAATCTACCACAAAGGTTCCCCAAAGGGATGAAAGAATAGATATTAGAGGAGACCAATTCCTTAAGCTTCATAATGGAGGGTGACCATTCCACCTTTCTTCCCAAAATCTAACCTTTGTGCCTTTATGTACAATCCAGGAGAGATTAGGTAAAATAACAGATATGCATTTACATATGAAGTTCCACATAATTGATCCTGAAGGTAAATTCGAAATCTAAAAAATATACTCCCTAGGACCATTATTAAGATACTTGGCAAACATAATTTGTGCCCATAAAGATCCTAGTTTCTCATACAAATTCCAGATCAATTTAGCCCCTAAAGCCAAATTTTGCTTTTCCAAATTTATGATCCTTGTACCCCTAAGTCCTTAGGCAAACAAACTTTATCCCAGGCCACCAGAGGAAGTGTATTCCTTCCATCTTTATTGCTACTCCAGAGAAAGGACCTAAGGGTATCTTGTAAGCTTACCAACACATCCTTTGGAGATTTTAACACTGACATGAGATAAATAGGAACTGCATTCAAAATAGACTTTATGAGAACAATTTTCCTAGCTAGACTCAGCCATCTGTGATTCCAAGAAAGAA
This sequence comes from Cryptomeria japonica, assembly GCF_030272615.1. Lineage (NCBI taxonomy): Eukaryota > Viridiplantae > Streptophyta > Pinopsida > Cupressales > Cupressaceae > Cryptomeria > Cryptomeria japonica. The sequence continues at coordinate 176,819,510 of NC_081408.1, read as the reverse complement.
TTCTCTTTGAGATGACAGAAATGATTTTATCCCAAAGCTTAAATTATCCTGTTTGATAAAGAAAGGTATACCTAGATAAGTGCGTGGAAGAGAACTAGGCTCAAAACCCCAAAAAGACAATAATCTATTTTGGATTAATTGTGGGGTATTTAGAAAGAAGATTTTTGACTTCTCAGTATTCACTTTCTGTCCTGAAAAAGAAGCATAATTCTGAATAATTTCTTTAATGACTAAAGCTTCCCACATAGATGCCTTATACTTATTTTAATAATTACTATATAACATGTTTAATATTTAGTTAAGTGATTTTAATATGTATATTATATTAATATTTTAATACATATATATTATAATTATTTTTGAAATTATATTTTTAATTTTTTAAAATTTTATTCTAAAATATTTTTAAAATTATTATTATATTATAATTACTATATAATATATGTTATATGAATATTTTGATAATGTGATTATTTAAATTTTCAAAATACATATGCAGGTAATGCTATTAAAATTTCCATATAATATATCATAATATCACTTACTGATATTATATATTATAATATAATAATTACTAATATATCTATATTTAAAAAATATTGGTAAATTATGCAGAGAGATTTCTTATAATAGAAGGGAATCTCACAATTGATTGTTCCCTTTTAAATATTATGGCATTCTTCCACTATCATTTGAATGTAACGGTTTCATATAGTTGGTGACAAGTGGCCAGGGTTCTATTTATTTGGAGTAATAAAATAACACCTCCACAAAAACTAAAAGATGACATATTTCATGCATTTACCCATCATTTGCATGTCAATTTGTTTCAAAATTGAATTTTTGTTTACAGACATTTTGATGTCATTGTAGATGCCTCTCAGCATAATAATTAAAATAAATAATTTTTTTTTAAAATTAAACATATAATTTATTAGTAAAATGAATTAAATATATAATTTAAATATGTAATTTTAAAACTTGCATGATATTTCATTTTTTTAATCGATAATTTTTGTATTGCATTAGTTGGAAATAAAATATTACAAATATGCAAGTATAGTTGGTATAGTAAAACCACCAGAGTTTTGCCACCACAAAAAACACCCCCAAAACCACCATCCCCCCCCCCAAAACACCCTAGTCCCTACTGCATGCAAAAACCCCACATTTCCAATTCGGCACACCAAAATTATTAGCATACATCCCCTCGTACATACAAAGTTGGGGAGAAAACGAACATGGAGCAAAAAGATACAAACAAACAACACCAAACACCATTGGTCATAGCAGGATTAACCCAGAAATGACCTGTACTCTAAGTCATCATAGAATTATGAGAGTCACTTCATTGCTTGGGTAGTCTTGGGTCTCGACCGCAACTCTCGACCCACCTCTACTCATGCCACTTCATGAAGGACCCTTAAAACCTCATCAGATTGCATCAACCTTGTGAAAATTTTGAAGGCCTCCCACTCGTGCCAAGAAAGAGCTCTACATCTTGCCTTCAAATTATCATCAACCCATCAAATGAGTGGTAGCAGTGCCACTAGACCAACCACCCCTACCTTAGGAATAATTCCCACCTTCGGGACCACACGAGCACACACACTATCTAGATTTAAAAGGTAGTTTGAATCAATTACAACCCTTAGGGAGTTTTTTACATTGTCCACCTCATCCTCAAACTAGAAATCCCAAGCAAAAATCAATGAATATGCCTCCATGTTCATCCTATAGCAATGACCTACATGGACAATTTCCTCTCCCAGTAGCATTTTCACACTCTTGTACAACCGTTCATCCTTAAACAAGAACAAACCTCTCAGCCTCCTATCTGTCAATCGTCCAAGAAATGGGACTAATTTCTTATCAATATGGAAGGAGAAATTGGCTTCCATGTTGCTTAAGAAACCCAAGAGAATGCTGCAAGTGCAAGCAGTATGATACCAAGAAAATGGCTATCCAACTACACTCTGTGACCCTTCGGCTTCTAATTCACCCAAGATTTAAATGCCTCACACTCAATTCTAATTTCTGACATCCAACGACGGTGGTCGTCGGCATTAACCATAAACTCTGCCATCATTCCTCTACATGTTCTAGTTCAGCTAGACAATTCATTCGCACAAGCCGACATTAAAGTTGCCTAAAGGCTATATGTTAACCATTCACTTTTAGTGGCATGTGTACCATAAGGCAATATCACTTCATATCCGTCGTTTGTTCCTATGGGTCTCATTATACATTTGATTTTTGCCACCCAAATGCCACATCACCTGACACTTCATTGTCCCGTGGGTCATAGCCTCTATTTCGTGTCGGTATTCAATGACACGTGTTTCCGGTAGAAGTTTGCAAAAAAAATTATCGTTCCCACATTCGGCCCGAAATACACCTTATGTTGTTGATCTATTCTCATCCAACGGAGGGTGGTATCCATGCACAAAATTATCTATGAAGAATAATAGTATTGAAAATGTTAATAAATAGTTTTTAAATTATGTTGATTATATTTTATTTTTTAATATGTTAAAAATTATAATGGTAATAAATAGTTAAAAGTACTCCCAATATTTATAAATTTATAATATGCATATTCAAAGTAGTGACTAGAAATTAATTTGTTTAAAAAAACGGATTAAAAAGATTTAGATTAAAGCAATATACTTCAAAATAAATATAAAATAAATTAATATATTTATTTATTTATCATTAATTATAATTTTAATTATAAATTACAAGCATCATATGATATAAATATTTTAAATGCATTTATGTATAAGATATTAAATATATTTCCATCTTTAAAATCTTACATTTAATAAAATTTTAACTTTTATTTAACAAAATATTTAATTTTATTTAAGGAGTGTATTATTTAATTCTAGATATTTATTAATGTATAACATTTATTTTAAAGTTAAAAAAACTTATATTAAAATATGTAAATTAAATTTCTATAATCTTTAACTTTTTTTTTTTAATTCTATAATTCAAAGACTACAAAAAATTGTCCCCAAACTTCAAAATGTAAGCTCTCTACCTGGATAGTAGAGGTAAACAACCTGCCAAAATAGAAGCAAACAAAATAGACATAAATCTAGCATGATAGTTATGACAGAATTGCAACAGCCGGCTCTTTATAGTTAAAAAAATCAGTATGACTTACACCTAAATACTGACAAAACTTAAATGTAATCTTCATCCTCTGCCTCGTTCTCAACAATGTTGAAATAATGTAGCTCATAGACATTATATTTTTTCAAATACTTCTTTGTCAAGCACTTCAAATATATTTTAGAAAAGGTCGTCTCAGAAGTGACACAGAGTTTGCTCTTTAACTTTAGATAAGAAATTAGAATAGATCTGCTATGTTCGACACTATCTTCCCTCCTTTAATTACTATCCCATATCTAGAATCTTCTAATTCCAACTTGTGTTCAAAATGGAATTTCCCTTTCTCTCTGCTCGTTATTTAATTTAATGAGAATTGATATTTGTTTATAATTTTATATTTTTAAATGGTGAAAATTAAATTTATATCCATGCAAATTAATAACTATTTAAGCTATTTCAAAACATAATGATTATGCTAAGTATCCTGCCATGGTAGGAACTAATAATATAACGAAATAGAAAGCATTTTTAAATCCATAAAAGACAAACTGAAACGAACTGAAATTTGCAAAATTTTCACTAATATGTTGTGCAAAATTACAATTTTTGATTGTCGGAGTCCCTATCCCTCCAAAAATTTAAAGTCAAAATGAGGGAGGTTATGAGGAAATAGCCAAAAAAACAAAACTACTAAGAGCTAGGGCACTAGTAGTGGACAGTGGCCCAGTGGTATCCAAAAAATGAGACCAAAAACTAAAACCCTTCATGGGTAACCCTAAGAATCTTGCCCTCCATCTAAGTAGAATTCTTCAGAGATGAGAAGCTCTAAGAATTCTTCAAGCCATCCGTAGTCTTTAAAATCATCCAGGAGAAACCATTTCTATAGTAAATCCCTACCAATCTGTGCCCATTTCATATGTTGTGTCAACTGCTCAACATTTAGGATCAAAAGAAAAGGTTGTGTGGCCACATTTTGGTAAGGGAGGAGAAGCTTGGATAAATGATTCACCAAAGGGATCCCCACCCCTACTTCTACAAAGATGACAACAATAATGATGTCATCAAGGAATTCTTCTTTGAACAATATCCTTAACAACATCAACATATCCACATTTTCTCCTCTGAGGTCCAGAAGAGACGTCAAGAACCAAGACATAATGTCCATGTTAACATGGTATCTATTATCATTTCTCAAAAACTCTCAGCCCAACACCATCCTCACAACCTCATTAGTTAACATCCTGACATCCTTACAAACTGATTGGAGGGTTGGGTCTTTGACATAGCCCAAAAAGGCCCTCTAGTCCTCCTCATATGTGCTTCTCAACCGGATAGGAGTGTCCATCTTGAAAAATTTGAATACCAAATTATACAACCTAAAGACCTAAACCAGAGGCAGAATTTCAACTACCATCAGCTCCGACAATTTATTTACCAAAGGCGACTTGGAAAAGAAAGAAGCGGAGATCATCTATAAATAGCCATTGATACTAGTGATCCCTTCACCGACTGTATTTATTCCTTTGTCCTTTAAACTTTTTATAAATCTTTTGTATCTCGCAGTAATTCTTTCTCATAAATGCACGAGTGTGCAAAATTGGAAAAAAACATAAACCACTACCAATTACCAAATTGGAAGTTGTGTGTGCTGAGTGGATCACAGTTAGAGAATGTTAGTGACAAGACATTAATAAATGTCGATACTCAATTATATTTGATACGTGTCTACCGTCTCCAATTCCATTCTTGAGACTTTCTAGAGAACTGCGTTCTCTTAAAAATTTTGGGCCGAAATAAAACTTCAGCCATTGATCTACGATCATTGAATGGTTTTAAATCATTGATGGATTTTAGGTACGTGTGACGTGTCGATGAGGTTATGCTTATTGATACATCATGTAGAGTCCGGACTCGACGTGATGTTGCATTAATTAGATGACAAAATGGCTATTAATAGATAAGAAAAATGGCAATGAATTTATGAAATAGCCAATAAAATATTTATTTTTCCATAAATAACAAAATATTAGCCAATAAAATTAAATAATTTCCAAATGGTAGATAAAAATCGCCAGTACACTTAAATAATTTTTCCTTCCAAGTATAACTTTTCGCCCATACACATATTTTTTCCTTTAAACGAAAAAACATTCGCCTCCAACATTATATATTTTCCCCACACAATAATAAATTATTTGCCATGATTTTATGGAATTTTCATACCCTAAAAAAAATTGCCAACACAAATTAATATTTTTTTCCAAATTTGAAAAATATTTTGCCTTCAATATGAAATTTTCTCCCCCAAAAAATAATGTCTGATTCACCAGGATTTTACAATTCTGCTCGGGGGGTGGTTTCTTAAAGTTATCCCTGAGCATCAACTTCATACCCCATGGGCATGATCCAACCTATTCTAGGCTCAATCGCTTCCATCTAGCATTGATTGTTATCAACCAAGAAACAAATAGTTTGCTCATATTTCTCCACAATCTCCTTAGGGATTCTTTCTCTACTCTTTATGGAGGCTTGAAAAGTCTTGAAATAGCCCCACAATGTGAATATTCTCATTGTAGCATCTCCTATGCCCCACAATCCCTCCTTGATTTGCATTGCCACTAGTCTATCATAGGCCCATTGGAGCTTTCATTTTATATCAAGGATCTCATTCAGGAAATATAAGGCCAAACAAATAAGAAGAGACCCATACTTAAAAGTGTGGTTCTTGTCTTGCTTGATTTTCTTCAAATTACTCATCAGTTCATTCAAAAGGACTACACACAAATCATACCTCTTGTCATCCTTGACCATCTAATATGCTGAGTAAATTGCAGTTTTGGAGATAGAGTTATGTCTTCTTGATTGATAGACTTTATAATTGACTACCATCGATGCAAATCTGACATCGTGCTCCAAGATGTCATTGATAGTCATTTCTCTATTGTCAAACTTAGAACTATGTTATTTGGTACCTTTCTTAGGCCTGGTACTTCACCATTTTTGCTTAGGCATGTCACAGCTTGAATTGCCTTCTTAGTGATCTTATGAGGCCTATCAAGTCACATGAACTCATCATGGACTTGGCTAAGGATATACCAAATCCATTCTGCTTCATCAATCAATGAGAAATGGATGAACTACGAAAAACCCTTGTCCTGAAGAACCTTATATTCTGGTTTGAGATTTCCCAGGTTGTCCGCCAAATGTTTGTTATACAAGATCAACATATTAGCATTGCCAAGCTCCTCAAGATCACAATGGATGTATTCCCTAATATCTTCATTGTGAAGAATGCCATAGGGTACTAAAGAAAATGCTCCTTCTTGATCATCTTCAACAAACTTGAAGGGGTGTTTCTTGAAAGAAGGTCTAGCTCTATCCTTGATCTCAACAACCAGTGGGGTAGCAATTTTAGATGTTGATGCCATTTTAAATCTAGGGTTTGAAAATGGATAGCTTCATGGAATAGATAAATACCTTTTCGTTCAACCAGGTGCAAGAGATCACTTTTGAATCGCTGCAAGCTCGATTTTGATCACTAAATCTCTTTTCTTCACTACACTGCTCTTTTCTCTTGATCGCATTGTGAAAAATAAACTTCTAAAATTCCCTTTTTAACCTTTGAAAACCTAATTCTGTATTGCAATAAATGCTTTAACCAGTTACCTTGATTTTCATGAAGTTTCTTACTGAAGCCTCGAATCTTCATCAGATCTTTTGGATAACATCTACATAAATGATTTAAACTTCCTTCGGTTACAAATCACCAAAGATGGGGTTCTTGTGAATCTGCATGTAAAACTCCCCCTAAGGCCAAAAATCCCTAGTTGTCAAATGAGGTTCCATCACTGGATTCAGGTGTGGAGCCATTCTGCACATTGAAATCTTCTTTCTTGACCCGCATTTTCTCATGTTGATCTCTAATTTCATCAACTTTTTATTTTCCTTTCTCATTTGATTTGTTCTTGTTTTCTAGACCATTATTCTTGCTTCTATAGTAATTTGTAATATGACCAGGCTTGTTGCATGCACGAAAAACAACATTTCTCTACATAGGTCTGAAATTCATCTGAATTGGTCTAATCTTGCATTGGTTAGAGGCATGTCCAAACATCCCACAAACATAACATCTCATTTTCTTAAAGTTATTCATTACTTCTCTACACATGTTTGACTTGTGACCAGAATTATTGCATATGAAACACTGACCGGTAAAGGTAGGACCATTGTTCATATTATTCATTCCATTATTCATCCTACTTTTGCATTGATTTGACATATGACCAAATTTATTGCAAGTAAAACATCTACCATTGAACTTATAAGCATTAGGCTATCTTATCGAAGGAATCTTGTTCTTAGGCTTTGCAGTGCTCTATCTAGAACTGGAGGATTCTCCTTTCTCAAATTGAAGTCCTCTCATGTCTGAAGAATACTAAGAGGGGGGGTGAATTAGTATGCCAAAAATCTTTGCACTTAAACACTTTGCAAGACAAGTAGTAAACCGGTAAAACAATTTAGCAGACAAACCGGTTAGCACACATGCAAACCAATTAACAAATAATGCATTCACCCACAGAAGCACAAACACCATAACACAAAATATTTTGACATGGAAACCCAAATGGGAGTAACCACGGTGAGATGGAACTCACAAGTAACTATCTACAGAATAGAAACTAGACCGGTTAAGGTCTTACAATGTTCTTTACCAGAACAGATCCTATTAGGAATCTCAATCTTTGTTAGGAGATAAGTCTGATTAAAGACTACCTTGCTAGAGGATTTTAGATCCATAGATGTGAACCACCCTATTAGAGGATTAACAAGAGGCTTTTGGGCCTACCCAGTTAAGGGCTACAGACTTGTCAAAGATGTGAGTAATCAACAAGTGAGTGATCTAGCAAATAGCACAGATTGCTTGGTTAGATCCTTGATAGCTCGATTTTAATGCATTACAAAATTACTTTAGTATTCTACACATTCATACTCTCACTAACTCTCCAACCACCTTAAACCCTAGCAACAATATCAACTTCACCAACAACAACTACCTAAAACCCTAGACATGATGTCCTTATAAAGGAATCTGATTTCATGTCGGTCCAATAGGATTACAATACAATTTGCTAGGTTCAATGCATCTAGATATATCTAGTAACATGACACAAAAAGCACTATTAAAGTGTCGGCAATCGGTGGATGGTAACTCATCACAAAAATGTCGGTTGGTAACTCATCACAGAGTATTACCGGTTCATACAATATACCGGTTTAAGCAAAATGCCGGTTGTCGGTTTGTCAATAATGAAGACTGGAAAAAATGTGTTATGCCGCTTTAATCCCTCATACTGCTTGGGATCCACGAACCGCTTGGGGTCAACATGCCACTTCAGACCGGTAAACATATTCTGCAAAACACCAATAGTCTAAAGACTATAATACAACATACTGGTTGGAACATATTCTGGTTGAGCTCTAACTCATACATATAAAGGAGATCTCAATGCAAGTGTGTGTCCATCAATGACAATCACAACATAAACATAAAAAATGCCAACAATCTCCCCCTTTGCCATTGATGGCAACACTTAGGAAAATAAAATTTTGACATCTAAGTGTTTTACAACAAATTCATGCCATTAGCAAAATTGCTCCCTCTAAGCATATACACTATCCCTTCAACAATACAATGTATAACACTTTTGCATATAGAGCATAAACATTGAGATATTCAGAGCATATATCAAAATTTTGATTACCAAATTACTAGATACTTCTCCCAAATAGAATTCTTCTCCCCCTTTGCCAATAATGACAAAGTATAGCTAAACAACCCTGTTTTCATTTGATATTAAAGTAATAAGAGTTTATGACAATAAGGAATAATACTTGTCAAAAACAGTTTTAAAGTCCTGCAAGAATTGTTTCATCGACAAAGACCAGGACTCAAGTAGGGAGGTGGCTACTTCTTTTTCCGTCTGCATCTAGGAGACTTGTTCTTCCATGGCATCAATTGTGCTCATCTCCTGTGAAACTGTTAAGGCATCCAGGTTCAGATAGCACTTCTGAAGAATTTGCAATGGTGGGAGTAGAACCAATTGTAGCTCCTACAAATCTCTAGACTGGGTGCTGATCTCTTACTCCATTTTTGCTAATTGGATGTGAAACCGGTGAACGGTTTGCCCATAGGTTGTAAAGGAGTCATAAGGTGGCTTAAATGTGCTCATTTAGGACTGTAAGTCTGTTTGAAGCTTTTGCTTCTGAGCTAGCACACCATCATAGAGCAAATGGGGTTGATAGATCTTGCTTAGTAGCAGATTCCCCTCATCCAGAGCGTCCCTTATATCCTTTTGTTCTTTCTTCAGTTCAGACTGGAGCTCATTCAACTTCTTCACTAGAGCTATGTTAAGAGCTTTTTGATGCTCCTTCTTGACATTTGCCTCGGCTGCCTCTTCTAGACTCTGCACCTGATCATCCACAACTATGCATAGGAGCTTAAGTTTAGCTAGTGATGATTCAGTGTTGGGAAGGTTTGTACCGGGTATTAAACCGGTAAGAGTGTCCATAGCCACTTGAATTACATCCTGCTCCTTCTTCCTTCGTATGCTTTCAAGCCATTCTTGGGCACTTTGATGCTCTGCATCAGCTCCGTTTCACTTGCAAATTGGAGGTTGATAGGATTGGTGAGGTCAACCGGTTTGGCTTGACTACCAATTGCCTTCGGAGTCTCCATCTGGGTGCTCTTTGCCATTTCTCCTTCCTTGTCCTTTTTAGCTTTCTTCTTCTCCGCTTCTCTCCTCTTCTCCTATGCTATGTCTTCCTCTGCCTTCTTCCTTTTCTCAGCTTCTCTCCTCTTCTCTTCTTCCTTATCTTTCTCTTCCTTCTTCTTCCTCTCTGCTTCCTTCTTCTTCTCCTGTTCCTTATCCTCTTCTTCTTTCTTTTTCCTTTTCTCCTCTTCATCATGTTTCTTCTTCTCCTCTTCATCCTTCTTCTTCTTCTCTTCTTCATCTTTCTTCTTCTTCTCTTCTTCATCCTTTTTCTTCTTCTCCTCTTCTTCATCCTTTTTCTTTTTCTCTTCTTCATCCTTTTTCTTCTTCTCTTCTTCTTCATCCTGTTTCTTCTTCTCCTCTTGTTCCTCTATCACTTCGTGTCTGTCCTCGGCTTGTTTATCAACATGTTCAGTTTGTTGTTCATGTCTTGTTGCCTTAGATGGTGTTTCCTTAGTAACATCATCTACGTCCAAGGCATCGACATCAATAGTGTCAACCGGTTCAACAACCGGATTTCCTTCATCATCAAATGCTTCATCTGGTTTGGATATAACCGGTTCTTTTTCAGCTTGCCGATTGGCTAGATGCACTTTGTGAGACTGGACAATGGTTACCATATGCTGATGAGTGTCCTTTTCGACATCATCAACTCTTCCTTCTAATAGCCAGAGTCTTCTTCTTCTAGTGAAGAAGAGTCCTTTATTTTGGTCAATGACATCAAATAATTCTGAGTTTGACAGGTCGGGAAAGTACTGTGCAAAAACTTTCTCCCTAATTTCCTGTTCATTTTCTATGGCAGTGCGCCATCTATTATCTAATAACATGTATAAAGCTGGTGTCTGAGATTTAATCTCTGAGGGCGACCGGTCATTAACACATAAATATTGAATTATTTCCTTTTCAACCGCTTCCTTCTCATCATCATTAAAGTCTTCAAAATACTCAATTAAATCATGTAGCAATTTTCTCCTAATATTCTTTATTGTTCTCCGACAATGTGTCAAAGGTTTATAGGAGGAGATATCTATATCTACCGGTGCAGATGATGTCAATTCATTCTGTCTTCTTTCTTGTCTGTCTCACCTTCTTGGGCTACTCCTCAGACACAGTTTCCTCTGAGTCCGGTGAATTGATTTTTGTCTTCCATTTCCTTTCGAAGACTTTAGCCAGTGCTACTTCCGGTTTCTTTTTGGCCAGTGACCGTTTGGTCACTTTTGGACTTGTTGTTGTAACCAATGCAGATGCTGCAGGCACTGCCTTTGCCTTCTTTACTGTACTTTCTTTTCCTTTCTTTGCAGAGGGTTCTTCGACCGGTGTAACCCTTTCCAGATAGGTTCCGATCCTCTTTGCCTTAGGATCAAGCGGTGAGGTAATAAGGGTAGAGGCATACCCTTCCAGCATATCGAACATCACCTCATAGCCCCTTGGCTCCACTTCTTCCTGTCTGGGCTCAACAGCCTCCATTATGCATTGATCCACCTTGATGGTGAAACATATATCGTCTTCATATTTCTTCACGATGTCACTTGATATCCTCATTCTTTGGCTCATTTTCCATCTGAACTCATCAAAATACCTGTTTAGAACATCAGGGTAACCGGTTCCAATTGCTTGAATGCTTTCCTTGATTTGTTTAGTCACCAGTTGGTCAGCAGACCACTAGACATCTCCTACTCCTGGAAAGTAGCCTTGGAAATAGAAGAACAACCCAGCCAGTATTTGTCCAAACTTGAACCTTAGTGCATTATCCTATTTGATCGACTTCAGATTCAACAGGAGTTGTCTTTGCATACCAGTGCACAGCTCAAATGATGCATCCTCCTTTATCATCTGGTAAGTGGCATTTACTACTGCAGCAGATATAGAGTTAATTCTGCTGGCAGAGAATGTCCGGTAGCCTATCACCATGTAGGCATACTTAACCAGATCATCCTTGATAGAATTGACTGTCATGCCTCATGAGTCGCTCACTGAACCAGTGAGCTTGGTCATTTCAGTTTTGCTTGCCATCCTTAGGGCTGGCACATCCCCTATGTTGTAGAACCCAGTGACTACATGAATTGCTTGCGGCATGATATCATGTGTTCTCTCCAGGTACATCTTGTCACCATGGACTTTGCTTAGAATGATCCTTATATGATCCTCTGAAAAATCCTCCAGGAAGTAAACAACATTATGGAGCTTCTTCTTCTCCAAAATATTATACTCTGGTTTGATCTTCTTATCATTTCCAAAAATAAACCTAACTGGGAGTGGATAGCTAGAGACCCTAGGTCTTCAATCTTGCAATCTATGTAATCAGAAATTCCCTCTTCTACTATCACACCAGCCAAAACTTGTGATAGGGCATTATACTTAGACTTTCATTGGATAAAACTTGCAGACTCAACAGATGCACTAGAACTGGTATGGGATGCGAAAGCCATGATATAAATTTTAAGAACTCAAGAAATACCTTTTGAAACTCGTGAAATTAGGGCTTGTAGATTCTCCTTCACTTCACACTCCGTCAGTTGCTGAATCACTGCTTTGTGTTCTCCACTTGACCGATTACAGTTTGAATTTGAATCTCCTTCGCGGTTTCTCAATTTCTCAAAATCTCAGCTCAAATCGCCTTTTCGTCACTCTGCTCTTTGAAAAACTTTTCTTCGCTTGAAAACTGATAGTGAGAAATGATTTAAAAAAAATGCTTTTAAGTATGTTCCTCACCTACCATCATTAATGCTCCTCCATTAGGGCGTAAACCCTAATTTGCCTTTTTACCATTTCTGGTCTTCTACCAAATGACAAGCAACACACACTGGTTAAGGTCTTTTACCAGTGTCGACCGGGGGTTCGAAAGTATTTCACTATTTGCTCCCCCTAATCTTTTCTGAGGCTTAGTTTACAAGTTCCGTAATTTCCACACTAGGTGCAGAAACTGGTTCCTCTTGTAACACCACTGGTTTCTTCTTTCAGATTTTGTTCATATCCACTTGAACTATTTCAACATCAATTTCTCCTTCCGGAGTGACTGATATATCATCTGATATACTCTTTCTTGATCTACAGAATCTGGCAATGTGACCTGGTTTGTTGCAGTGATAGTAGACCATTCCAGGTGTTCTCCAAGGTCCATTGTTCATGTTTCCATTCTTCCTTCTGCATGTTGCAATAGTGTGACCATGACCATAACAAATCCAACAGTTTTCTCTCCATCTGGTTGCCGCTTGATAGCGACTGTTTCTTTGCTGATGATTGAAACCATTAAACCGGTTGTGATTCTGGTTCACAAAAGGTTCAGGACCAGCTCCTTGGGTCCTCTGAGGATATCTATCAATGTTGTTCATAACTGACCTGCATTCAGATGCTCTATGTCCAAACTTGTTGCATGCATATCAGTTACCATTGAATCTATAGGATCTAGGCTTATCATTTAGAAAATAGGGAAAATTGTTATAAGCCTTACTCCTACACACATTAGCAGTATGTCCTTCTTTGAGATAGTTAAATCAAACAGGTTTAAACTTTTTCTTACCTTTATCCTTTGATGTCGGTTGTTTCTTTGATGCTCCAACATTTGTACCATAGGTCTCACCTTCATCATGACCAGAATAACCAAGTCCATTGGTATTCTTGACCGGTCTGGCAGATTCAAGCTTTTGCTCTAGCTTGACAATACTCTTGTTGAACTTAGCAAGTATTTCCTTTGACTCAAAGAGTTCTTTGGAAATAGCAGCATTTGTTTCCATCAAGTTTTCATTCTCAGAGATGGCACTATTCAGTTCACCTTGCATGTCTTCCTTTTCTACTTTGCTAACATGGAGTTGAGCAGTTAGTGCACTGATCTCTTGCTTCATCTTGAAGTTCTCATGATCTTTGTCTTTCACCAGATCTTCAGTTTTCCTCCAGTTCTCAAGCTCTTGACACATCTGGATAGTCAGTCCTTCCAACTCCTTTCTCAGGTTGGAGTTTGATTCATTCAACTTATTTACTTCTGCAATTAGGGCTTCCATGTCTACTTCATCTGAAGAACTATTTTTAGATAGCTCCATTAGCTTTTTAGCATGTTCTCTCCATTTTGCTTGAGAGACCTTATATTTAGCCATAAGTTCATCATAGGCTTGCTCAGACTGAGTGAGCCAATGAGTAAGTTCCCTCAATGCGTATTCCCCCATATCTCTTTCCAAGTGGTTAAACTTATAGAAAGGTAGGCTCTGATACCAATTGATGAATACTAAGAGCGGGGGGGGGGTGTGAATTAGTATGCCAAAAATCTTTGCACTTAAACACTTTGCAAGACAAGAAGTAAACCAATAAAATAGTTTAGCAGACAAACCGGTTAGCACACATGCAAACCAAATAACAAATAATGCATTCACCCACAGAAGCACAAACACAATAACACAAAATATTTTGACGTGGAAACCCAAATGGGAAAAACCACAGTGAGATGGAACTCACAAGTAACTATCTGTAGAATAGAAACTAGACCGGTTAAGGTCTTACAATGTTCTTTACCAGAACAGATCCTGTTAGGAATCTCAATCTCTGTTAGGAGATAAGTCCGATTAAAGGCTACCTTGCTAGAGGATTTTAGATCCACAGATGTGAACCACTCTGTTAGAGGATTTATAAGAGGCTTTTGGGTCTACCCGGTTAAGGGCTACAGACTTGTCAAAGATGTGAGTAATCAACAAGTGAGTGATCTAGCAAATAGCACAGATTGCTTGGTTAGATCCTTGATAGCTCGATCTTAATGCATTACAGCATTACTTCAGTCTTCTACACATTCATACTCTCACTAACTCTCCAACCACCTTAAACCCTAGCAACAATATCAACTTTACCAACAACAACTACCTAAAACCCTAGACATGATGTCCTTATAAAGGAATCTGATTTCATGTCAGTCCAATAGGATTACAATACAATTTGCTAGGTTCAATGCATCTAGACATATCTGGTAACACGACACAAAAGGCACCGTTAAAGTGTCGGCACCGTCAAACAATCGGTGGATGGTAACTCATCACAAAAATGTCGGTTGGTAACTCATCATAGAGTATTACCGGTTCATACAATATACCGGTTTAAGCAAAATGTCAGTTGTCGGTTTGTCAATAATGAAGACTAGAAAAAATGTGTTATGCCACTTTAATCCCTCATATCGCTTGGGATCCACGAACCACTTGGGGTCAACATGCCGCTTCAAACCGGTGAACATATTCTACAAAACAATTATAGTCTAAAGACTATAATACAACATACCGGTTGGAACATATTCTGGTTGAGCTCTAACTCATACATATAAAGGAGATCTCAATGCAAGTGTGTGTCCATCAATGACAATCACAACATAAACATCAAAAATGCCAACAATGTCTTTTCCATCTTTGTCTTTCTATCATCTCATCAAGCCTTATTGAGCTAGCATTGAATTTGTCTTTGTATTCATTTGCAGTAGCAAGTTTATCTCTTAAGGCAACAATTTTTCTTTTAAGTTCATGTCCATCATTCCCTGATTTTATCAACCCAAGCTTCTACTAATCATTCTCATAGGTAAGTCTATAGCATTCATCTTATCTGTCCTTCAATGATTGAGCCAATATTTATTCATTATTCTTCCGGTCTTCAATCTCCTTAGTCAACTTCATCACAATGGGTTGCATCTCATTCTTCAATACAACATTCTCTCTAGAAAGCTTATCACTTTCATCTGCTTTATCTTGATTTTCAATTCTTTGTTCTTCTTTCTCCTTCAGTTTGTCCATCAGCTCTTTCCTCTTGTCTCTTGAAGTGTTCACTTGATCTTTCAAATCCTTAATGAATTCTTCAACTACATTCAAGTTTCTCTTTAAGGAACTTATTTCATTTCTTGCTGCATCAAGATCCTCAAGTGCCACACAAAGTTGTCTATGCAAACCAGAATCCATTGATTCAATCTCTCGGACCTTCCTCAAGTGGTTAGGATTCCTTATAGGAACTAGGCTCTAATACCAATTGATGGAATTAGGGAACACTGAGAGGGGGGGGGGTGAATTAGTGTTCTATGGGTGTATAATTTTTTATACTTAATATTTTTATTCTTTAACCACTGGATGCATAAGAAATTAAAGTGCAACAACACAGAATGAACAACCATGCAACCATAAGACCAAGATTTTTTTATGTGGAAACCCAAAAAGGGAAAAACTACAATGGGATTTGAACCCACAATATTATTCCACTATGGCTAGTAGCAAAACAATATTACAAAAGGAGAATGCACTTGCATTCAGACACACTGCTCAAGCTACAAAATAGGGCTACAACCCTGGAGGAAAGCTCATTGCCTTATAAGAGATTAAAAATTCATTACAATAAGTAGTGAACTAGAAAACAACATCTGACTATGCCAAATATCAGTTTAAGTTAGACACAAAATGAACTGCTACACTGTTCTGATAAACTGCTATGTTCTACTTTACTAGATCAACACAATTCTTAGTGCATACATGAAACTGCACTCAATCGCTCCAAAATCACCACACATATTATATTCAACACCTAATCCATTAATCCAAATGATCTTATATATCTAGAGACTCAAAATCAATCTCTCACAAGTCAGCTTCACCAATTTATCAAAATGTGAAACGTGTGGCGGCAAGTCGACTTAGATCTATTGTCGAACCATATACTAGACACAAAATACATGATCACAGGATTCCTATATGTCTCACATATCATTCCAAACACATTTCCAATCAATAGAAACAATTTAAAGAATTCAGTCACATGATATCCCATCACACATGAAGAATACTCTGTTTTACTGTTCTACAGGATACCAGACCTTGAAACAGGCATAGGAATCAATATCGGAGGGTGGATTGATGTGATAATCTGATTCATATACCCAACCAATTAATCACCGATGACCAAAATCAAAGCCTACTTCAGAGAAAGTCACAAAGTTGTATGTTGAATTGTACTGACAGACTTAATCTAGAAATACCATATTCAAGACATCCGATTAACCAAAACTCCAAATCGGATCAGATCAGAAGACTGAGTTGCCATCAATGACAACTCCTAAGAATCTACAAGCATCAGGAACCACCAATCTTCATTAGAGCATCACCGAAACACCAAATTCCAACATCTCCTACATGTCATAGACATGTCTCTTTCATGAGTTTCCCCATGTGTGCTAACACATGTGTAAGCATAGTTACTCTTACACCTCACTTCTCCTAGTAACACTTGTCACAAGGATAAGTCTTCAATTTTTGGGACCACACTACCATTAAATCCTAACCCTCCATTTGACATTGAATCTTGGCAATTGATTTTCCTCATGAAAAAATATATAAATTGAGGCCTCTTCTCTCATTTTAGCTATATCTTCATATGCTATCATCATGCTATCCATTTCATTACTCAATCAACCTTATCATGCCATCATGTTGTTGGATCGGTGAGCGACCACATCCAACCAATCATCAACATATCAACATATTTATCATTTTGAGGTTTTCATGTGTTTTTTGAATAGGTGAAGTTTATGCATATTCCTTTTGATACATTTGAATGCATTCAAATAGCTCAAAAATTAAGAATTGTGTAGCTGAATAGATTGGATGAGACATGCTTAGTATAAATTCATAACATAGAGTTGAACTAAAAGTAGAGGTAAAATTGACATTGACAAACATATTATTAAGAAGTAGTTCAATATACAATATTGGGTCTTACTTTTTTATAGTAGATCCGATGAGTAAATTTATTTTCCAGATTATGCTCCAAAAATCAAGTGCACACATCCAAAGTCAGTCTTTCCTTTGAAACTTCAAATGATCATAACTTTTTCATATAAAATCATTTTTAGCAAACTTTTTATTCAAATTTATTAGAAAATGATAAGAAATCCATTTTTTCAATTATTTTTTATATATACAATCTATTTGGCATGTTTTCCTTATATCTTCAAATCGGGCTTAAAATGAACCCCTCAAATTTGGATTTGGATATAAAAAGAATAAGTGTATTTTAAAATCATGACCCACTTACGTATTCTCTCCTCTTGTGCTTAGGGTGAACTTGAGTGCACCAAAAATAAGTGGTCTTATTTTCATTTTTTAGGAGTCCTACTTGGGGATTTGATCACCTCAAGGGATGACCTCAGCTACCATGTTTCGATGGAGTATAAAAAGAGAGGAGTGAATCTAAAGGAACACCTCTTGGAAGTAGAATCTTTCCAATCTTGGATAATCCCCAAAGAACTTTATACCTTTGGGAAGCAAAGGTGGAGATTGGGTTACCATCTCCTGTTGGTTGTGAGGCATTATTCTCTTTCATCTACAAATTTGGGCCTCATGTACCTTGTGTATATAGAGGGCACCCCTTAGTTGACCTTGTGAATCCCAATTGAAACCTTTTTAGCTATCTTTCCTTGTGTTACCTTGTGCATACAAGGATCGATAATCCCATTTGAGCAGGCTTTTTGGTGTGTCAAGTATGTGTTTGAATGTTTGAATCACCTTCCCCACTTAAAACCAAAAGGGGGCACATGATCCAAACTAAGCCATAGGATCTATGTATTTTGAATAATTTTATTGTGTTTTTCATATTAGATAAAAAAAATCAAAAAATCATAAAACTCCAAAAAAACCTTAAAACTCAAAAGTCCAAAAAAAATAAAAAATCAGCACTCATAAAAATCAAAATATTTCAAAAATTGAACAAACAAATCCATTGTTTAAGTCTAGGTGTTTGATGTAGGAGCATCCCTGGTTCCTGGCAATCTTGCATCAACCAAAAACATTTCTTTTCTATTTGTTTTTTGTTTTGCAGTTTCAACATTCCTTTCTGCATTTTCTTGCATTGGCTCACTGGATCTTGTGGAGCTGGATTTTTCTTGAGGACGTGATCATCTTCCTTATTCCTAAATCGTGAAGCATTTGGATCATTTTTTGGCAAGTTATCGATTTCGGATTCCAAGACAATTTTATGGCACCCAAACTGCTTGGACCTATTTGCTATTGGTAAATCTTGCAGATCCTTTTTGTAGTTTGTGGAGCCCCAGTTCTTTGATTCCAATGTTCCTTGGGATATCGCCGACCTTCCCTTTGATCCGTACTTCATCCTTTGGAATTTCTAGAGGAATCACTTTGGTGGAGGCCGACCTGATGTTTTACATGTTTGATCTTATTCTTTGGCATTTGATCCCTCTAGACCATATAAATCAATGTAATCTAGTATCATTATTCAATAAGATAGAACATAGAAGGCATTTCTTGAGATTTAGATGTTTAGAGTTGAACGATTATGTAATTGAGCATGTATGTAGTAGGCCAGTGAGCCAAATATTATAACCTGGATGTTACGGGTTATCTGTAATCAATTTTCATGATCTAATTCATTCAATTCTACATTGCCTCCATCATATCCTCTTGTTTCTGTTGTGTTTTCTCTTGTTGCCTGGTCTAGATTGATCTCTTTGACGTCCCTCCTAACTAATAACTACACCAAGTGGTATCAGAGCAAGATTTTGTTCTGGAGATTACGTTGTCCTGAAGAAAAAAATTTATTGTGGGGTGGTGGATAGTGGATCTAACCTGCAACTATAGAGGGCTACGTGAAGAGGAAATAGGAATGGTGGAGCATGTGAGAATGCAGATTTTGTTGTGATGGAAATGTTGAGAGGAATTGCAGCCCAGTTGGAAGCCATTGAAATAGCCCAGAGAAGAGGTAGACCTATTGAATATGTAATTAAAGATGAAGAAGAAGAAGAAGCACCGTCAAAACAAGTAGCAAATCCACTGGCAATTGATCTAGGTGAAGAGAGGTTCTTGATGGTTTTGAGTAAGGTGAATACTAAACCACATTTAATCCCACCATAGTATGATGGTAAGTTGGACTCAGATGAATTGATGGATTAGACCTCACACATTGAGAAGTATTTTGATTTTGAGAACACCACAAATGAAAGAGAGGTGAAATATGCCTATACCCAGTTGAAAGGTCATGCATCTCTTTGGTGGGAGCATTTGCAAGTTTATAGATAGAGAAGAGGTAAAGAGAAGATCAAATCATGGGAGTGGATGGTTGCCAAGTTAAAATTGAAGTTTGTGCCAGCTAATTATCAAGTAAATCTTTTTCGAAAGTTGCAAAACTTGAAGCAGAAGGAATCTAGTGTGAAGAAGTATACTGAAGCATTCTACAAGTTGAATATCAAATCCAGAGATGTCGATGATGAGGTTGAACAAGTTGTGAGATATTTGAATGGATTGTGGATGTTTATACAAGATGAACTCATAATGATCAAGTTGTTGAGTGTTGAAGAAGCTTACCAATATGACCTGAAAGAAGAAGATAAGTTGAACAAAAAGACATGAGCAGAGATAGAGAGGTAGAGGTGGAAGGTTTTCCAAAGGAATATTTCAAGGAGGAAGAGGATATTCTAGAGGAAGAGGATATTCTGGAGGAAGAGGAACCTGTACAAATCAGAGCAAGGTCAAGGAAGTAAGAAAAGATGACAGTTCATACTAGAAGGATGAGAAAAATTTATACTGAAGGAGAGAACCTAATGGCTACCAAAATGAGGGTTTTGTAAAAGATGACATAAGACAAGATAGAAAGTGTTTAGAGAAACTTGCTTTAAATGTGGAGGAGAAGGACATTGTGCTTTCAAATGTAAGAAGACATAGAACACTAAGAGAACAACATTGGTAGAAGAAAGCCCCATTGGATCAGCTAACAAACTAAAAGATGGAGAACTGTTAATGATGAGGAGAGATTTGTGTCATACTGGAGAGGATGAAGAGCCCTTGCAAAGGCAAAATTTGTTCAAGACCAGATTTAAAGTATATGGTAAGTGTTGTGTAGTAGTTATTGATAGTGGTAGTTTAGATAATCTTGTTTCAGAAGAAATGGTAAATAAATTAAAGTTGGAAAGATTGAAACACCCTAAGCCTTATCAGATAGCATGGATTCAAGATGATCATAAGTTGTTAGTAAGTGAGCAATGTTTGGTGAAACTAAAAATTGGGAATTATGATGATGGAGTTTTGTGTGATATTATGCCTATGGATATTTGTCACCTTTTGTTGGGTAGACCTTGGTAGTTTGATAGACATGTAATACATGATGGGAGAAAGAACATATACACTATTGTGGTGAATGGGATGAAACAAACCTTGTTGCCCTTGGAGGAGCCCCTGAAGAGTGAGTTTTGTACAAGTTCTAGAATCTGTTTGATGGATGGAAGGAAATTCTTGGATGGAATGAGACATGAGAATGTGTGTTTTGCCTTAGTTCTTAAGAAGACTGACATCCTTGAGCATGAAGAAGAACAACTAAAGGAGATAAAATAATTGCTGACAGAGTATGAAGACATCATTTCAGATAATGTTCCTGATGGATTACCACCTATGAGAAGTATCAGTCATTGCATGGACTTGATTCCTGAAGCTAGTTTGCCTAAAAAAGCTGCACACTAGATGACACCGATAGAGAATGAGGAGTTGAATAGACAAGTGCAGGAGTTGTTGAAGAAAGGTTTGATCAGAGAAAGTTTGAGTCCTTGTGTAGTACCAATAGTGGTAGCACCTAAGAAGGGTATTGATTCTAGAGCATTAAACAAGATCACAGTGAAGTACCAGTTTCCTTTACCTAGGATGGATGACATAATGGATTGTTTGAGTGGAGCCAAATACTACACAAAGATAGACTTGAAGAGTGGGTATCATCATATCAGAATCAAAGAAGGAGATGAGTGGAAGACAACATTCAAGACAAATGAAGAATTATATGGATGGTTGGTGATGCCTTTTGGGTTGACTAATACACAGAGTACTTTCATGAGGTTGATGAATGAGGTATTGAATAAATTCTTGCGTAAGTTTGTTATTGTATATTTGGATGACATTTTGATTTTCAGTAAGACAAAAGAGGAGCATTTGTTGCATTTAAGATAAGTTTTACAAAGGTTGAGGGAAGAGAAGTTGTTGATAAATATAAAGAAGTGCAATTTCATGAAAGAAGAGTTAGTCTATTTGGGATTTGTGATATCTGCAGATGGTTTGAAGATGGCCCTTGAGAAGATAGGAGAAATTGCTGATTGGCCTACACCAGAGAGCATTGGGGAGATGAGACAATTTTATGGATTGGCTAGTTTCTACTAGAAGTTTATGATAAATTTCAGTTTATTTTGTCGTCCTATGACTCAGACAATGAGAGGAGATAGGAAAAAATTCAAGTGGACAACCAAAGAAAACAATATGAAGAAGAAGGTCACTAAGCAGCCTATGTTAGCTTTACCAGATTTCAACAAAGTATTTTAAGTGGACTGTGATGCAAGTGGGAACGCAATTGGAGCAGTATTGAGTTGGGAAGGGAGAGCAGTACCTTATTTCAGTGAAAAATTGAATGATTCCAGGAGGAGATATTTAATGTACAATCAGGAATTTTATATCATAGTTCAAACCTTGAAGAAATTGGGACATTACCTATTGCCTAAGGAATTCGTGTTGTATACTGACCATCAACCCTTGTAGTATTTGAAGAGTCAGAGTAAGTTGAATCAGAGACCTATGAGATGGGTAGAATTTTTGCAAAGTTACACCTTTGTGTTAAAGCATAGGAAGAGGAAGACAAACAAATTTGTTGATGCATTGAGTAGAAGGAGGAATATGTTGACAGAGATGAGAGTGACAGTATTAGGATTTAAGGAGTTGAAGACCTTGTATGATGATGACCCATATTTTGCAAAACCTTGGAGAGCATGTAGTGAACCGGTTATGGTGGATATAAGCAAATGGTTAGATTATTTCATTTTGGATGAGATGTTATTTAGAGTTCAATTGTGTATACCTAAGAGTTCTATGAGGGGTAATCTAATAAAAGAGAAGCATAGTGGAGGATTAGCCAGACACTTTGGTATTGACAAAATAGTAGCATTGGTGAGTGAACATTAATTTTAGCCTCAGATTCATAAAGATGTCAGGAAATTTGTGTAGAGATGTAGAGTTTGTCAAGTTGCAAAAGGTAGTAGTCAGAGTGTGGGATTGTATAAGCCTTTGACAGTACTGGAGAGACCTTGGGAGGACATAAGCATGGATTTCATACTTGGATTACCTAAGACACAAAGAGGAAATGATTCTATATTTGTGGTGGTGGGCAGATTCTTGAAGATGGCTCATTTCATACCTTGTAGGAAGACATCAAATGCAGTGCATGTAGCTAACCTATTTTTCAAGGAGGTAGTGAGCTTACATGGATTACCTAAGAGCACAGTTTCAGACAGAGACACTAAGTTTGTTGGTTATTTTTGGAGAACACTTTGGAAGAAGATGAAGACATATTTAAAATTTAGTTCTACTTTTCACCCACTAACTGATGGACAAACAGAGGTAGTAAACTAGAGCTTGGGAAATTTATTGAGATTCTTAGTTGGAGAGAATACTAGAAGTTGGGATTTGATTCTTGCACAAGCAGAGTTTGACTACAATAATTTAGTGAATAGGAGTACCGAAATAGCACCTTTTGAGATTGTTACCAGAGCACATCCTAGAGGTATATCAAAATTGAGAGATATTAGTAATGAAGACAAGAGGAGTGCAGAAGCATAGGAGTTTGTAGATCACATGACAACTTCCCATATTTAGGTTAAGCAATATTTGGAGGATATGAACAAGTATAAGGAGAAAGTAGATGAGAAGAGGAGACATAATGAATTTGAAGTTGGTGATGAAGTGATGGTATATCTTAGAAAATAAATATTTCCAGTTGGAACTTATAACAAGTTGCAGATGAGGAAGTTTGGACCTCGTAAGATCTTGAGGAAGTTTAGTTTTGGAAATGCATATGAAGTGGAGCTACTGGATGGTTTGAGTATTTCACCTATATCCAACATTGCAGATCTATATGAGTATCATGAACCAAAATTTAGTGAAGACAATATTGCAAAATTAGAGAAATAGTTGCCCTGGAAGGAACCAGAGTAGATTGAAGACATTTTGGATAGTAGGATTGGGCGTAGCACCCAAAGAAGTCAGTATAAGGAGTATCTTGTGAAGTGGAAGGACAGACCAGTTGAAGGTTCATCTTAGATTTCTCAAGAAGAGGTGGACCACCTTGGTTTTCCTCTGACCCCAGAAAAGTGAGGGACTCACTTTTTCAACAACCTCGGATGTCTGATGTAGGAGCATCCCCAATTCTTGACAATCATGTATCAACCAAAAACATTTCTTTTCTATTTGTTTTTTGTTTTGTAGTTTTAGCATTCTCTTCTGCATTTTCTTGCATTGGCTCACCAGATCTTGTGGAGTTGGATTTTTCTTGAGGACATGATCATCTTCCTTATTCCTAAACCATGGAGCATTTGGATCATTTTCTATAAAGTTATTGACTCTGAATTCTGACATAGTTTTCTGGCACCATAACTGCTTGGACCTATTTGCTGTTGGTAAATATTTGAGGATCCTTTTTGTAGCTTTCGGAGCCCTATTTCATTGGCATGTGGCCTACTTTCCCTTTGATCCGCACTTCATCCTTTGGATTTTGCAAAGGAATCATTTTGGCGGAGTCCGACCTAGTGTTTTACATGTTTGATCTTGTTCTTCAGTATTTGATCCCTCTTGGGCTGACTAGATCCCTCTAAACCATATAAATCAATGTAATCTAGAATCCCAATTAAATAAGATAGAACATAGAAGGCATATCTTGAGATTTAGAGGTTTGAAGTTGATCAATTATGTAATTGAGCATGTATGTAGTAGGCCAATGAGCCAAATCTTATAACCCAGATGTTACCAGTTATCTATAATCAGTTTTCATGATCTAATTCATTCAGTTCTACATTGCCTCCATCATAGCCTCTTGTTTCTATTGTGTTTACTCTTGTTGTTCGGTCTGGATTGATCTCTTTGAGGTCCCTCCTAACCAGTGACTGCACCAGTGTTCTCCAAGTCAATCTTTCCACATTATCTCCAATTTGCATCCCAATTATCATCTCTTAATCATCCTAATCATTCTTTCAATCATAATAATATCTAATTCATCCCTACTCCATCCATACTTCTTTTTAGGAACCTAATCCTCATATATTTTGTTAATCCAATAAAGGACCTAATTCTTATCCTAATCATCCTTCACAACCCACATCAAAATCCACTTTTCATCCAATCCTCTTGCCAACCTAATACCATTCAAACCATCTATCTCTTCATCCAAAATTAATCACTCATTATTCATTCACTTATATCAATCAAACCTTCAATCTACAATCATCATTTAAAAATAATATAAAAAAATCTAGCATGGACTTCACATTCCAAATCTCCTTCATCCCCCAAATCAAAATCCAACTCTCTTAACCCACCTTTCCTCCACCATCATATTCTTCTAACCTAAAACCCATCTAAAATAATCCCTAAAAATCAATCATCCATCTTCCAAAGTTTATCCATACTTGATCTCAATCTTCATCAAAGACCTCATCTAATCCAAATCCAAAATCCATATTGAAACATCATGGGTTGGTTTGAAAAAATGGTTATGGAAGTTATGCATCCAACCTATCAATCATTCCCATCCAACTCATGTTGATGGTATGATGAATTAATAAGGATCTAGAAAACTACAGAGAGCGGGGGGGTGAATCAGTAGATAGAAAACAGACTAATCTTTCACCAAACTTAAAAACCAACTCATAAAACAATTCCTATACTAACCGATTCAAACACTGAACAATAAACTGTAACTGCACTTACAAATTTATGGGTTAGCTGATATAATATAATGACAGATCTGAAACATCAAACCATTTTATCAAAACATGAAACCACTTTACTAACAATAGCAAAAGCACATTTCATATTACTGTCGATCATCTTAACACATCTAAGTGGCTTTACCAGTTAAACAAATTAACCATATCAAAAATATAACCACAAAAACCATTCACCACTTGACACAGATTTTTGACATTGAAACCCAAATGGGGAAAACCATGGTGGGGATGAATACCCAACAAGTATTCTAAACTCTTTTGAAGTTTGCCCTATTAGGAGCTAAGCCTGTTAAATCTTTACAAAATGTCCTATTAAGAACAGATCCTATTAGGGACCACCCTGTTCAGGGATTGACTATAATGCCTTATTAAAAGCAATACCCTATTAGGAGTAACCTTGATAGAGGATTTGAAATCCAAGCTAATGGATCACCTAGTTAGAGGATTTAGATAGCACTAATCCTGTGAAAGATTACCCAGTAAAGGGATTTAACTCTTGTAATTGTTAGAGATCAACAAGGGTTTGTTGATCTAATCAATAGAACTACTTTACTTGATCAGATCCTTTTCATGCTCCTATCTTCCTTCACACATACTGCACATACTCCCTCTGGTTTGGAAATCAATCACACTGACACTTAACCAAAATTGCCAACACTACAACAATACAACTCATCAACCTTGTAAGAAAAATAACAAGTCGGTAACACATCACAAACCTAAGATCTCATAAATATTACAAACAAAAATCGGTTCAAACATGACCATTGGATTACATAACAATCATTTCACATTGTACAAGACAACCTCGACCTCTCCTTGATCGTTGCTCATCAATTCATATAACTCATCACGTGGTTTCCTCTTCATGCAATGTACTCGCTCATTCCCAAGATAAAACCGTTATCTCTATACACCAAAAACCACTTGAAACTCATCACATACAACATGCATATGTGGCATAATCATTACCGATTCACCAAGCTCCATCGGTTAGGGTTTGTCATATCAATAGGCAGGGCTACTGGTTGATCTCATTGCTTCTAGAGTAATATTGGTTTCCTTCACTTTCTCAACTCTCGGTTGCATAATAACATCATTACCAGTTACAATTGACATCGATGACAACACAATAGTTCATCAATACAATCTTCAGTCAAATGGCAACACATGTATGCCTCAAAGTTATCCAAGTTTCACCTATTCATGTCTACCACCCCAACCCACTCACCAAGTCAATCTCATAACCTCCAATCCATCTACCATATCTTCATCCATTCCATCTCACCCAATTATATCCAATCTCAATCCATCTCACTGTAATGCCCACCAAAATACCTTAGAGAAAAAAACTAATCTAACTAACAAATAGTGATAATTTTTTTTTAAAACATTAATATAATACAACATATTGAACTACGATTACTCATATGCACTAATCATCATCTACAAGAATGCATAAACATCTTAAACATAACCATATCATTACAACATATTACGTAAATGAAATAACATTATGAAACTATCAATTCCCTAGGGTACTTCCACACCATTACTTAATTAACAATAACTCATAAACAAATCCATAATTATGATACCATTAACATCCATTACATTTAGTCCTTAATCAATTACTTCCTTCCTGACATCAAAAATATGAATTGTCGAATGCAAATCCTACATATTCCCATTAACTCTTGGATTCATTTTAAGGCACCAATCAAATGTTCATAATTCTCTTTTTAAACCATCTATAATGATAATATATTTTTCCCACATAAAGTATCAACTAATGTAGAACTAGTTCGTTTCCTTTAAGAGTAACCATATAACCTACCAGCTCCTCATCATATTCATATTCTAAAGAAAACCAACATTAAAGAATAGCATCTATTCAATTTAGACATACACAAATCATTAAACATTCTCACTACTATCCTTAGATACACACAAGATAATCCAATCACATTACTTAATCATTTTATTTCTCTCTAATCCAGAAGTACATACATATTGAATATCCAATTACAACTATCATAATTCCATTACGACACATCATGATCTCAACCTACTACAAGTCCTATTACATATGATCTCAAGATACTAGTTACATAATCTTTTTTTATAATTACATCCTTCTCATGATATAAATACATGATTTGAATCTCAATTACATAGATTATACTCCAAAGATCCATCCACGTGAAAAAATATATAAATCCACATCCATGCACACTAGCATCCAAAGAAGGACATCACAATGGAAGAAGGCATCAAACCACCTGACCATGTGGAACCATAAGGAACCACCCCCATGCTAGGAGATGACATGAGGTTCTAACTACCACTCAGACCTAGGTTAATGCCTAACAACCAAGGGACTCCACATGAAATCCACAAATGATAAACAACCAAATATAAATAAATCAAATCACATCACAAGGCTTAATCAAAGCAATAAACTCCCAGAGGCGTACCAACAATCAAGGTATAAGGATCATGGAAACATTTAGGGAAAGAGTGTCATCACATGCTACCCTCACATAGAAGGGGCCAAGCCACACCCTGATAGACATGTGGAGTTGTCTGAACCTTGGAGACAATCAAGGGAGTTCAGTTTGTCATCTCTACGGTCTTCTCAAGCTCATCCCGAGTCTCTAGTCAAGGGCCATGAGGTGGGGCCACAAACCAATTATTATCTTATTAGTTGAGTCTTAATTACCCAACCCACTAATTAATTATTATGGTTTTTACTTTAAAATTAAAGGAAAACTCTCCATGTGATTTTATGGCAGGTCTAGACCCTAAGCATCCTTACAAGGAACCTGTTAGAAGCCTATTGCTCATGAACCTGATCCTACACATGCAAAAGCCCACTCCCCCTAACCATGGACCAAGAGCTTAGGGTGAAACACAAATAACCACAACACGGGGAAGCTCATACAAGAGAATCCCTAAATAACATCCTCATATTGATACAAATCTGAAGCATAATCAGGGCCATAAAGCCTACATGTAAATCAAGATCCACAACCAGAATTAACACACAACAAACCAAAGTAAGGCATAAATCCATCTTACTTAGTCACAACAATATCAAATCCTCAACATTGGATCACATACATCATGCTAGAGCTTACATAAATCATCCTCTATAGCAAGGCATTCTCCTTACTGGAGCTAAATTAACATATATGCACAATACTCAATTGAAAGGCATTATCCCTCTTTCCGGAGCTAAAATAATAATGAAATAGTCAAATCTGGGCAATACACAGAACCAAGAATCTTAAGGACATAACCACAAGCCTCTGGTACAAAGCCAAATTCATAAAAATTGATCACAACTGACAACATCATCAAAAACTCACTAAAAAGGTAGAATGGCACATTTGACCAATCTTCTTGCACATATGAAAAATATTCTTGTGCAAATGACAAATCTTCTTTCAAATTTAAAATAGAGACTAAACTTAGAAAACGGGAGTTTAAACTCACAATTGACTCAGGAAAAATCACTAAGGCATAAAATATGACTTGAAACCAATCTATAAGAGACACAATAACAAATATATCGCAAGGAACAAGTAAAGATCTCAACAATCAACCAAAGTATAGACATAAGATTTATTCCCAAACACCACAAGAACTCACAACAAAACTCAAAGAATCAATACTTAAGCAACCAATAAAGGCTATGATCAGGGAAAACAATCATTCGAAACACACATAAAAGAATGGAATGTCAACTTCACCCTTCCTAGACCAAGATGAGAATTCATAGCAAACCAAGGCATTCACAAAATAATTGCAGAGCCATTTACAGAAAATTACTAGGCCAATAAATAAATAAATAAAATTAAATGAAGCATATACAATTTAATCCCTAATCTATATAGCATAACTATTTCAACATTCCATTTCCAACATTATTTCTCCCATTTCCGCATACAACATTCAAACACGTAGAAGATATTTCTTTACTAGAAAATCAAATGCACAAAGAGACAAAATCAACCATCTTGAATGTTAGAAGTTATGGCTAAAGAGAGATGATGAAGAGAAATCCAATTTCCAAACCCAACAAGCTCTAACAATCCAAAATCCAAGCTCAAGCCAAAGGCAAAATCCTCAATTGCATAGAATTTTTATCGAAAGCCAACCCAAGCAAATGCATAGGAAAGCCAATAAATAGAAAAATGAATTCAATACTCTATAAAAATCTTCACCAATCAAAATATTCCCATAAACTATATTACTTACCTACCATGCATAGATATGAGGTAAATAATATATAATAGTATTATTTACTTACTCCCACAAATTGACCAATAGAATAATAGGGTAGGTAAAATTTATAATACTTATTTACCTAGTTAGTGACAAGAGAATATAATAATATAATAATCAATAATAATAAATCAAAGGAAATATAAATAAATGCTCTGATTAAATATAAAGCAACAAATAATATAAATAAATAAACAAACAATAAAATAATAATATCCTCACAATCACAACTCCCAAGAGGGCTTATCATAATAAGGGGTAGGTACATAAATAATAACAAATCAATAATAAATAAATAAATAGATAAATAAATAAACAAGAAGGAAAATAAATAAGTAAATAATCAAAATAATAAATAATTAGATGAACAATAAATGACCCAACAAAAAATAAATAAATAATCAAACGTTCAAATAATAAATATTTAAAAATAAACATTAATAAATAATAATCTCCCAATAATATTTATCGCACATTAATATTAAATATTAATGACATCCATGTATTTATTTAATGCTTAATAAACTATACGAATCGAATACTCACAATGCCACAAGGCAACCCAACATAGGATTAAACATCACATCACTAAATACCAATATGATGACTCATGCCAAGACACTTAAATTGACAAGGATGACAACTTAATCCTAGAGTGTGTAGAGGGAACTCATGCCATCTCCAATCAACTTTCCATTCAGATAAAGACATGCTCAGACCTGTGAGACCGGGTGGAGTCAATGTCTAGTACCTGAAATTCCTTCAACCAAAAATGACCATGAGATAACATATACCATAATATATTCCATAAAGATCAGGCAAGTGAGAGAGAATCACAACGTCATATCATGTTTGTAATGAGTGGTATGACATTGTCTCTATCACAAATATAGTAGTAAGGTAGTCACAATCAACAAAGCATCATCCCATACATTACAATCATGAAGTGGGGTTAGCACTAATAAGATGCCATCATATCCTCATAAGAAATTTATTCATACATGAATAATAAGTGCATCTAGATCACTACACATAAGTCTGATCATCATAATAGTCCAAGACATAACTTCATCCACATAAATCATAATGAATCCACTAAAGTTAAAGAGACTATCAAAACATGAACAAATCTAAAAGTGTTTATCACATCCTGTTGGTGTAAATAATTATTCATCATGGATATTATTACACTTTACTCAAGTTTACTTAGGAAATGCATTTCATAGTAGTTTGGGTATGAGACACTTGGGTGTTTGTGCCACATTGGGATAGTGTGTGTAGGAGAATTTCCACCTTTTATGGTGTTGATCTTGTTGTTACACTCCACATTCAGTGGGTGATCCACCTCATGTGGACTATTATATTGTTTCTCCTACCTACCCACACATATTTCCTACCTACCCTTGTTTCTTATTGAGCCACATGTCATGTTTGTGTGCTCACATATCCATATAGCCTTGCCTATATAAGCAGACTCATATTCATTGTATGTAATGCTTAATGATCCAATTGATCATATTTTTCATCTTGATAGAATATAGTTTATTTCTATCATCTATTTTGTTCTCTCTTATTTGTGCTTTCCATTGCCTCTTGATCTTGGCAAAATTTCACATGGTATCAGAGCCATTAGAGTATCATTGGTTTGCTAATTGAGAGAAATTTGATGCTATTTGGGGTTTGCATTTTGGATCTTTCTATTGCAGGTTTTTATTGAAGCTTGATGGGTCAAATCTAAGGTTATCATTGGATTAAGGAGGTCCAAGAAAGTCAGTTTTACCTTTTGTTTCATCCAAATCAGACTTCAGAGGCCAAATCTAGAGGCATTTGAAGTTTGAAGCTGTGACGGAAATTTTCTAGAAATTATAATTTTGCAAGCAATTTTCAAATAGTGATATCTCACTCATCCGAACTCCTTTTTTCGAGCAATTTTTTTTGTTTTGGGGTAGAATTGCGTGATCTATACAATGGTGCAGGATTTTTTTTTTCTCAGATATAGGTTTTTCAGAAATCATGAAATCCCGATTTTTACAACTTTGGAGGCTTCATTTGGGCTCATATGGACTCCTTTTAAGGTGCCATTTTTTTGAAAGTGCATATTTTTTCATCTACTTTCATAATCTACCATTTGTTTGCAGTAATTTTAAGTATAAATTGCACTTTCATTATTTGGCCATTTTTGGCATATTTAGTACTTGCATTTTGCTTGGATCTCAATTTAGATCACTAGCAGTATTTGTTGAAGTCTCTTAGATCTCATTTTGAGAAGTTGTAAATTGAAATCATAAGTCCACTTAGCCTTGTTTTGCAAGTGGCCTATTGTACACGCACTACATATAAAGTGCCAAAATCATCATTTTTGGGGGGTACTTTGATTGAGTTAATTTGGGGGGGTGTCTCTTGTGCTTTTGTGCTCTTGTGTTCCTTCCTTTTTGCTACTATGGGTTCTTCTAAGTTTCCTCTCTTAACTCCTCATAATTATGCTACTTGGAAAATTGATGCATGGAGTAAACTTATGGAAAAAGGACTAACTCATTACATTGATGGAACTATTGTTGCTCTCGCTGATCCTAAGGTTGATCCAGTTGGTCACTTGGATTGGCTCACTAAAAATATCATGGCAATTGGTACCTTAAGAAAGTATGTATCAAAGGATCTCATTTTTCATATTGAGAAGTGTACTCTAATCAAGGATGCTTGGAAAAAGTTTCAAGACTTGTATGGTCAAGTTGATGAGATTAGGGGATATCAAATTGATAGTGATCTCACCATGTTGGATCCCAAGAACTTTGATACTATACAAGATTATGTCACTAAGGCAAATGAGTTGAGGGCACAACTCAAAGATTGTGGCATTGATAAGAAGGATACTTAATTGATCTTCAACTTGATGGGCAAGCTTCCACAAGAATATGCAACATTTGTTTGTAGTTTCCAAACCCATAGGATGACAATGGGTTCAAGCTACACAATGCCTACATTTGATGCTTTCAATGAAATGTTGATGATGGAACAAACTAAGTTGATAAGCATGGGCATTCTTAAGGCTTCTAAGTCTCAAGCATTAGTGGCAAATCAAGGGAAAAAAGGAAATCAAGGAAAGGACAACTCAAACAAGAAGAAATGGCAATCAAAGCCTAAGGACAAAGCACCATCTTCTCCATAACAAGGAGATTCATCCTCTTCCAAGAGAGATAACTCACCAAAGAGGGAGAGACCTACTTGTGCCTATTGTAAAAAGGTTGGTCATGAGGAGCGTCATTGCCATTCTAAGAAGATTGATGAGCTCACACATATCATCAAAAAACATAACATTGATTTTCCTAATGTCTACAAGAAGGATGATTCATCAACTTCCACTCCCTCACATTCAAAAGGAAAAGGGCAAGCATTCATGGCTTCTACAAGTGGGAAGACTCACTCTTTTGGGACAAGAAAAGGAAAAGCTCTATGTGCTACTATCAGTCATGATTCAGAGAGATGGCTTCTAGATTCAGGGGCTGCTCATCATATGGCATCTTCACAGTCTATGTTCTCTACATTTGAGCCTTGCACCATGCCACAGATTTTGATGGGCAATCATACATACATGGATGTGATTGGGAAAGGATCTATTGACATTAGGGATAACTCCTTCAATGATGTGTTGTGTGTACCCCACTTGACAAACAATCTCCTTTCCATCTATCAAATCACACATGGCGCAACTAAGAGAGTTGTGGAGTTCACACCTGAGTCAGTTTTCATTAGAGACTTGGAGACTAGAGCTATCATTGCGACTGGGGTGGTTGATCATGCATCTCAGTTATACTCCTTTTCAGATTTTGTTGATGATGATGATTCCACATTTGATGATTCTACACATGATGATCACACTTCTTGTGATGGTTCAAATTTTGAGGAGAAATTTGGGCACTTGAACATGGGGATTCTCACATGTGAACCCATTCTTAAGTCTTGTATTTCATCTCTTCATATTGATATCACATCACCTATTGCACCTGATGATGCGGATAGTGCGATAGTTTTGCCTTCATGCGATTCAGTGCAGCAGGATATTCATTGTCTTCCAGCTTCAGATTCATGGGATGATTACTTGACAAACATTGCAGGTTTGTTTGTGGAATCCTACATTGTAGATTTGGGAGACATCATTGATGACATTCGTCTTCTCTTTGATGAAGATGATCCTTCTTCAATTGCTGGGAGGGTACACTCTGACCCTCTTGTTCATTCTCTACATGATCATTCTTTTGAGGTTGATATGATTGTGGATACTTATGTACAACAGTTGGAGGAGGTCTCTTTATGTTTTGAGGAGACATGTGAGTCTTTGGGACATGTTCTACATCCATCTCCACTAGATCTTGGAGTGCCTTTTTCAGCAGTGTGGCACAGTTTACCACCTTTGGAGGGGGTATCTTTTAGCATCGACATGAGGACACTTGAGCAGTTTTCAGAGATTCCTTTCATCATGAGTTTTTTTCATACATCTTCCCTTCATGATTGGGGAGACTTCATGGATACACCTTTGGTTTTGTTTCTTCCTAAGGGGAGGAATGTTGTTCGACATTCATGGAGCAGTTTCTTCATACATCAATCTTCTATCATTGGTGTAGATTCCACATTGAGGGGGGGCTTCTTAGCTTCTCTTCTTCTCTCATATGGGGGGGGCTTTTCCTCACATGGGGTTTTGTCCTTCACATACTTCTATGAGAGTTATTTGTATCTAGTTTTCATCTCTCTTTTGGGGGAGGGTTTTTTCCCATTGGGTTTTTCTCTCTTTCCCCACTTTGTGAGAGATTTCATTGCATTGGTTTTCATGCATTTGCATTTGTACATGGGTACCTAACATGGCCTAGTAGCCAGGACCCATCTTGCATTGCTTAGTTGCATTATAGACTTAAGTGCATTCCCCTAAGTTGCACTTAAGGGGGGGTGTTGGTGTAAATAATTATTCATCATGGATATTATTACACTTTACTTAAGTTTACTTAGGAAATGCATTTTATAGTAGTTTGGGTATGAGACACTTGGGTGTTTGTGCCACATTGGGATAGTGTGTGTAGGAGAATTTCCACCTTTTATGGTGTTGATCTTGTTGTTACACTCCACATTCAGTGGGTGATCCACCTCATGTGGACTATTATATTGTTTCTCCTACCTACCCACACCTATTTCCTACCTACCCTTGTTTCTTATTGAGCCACATGTCATGTTTGTGTGCTCACATATCCATATAGCCTTGCCTATATAAGCAGGCTCATATTCATTGTATGTAATGCTTAATGATCTAGTTGATCATATTTTTCATCTTGATAGAATATAGTTTATTTCTATCATCTATTTTGTTCTCTCTTATTTGTGCTTTCCATTGCCTCTTGATCTTGGCAAAATCTCACACATCCTTTGATAAAGGATGAGTCTGGGAGGAGCACTACCCTCACATTCCTTATCGTTCCTCTACCTTTGACAAGGGAAATCCATCTTATCACTCATCCATGTCCCATCTTATCCCTCACAAACACAACCCTCCCAACTAGTATATTCTTGGTTAACATATTTGTCACCTCATTTTTATACCCTCTTTCCCGTGTCAATGACAATTTGACCAACAGTTGAGTCGCTTGCAATGGTATTTGAAAGTTCTCTTTGCTTATTTTACAAGGTGCAACTACATTTTAAGGATATGCAATGAATGACAACACATGATATGTTTTTCACCAGAAAGAAGATAAGGCAATCTAACACCTACCCATAACCATGAAAGTATATGCAAAAGATTGATTTTATAATGAAGTGAATGTAGACAAACAACACAAAATTTATTTATCCCACACTCACAAATGATATCCAGGGAAATGAAGAACAACAACCCTTTTCAATAGATGATTTAAGCCAAATTCAAACCTTTCTAATTAGATACATACATAGTATGATAACTGAATAACACTGAAAGTAACAAAGAAGCATAGTTCATTGAAATTTAAAGAAAATAATAATAAATTCAAAGACTCAAAGTATCTTCCTTATTCCTTCAATGCCAAAATTGTCAATTCACAGACTCAACATCCTTGTACCATCAAACTGTACAGAAAAGGAAAACTATATTGTCTTTTTCCCTTCCTTTTTCTTCCCCCCTTTTCTAATCTATTCTATCATTTATTTATAACTTGCACCCCTTTTCTATTTCCAAGAAACGGTTCTTTCCATAGCAACAGTTTTTTGAAATGACTATTTCTAAACATAATTTAAAGAAAACAAAATTATCAGAAACTCTATCATTAACATTAATCCTTGCATTATAAACAACTACCAACTTCACACTTCTTCTTCATCAGGTGTTGGATCCCGACCTGCAATTTGATTATCAATCGCCTTGACCTTTGTCTCCTCAATAAGAACCCATAAAAATTCTATAAATTCATCTTCATCTTCTATAATTTTCCGAGCAAGATCAGTTAGGTTGAAAAGGATGTCATCCTGCATGTGCTCCACATTTGGCTAAATCATGGGTCCCTTCCTTTAAGCACCATGTTTGAAAATTAATTACCAGGTCCCCTTCTTGCAACAATCTCCTCCTCTAGATGTTATTCATGGTTTTTGGCTTGCTCCGCAATATTTTCCAGCAGAGTGATAGTATTTCTACATTCAAAAAATTCATTTCGTTGTTTCCATGCAAGAGACCGCAATTCTAAGATAATATTCCCTTGCTCAGTTGTTGGCCAATTTAGGTCTGGATTATCAAATGGTAGTTGACAATAATGAGGGAGAACCATTTGGAAAAAGGAAACTCATAATGGCATGCGTTACTCTGATCAGTTCTTGAGGGTGGTACATTAAATTTCCTACGAAAAGATGATAATATCAAAATTTATGACCTTTTTTGCCACCTATATGTGCTTCCAACCATTTAATCTATCATTAATAACAATACTTATGAATCTTTCCTTGATTTGTTTCTAGTAATTTGGGCATCACATGGTGACGAGTTGAGCTAGAAATGTGGTAAATGAAGATTTGAATCCTCTAATACCTCCGGATATATGGATTCCCCTGCTACTGACATCAAGTTGCAAAGGAATTTTGGGCATCAAGATAGAATAAAAAAATGATGATCCCAACACAAGGTTTTGGTATATCAAGGCTTTACGAATAAACAATCAAGGTTAATCCATACATGTCACTTTACAAGTTGGTGGCACTCGCAAACTTAGGTAGCGCTTGATTGTGAGAAATTAGAAATTTAGAACCAATGATCAGAACTTTTGGACTTTCAATAACTTAAACCCAAGCGACCAAGACAAAGAGACTAAGGAGACAAGTTAGGTAGTCGAGAACTTATAGAAACATATAATTCCGCAACATGGTTAAGAAATGTGAGGGACCAATGACTGGGTTTGAAAATGCATAAAAGACGTGACTTAGGACTTAAATGTTTTGAAAATAAAGAGGGGAAAAAATATCTTCTCATGCAATATGGGGGACTGATCAATGGCATTTATGGTGATTAGTATAGCTCATGGCCAGTAATGAAGTATTTTTCTCAAGACTTCAAATCCAACAAGTTCCTTGGTAGGGTTAAGCTTTAAAATTTTCAATGCTCAAATTGAGGGGTAACATTGGCTCTGACTGGGGACTGTATTTTTGTGCGTAAAATGCAAAGAACTCTAGAAGCTTCGGGGCATACCAGCCCATGTCCATTAGGTAATAGAGTCAAGAAATGGAAAAAGGATAGGGAGCTTCTTATAGAAGGGTGGCAGGGAATTGGGCAAGAGCCTAAAACTAGGAAGCCAAAACTCAAAACAAACTCAAAACACACCAACACTATTTACAAATATGTACAAGGGTGGGAGCCCCCTTTTCAGGAAATGCATTAGGTGCCTCATGCAAAACCATTAATAGATTGAGAGGAAAATGACCCTCTACGAAACAACAGGCTGTGACCATACGATGTGATGAAAAACAACCATCTCTTGACGATAGCTCCAATACCTAACCTTAGATAAATTGAATGAAAAAGTTTCTTGTATATGAATTCATGCCCAAACAACCATTCTTCCTGATACACCTCTCAGACATAATCAGCCATACCTTCAAAATTTGATTCAGATTACTGAGAACCATCCGCTTGAAAGGTCACATATTGTATGCCTTGGTTCAAATCAGCACTCCCTAAACAAAGATCAAAAGTGCTATCATTGTCATCAACATTGTTGATCATAGGGTTATTACTTACCAAAGAAACATTTCCATGCTCCCCAACTACCAATTCACCTAGTTTTTGTTTTTTGAGCACCAACTCCATACCTTCATAATCATCAGTTGGAAAATCATCAACAACTTCATTCTTATACAAATAGTCATCGGTAAAGATTTGATTTTTCCTCTTCTATTTGTGCATGATAATACCATTATTTGTAGAGTTTCTTCCCAAAACACATCACTCTAGGACATTTCTATCATGAGAAGAGAAATCATTAGCTGATTCAGAATCATATAGTTGAAAGAGGGGATTGTCCCTAACCTTTGAATCTTAACAAAATTCAGTTGGCTAGTATAGTGCATTGAGTTTACCCCAAATAATCTTATTCTTAGGTTATTCCCAATTTTTCTACATTCTCGTCACTACTTTTTATATGTAGTATTAACCATGGTTTCATTTGGACATACAAGAAGAGCATCATAAATAAAGGTTCTCCCTTTATCTTGTCTTCTAAATTAGAATTTGTGCATGTTTCTATTTGTGACCCTTGGGTGTTATATTCCAAAAGTATACGGTAAAATTTGATAGGAACTATTTCTCTTTCTTTTGCACAAACAAATTCTTAATTTAGAAAGCAAGCGGGTTGAGATTATAAACTATTTATGTCTTTAGACGGTTTAATCAAACTATTTTTACATGCATGCATTTCTTTTTCTAATATTTCCTTTTCCTCGACCCTTCTATCAAGAGATTATAATAAAAGTAAATTCAT
This sequence comes from Cryptomeria japonica, assembly GCF_030272615.1. Lineage (NCBI taxonomy): Eukaryota > Viridiplantae > Streptophyta > Pinopsida > Cupressales > Cupressaceae > Cryptomeria > Cryptomeria japonica. The sequence continues at coordinate 176,780,592 of NC_081408.1, read as the reverse complement.
ATCTCTTTCAATTTCTCTAGAGTTACAAGTGAATGCATTCACATCAACTTCTATAATATGGCCATCTTCATCCACAACTCCACACAAAAAGTCATCATCTGAACCTTTTAGGAACCAATTTGGAATAACAAAACTATGTTTCTCTTGTAGCACCTCTTTTTCCTGAGAAATAAATGATTGCCCAATTTCACTTATTTGCATGCATATCAAGAAAGATTTTGGTTCTTTACCTTCAATTTGATTCAAAATTCTTTTTGGTTATTGGTGGTTGTTCCATGGTGGTGACAAACTACTAGGTTTAACTAATGCTTGCACAGAGTCTAGTTTACTAAGAACAAAAAAATTCTAAGAACCTTGGTCTTCATATTCTGGTTCTTCTTTAAGAAACCTTAATCTTTCTACTGCTTCCTGTAAATCTCTTGTTCAAGGTCCTTGAGCAAGTAATATCTATGACACAAACCTCTTACTAGCAGTGTAGATTTGTAATCTTTAGATGGATCTAGTATCTTCTTTTCAACCTTAGAGATACTTTCTTTGAAATAATTCCAAAAAGAATGAAGTACCTTGTCATGTTCAGTCAATATTTCTTCAATTGTTGGTGTAGGCCATCCTTTGGATTTGAACTAATTTCTTACATTTGTCTGGCATTAAACCACCTTTATAAGATCTTTAACTAAACAGTCACCAGCCTCCATTCTTGGAGAAACACTAATAGATATTTGAAGCAAGAAGGCATCGTTCTTTCCATTTTTTCCCCAGCAGAGTCGCCAAAAATTTGTTGGTTAAAAGATTTGTCACCTCAATTTTATACCCTCTTGCCCATGTTAATGACAATAAAACCAATAGTTGAGTGACTTGCAATGGTATTTGCAAGTGCTCTTTGCTTATTTTACAAGGCGCAACTACCTTCCAAGGATATGCAATGAATGACAACATAGCGTATGATTTTCACCAAAAAGAAAAAAAGGCAAACTAACACCTACCCATAACCATAAAAGTAGATGCAAAAGATTGATTTTAGAATGAAGTGAATATAGACAAACAACACCAAATTTATTTATCCCACACAAATGATATCCAGTGAATGGAAGAACAACAACCCTTTTCAACATATGATTTAAGCTAAATTCAAAGCTTCCTAACTAGATACATACACAGTCCGATAACATAATAAAACAAAAAGTAATTACAAAGAAGCACAGTTCATTGCAATTTAAAGAAAACATTAATATATTCAAAGACTCAAAGTATCTTCCTTATTCCTTCAATGCCAAAATTGTGAGTTCACAGACTCAACATCCTTGTACCATCAAACTGTGCAGAAAAGAAAAACTATACTATCTTTTTCCCTTCCTTTTTCTTCTCCCCTTATCTAATCTATTCTATCATCTATTTATACCTAACACCCCTTTTCTATTTCCAAGAAATGATTCTTTTCATTGCAACAATATTTTAAAATGATTTTTTCTAAACATAATTTAAAGAAAACAAAATTATTAGAAACCCTATCATTAACATTAACCCTTGCATTCTAAACAACTACCCACTTCACACTTCTTCTTCTTCATCGAGCGTCAGGTCTTGACCTGCAATATGATTATCAATCACCTCAACCTTTGTCTCCTCCTTGATAAGAACCCAGAGAACTACTATAAATTCATCTTCATCTTCTATAAGTTCTTGAGCAAGGTTGGTTAGGTCAAAAAGGATGTCATCCTGCATGTGCTCCACATCTAGCTGAATCATGGGTCCCTTTCCTTTAAGCACCTTGTCTGAAAAATTAATTACCAGGTCCCCTTCTTACAACAATCTCCTCCACCAGATGCTATTCATTATTTTTGGCTTGTTCCACAATCCTTTTTAGCAAAGTGATAGTCTTTCTATATTCGGCAAATTCAGTTCATTATTTCCATGCAAGAGACCATAATTCTAGGATAATATTCCCTTGCTCAGTTTTTGGCCAATTCAGGTTTGGATTATCAAATGGCAGGCAACCATCATGAGGGAGAACCATTTGGGAAAAGGAAACTCATAATGGCATGCGTTACTCTAATCAACTCTTGAGGGTGGTACATTAAATTTCTTGTGAAAAGATGATAATATCAAATTTTACAGCCTTCATCGCCACCTTTATGTTCTTCCAACCATTTAATTTGTCATTAATAGCAGTACTTTCAAATCTTTCCTTGATTTATTTCTAGGAATTTGGGCATCGCATGGTGACAAGTTGAGTTGGAGTTGCAGTAAACAAAGATTTGAATCCTACAATACTCTGACATCTGGTTGCGAATGAATGTTGGACATCGGGATAGAATCGAAAAACAACAATCCTAACACAAGGTTCTAGTATATCAAGGATTTACCAATAAACAATCAAGGTTAATTCGTACATGTCACTTTATAAGGTGGCGGTGCTCTCAAACTTAGAAAATTCTTTATTGTGAGAAATTAGAGCTTTAGAACCAATGAATAGACCTTTTGGACTTTCAATAACTTCAACCCAAGTGACCAGGACAAAGAGACTAAGGAGACAAGTCAGACAGTCAGGAAATTATAGAAACATATAATTCCTTGACATGGTTAAGAAATGCAAGACCAATGATTGGGTTTGAAAACACATAAAAGCCGTGACTTAGGACTTAGATGTTTTGGAAAATAAAGAGGGAAAAATGACATCTTCTTGTGAAATATGAGGGACTGATTGATGAAATTTATGGTGATCAGTAAAGCTCATGGCTAGCAATGAAGTATTTTGCTCAAGACCATAGGTCCATCAAGTGCCTTGGCAGGGGCAAGCTTTAAAATTTTCAATGCTCAAATTGAGAGGTAACATATATGTACCTCCATCTTCTCCCCCATTCACATCCCAAGCACCCAATCGGCTAGCCAAGGAGATCCAAGATATTAAAAACATGATCAAAGACCTATTGCAAGGTGTGTGACCTTAGTCTCCTTATGTTATGCAGTGCAGTGCTCAGGTTTCTATCATGTCTTAACCACCTCCTGTGGATTCTATAAGTCTAGTGGTTATATCATGCATTAATAGGTTGATCTTTTGGCACAACAACAACCATAATTGTAACAAGTGGTATCAGAGCTTGGTCATAGGTTCAAACCCCTCACTTGCATTGGGGGGTAGATTATTGCAAGGTGTGTGCCCTTGGTCTCCTTGTGTTGTGCAATGAAGTGCTCGGGTTTGTGGCATGGCTTAACTGCCTCCTGTGGAGTCTATAAGCCTAGTGGTTGTATCAGGCATTAATAGGTTGATATTTTGGTGCAACGACAACTGCACTTGTAATAAGACCTAAAGAAATGGACTCACAAGAAGACTTATACATCTCGATCCATGTATTTTTACAAAACCTTGACTCACCATCCAATTCCTTTACGCCATAGTTCTCCAATCCTTAATCCTAATCCCCATTACATGAACCCAATATTTCATCTAGTCCTAAACCTCCACATAATCCTAATCCTCCATTGGACAATCTCAATCTTCCATCTAATACTAAATATCCACATAATCCTAATCCTCCAAAATCCACAATATGCCCATCCTTCAAGGTCATGATTGACCAAATGGTCCATTAAGAATGACAAGAAAAGGAGACTAAATCCCCACCTCCAAATAATTTTTTTTGATCTCCCCAAGTCATGCATGTACATCCATCCCCTCCAAATAAAGACAACCCTCAATCCCCTAAGATTCATGATAATATCATCCCTCCTCCCACCCAAGTTGAACAATCCATATCCACCTCCATCACACCATCCACACAACCCCAAACATGTCACGACCATGTTCCAAACCATGCTAGTATATATTCCTCTCCATCTCGAGATCAAAGAATCCCTCAATCTCAAAATCCAATCATACCTTCCATTCCCTCCCATAATTCCCTTCCATCCCAAGGTCTAATTATTCCTCCTCCCCCTCATGATCCTTGTACAAGTCAAGATAAATTTATGCCCTTGTCCCCATGTCATGATCCCAATCCATCTCAAGCTCAAAAAATTCCCCCTCATACCCCACATAATCCCATCCCAAGTCAAGATTAAAGTATTACTTAATCTTCATGTCATGATACCAATCCATCTCATAATCCTTATATTCCTCCACATGTTCCTAGTCCTCCACAATATCCCATCACCCATATCCAAGCCATCCATGAATCCTATACCTATCAACTTGGATCTTCCACCTTTATCCATTATGGTTTTCTCCAAGAGCTTACAATACCATCCACATTCCATCCCCCTAAAAATGGACTTGCATCTTGTTTCCAAAATAATAAGTATCCTATTGGAAAAAGAATTTGTGAAAAAATGAATTGTCAAGGGAAAGGATTAGGCCTCCATGAACAAGGCATATTGGAACCCCTCCAAAAAAAAAAATGAAACTTCATATAGCCTTGGCTACAAAGCTCATGCTCAAGATGTTTGTATATCTTTCATCGCATCTAAATCCAAAATACATCCATATAAATCCAAATATTCCCATCCCAATTCTCCAAAATCTATTTTAGGCCCCTATGTTCAAAATTCTATTCCTTCATCATCCACATTCATTTTGGGTCCTTATGTTCCAAAGATAAACCCTCCATCCTTTCCATTCATCTTGGGTCCTTACATCCCTCCATCCACCAATCCATCACCTCAAATGATCCCTAAGAAAGATCAACAAAGGTACACATCCTTGAATCCTTTCCCACACTCTCCTTCAACCATATTATCAATAAAACATCTAAGTCATCCATCCTCATGTACTTGTACCATTACTATTGGAATCAATTTGGATGCAAAATGTAAAATACATAAAGCCAAAAATCCAAGCCTCAACATGTTCAATGAAAAATACATACTCAAGAAAAAAAATGATCCAAAAGAAAGAAAAATCCAAAAGGCCACAAAACCCCAAAAATCAAAAATCAAAAATCATGTGGATTCCCAAGCTACTCATAAAAAAAAAGCATCTCAAAGAGAAATCCAAATTGGCATCCAAACTTTCTAGTCCAAAATCTCCCTCCACTCATAAGTCTTCCATTTAAAAATCCCTCATGTTTAAAATCCATTTTAGGCCTCATGTCCCAAAATTCACATTTGATCCTACATCTAATTCAAAATCCTCTCCACCAGAATTCTACCACTCCTCAAGGTGTGTGCCAATCTATGTATCCATGATCTCCCCAACATCCCCATCCATATATCCACATGTCTTATAAAAAATCGCATCCACTTATCCACACATCTTCTAACACCCCATTTTCCATACTCTCATTCTTTTAGTCCAAACTTTTTCATAAATAATTATCCCCCTTCAAAATCCTCTCCTCCACAATTCTACCACTCCTCAAGGTGTGTGCCAATGTTGATCTTCCCAAAATCCCCATCCATTTATCCAAAAGTCTTTTTAAAACTCCCATCCACTTGTCCACACATCTTCAAACACCCCATCCCTTATCTAGCATCCATTTTCCATAAATACTTAACCCCCTCTATCTTCAATCCATTCCATCTCCTTGTCCATTTCTACCAACATCTATGAGAAAACCTCTATATATCTATTGTCACAAAATTTCACCCACTTGATGAGAAATCCTGGTCATCAACCTTGTGCAACATTGAATCAATCTCCAAGTGTGAGACCTTGCATTGTTGTGAGGTTGAATCTCTTGAGAAGATCAGCTTCCTTCCAATCCGATGCAAAGTGTTGGACCAACCCAACACATGAAATTCTAATCTACTGATTTGACAAGGAAAAGGGAGAAAGAGAAAAGGGATACTGAAAGAGGGGAAAAGGGGTTTGCACCCAGATTGAAAATTTTATCTTCGTGTCTATGACTGCACAAATATCAATAGAAACTACCTAAAACATGCACAAATTTCTATCCTAGTTAGCTTCTACAAGCATAAGTGAAGGTTAGTATTCTTATGGAAATCAATAGGAGCTACACTTAGCTCACAAATGAAGCTCTAAGAAGGATTAACACAACCACACATACTTAGAAAATAATCAAGAATGCATTCAGATAATGAGATAAAAACATTAAACTGATTATGAGAACTGAAAGGAGGCAAAAAAAGATAATTCTATTAATATAAAATTAAGGAAACATTTATCGTTATAGAGAGACAATAATTCTCCAAGAGAAAAATAAAGAAGATCCTTAGGAAAGATTACAAAATTTGCCTTTATAGTTGAGGTATAACTCAGATCGAGCTAGGATTAGAAACCCTAACCCTAACTATAGTTAGGTTACAAAATATCAGAGCAGGGAAGAAGATCATATCAAGGATCTGATGGCATGCAAGGACAACTCTGAAAATGTCCTCCATCTCTGTAAAGAGGCAAAAAATGGGTGGAAGAGAAGACATCTCTGTGACAAATGCATCATGGCGGCATGAAAGAGGCAAGAAAGTATTCAAAATGGATTGAAGAGGCATGAGATGGCATCTAGATTCGTCTATAGGATTCATGTCTGGAGTAATGGTGAAAATCTCCAGTGGTTGGAAGCAAAGCAAATCAGAGATCGGGCATCAACTGAGCACGAAAACCATCTCAGCCGTCGAGTCAACAACTACCCTTGATAGAGAGCATTCATATTTCAATGGCCTCCACAATTTTAAAAACCATTCGTAGATCAAGAGATGTCATGCATAGATGGACACATGAGACATTGCCACATAAGCATGCAAAAAGGCCCAACCGAGCTTTAAAACATCTCAATTGATTAGTCGCTTAAGTGAAAATCTAACAGCCACAAATATTTGACGTGGCAGGTCAGGTCCACATCCTCCTCATTGTATCCCTACAAGATCCCTTGGAACCTTGAAGAATCATTGTGGGATGGCGAGGAGCACCTATTTCCTTTATTATGTTTCCCTGCGAGGCCCTGTCTCTGCATCAAAATCTCTCGCGGGATGGCGGGGGATAGATATCTATTTACCCACAAGGTTGCACCAATCCTTCCTCTTGCCCTACAGGGTGGAAGAGAAAACCATCTACCCTCATCCTTTGTTGCCCCACAACACTCTTCCCTTGGTGCCTTTCATTCTATGGGGTGGTGGGGAACATCACCCACATCCTCTTTGTATCACCTCGTAGGTCCCTTTGACTATCCCCTTTCACCTTGTGGGGTGGCGGGGAGACAAACTGCTTCCCTACAATCCCTTGTGGGATAGTCAGGAAGATCAACTTTCACTTTGCCTTTCTATCTTTCGAGCCTTTACCACTTGGTCATTTTCCTATGTGGGATAGCGGGAAGGCCATCTACTTTCATTGGTCTTATCCTGCAAGCCACCCTTAGGCATAATGAAATGCCTATGGGGTGGCGGGGAAGACTTCATTCTCATTAACAAAATAGACTTCATCAAGACCTAAAATCATTTTGTTGCTGAGAGAAGCTAGGCCGAAAAGAAATCTCCGACCGGTGGAAAGAAAAGGGGAAAATGGCCCACCAACGACTAAAGACCCTCTAGCCAATAAAAAATTAAGTGAGTTGACCAGCCACCCCAAACAACTCAAAAATAGAATTGGAGCTCAAAAAGAAAAGACCCCTTATATAGGCTGCCAATACAATGTGTATAATACGCAGGTTATGCAGGTTCACATAACACAAGTTATGCAAAAACTTTGACTTTATTAGATTGGATTTTCAGCAAAGTTGAAAAAGGTCAACATTTTGGCAACTCAGAGGGGGCCCTAAGCTAGCTCAGGGAAGACTAGATGTCCTTGTGTATATAAATTGGATGTAGAGTCAAGGCCTAAACAAAATTAGATACTTTCTACCCCTACAACCTACATTACAAAATTTATGCTATTCTAGCAAGAGCAGAGTGTGCACATGCACTTCTTGGAAAGCTAGAATAAACTAAAATGAAAAAACAATGTGCTAAAGCACTTGGAGGAAAATAAATCCTACACTACCCTACCCTAACCAATCAACTTGAAGATGCTAAACAAAACCATTAACAGATTGGTTAATGTAACTACCCTCCTCAAACAATGAAGGGTGATAGCATGGCTCCAAAACAAAATATAGAGTTGGAGGATGAAGGGCAAATCAAAAACTAGTTGCAAGAAGTCCTACAACTCATAAACAAGCATACATACCCCAAAAGATGGACTAGGCACATTGCTGATTTGTTCTTCACTTGTAGCTTGGGCATGTGGCTCTATAAATTCATGCTTGGCCCCAATCATGCAGAGATATCTGATTGGGAAACCACTTGATATGTAAAAATTTGAATCTTCCCTACTGGCTTGCTCAGGTTCAACTATCTCCTCCATGAAAATCTAATCATGTTGACTAGATTGCTCCCATACCAAGGGCATGAACTCATCATTGAGGTTGGAACAAAAAATATCAATGATATTTGAGAACATGTGATCATTCAAAACATGATCAACCTTTACATGTTCTACCTCAACCTCATAATTTTTAAAATCAGAGATATAAGAATTTATATCTTCATTAAGCATCTATGATTTGTGTTCTTGTTCACTTTGAACAACAATTTCCTGCAAGTCATACTCTTGACTCTCCAAAACCTGAGAGTCCTCACTTATCTACTCCTAGACTTGCATCTAACATAGCTGCAACATGTCCAAATTTGAACAAAAACCTTCCCAATCATCCTAGAATGAATCTTCCTGCAATTCTTCCTCACTTTTTTGTAAAATGGGACTGATTTGGCCATTTCTACAACTCTCTTGGAGGTTTGCAAATATGGGAATGGGGGAAGGACTAATATCTCCCATTGTTCATAGCCTTCATGGCTTTCTCCTACCAATGCAGGCTCCTACATGGTTTCCACCATCAGTCCAGGTGAAGAAAGCTCCTCTTCATCCTCAATGAAAGAGGGAAGGTGATCAGAGATGACCAAATCTTCCTCCTTGCTGCATTTTTTTTCTTATGTGGTTATTTTTGGCTACAATAGGTCATCATTATGCTCCTCCTACAACATCTCAGACTCAATATTATTTTTATTAGTAGCAGGCCACTTGGCATATATGTGGGGAGGATAGGTTTCATCTGCCCTCCTTGCAAAGGCAGATCTCAACAAGCCTAGACCACTGAGGGGCCAGAAAAATAGGCTCTTGCACATCCATAGATGGCATTCCTATGAAACTTGGGACATTAAAATTAGAGATCTCTTGGATAGGCTCAATGTAAGGGTGGATCTACTCAAGGACAGGCTCCTCAAAATATCTAGGAGGGCTCCCTTGTATGAAATTTGGCAATCTTCTTTTAAGGGGGATAAGAGCAAAGGCCTCTGCCTACATGATTTTGACATCAAGGGTCATCAACTGTCTGATCTCTTCCTCCCTTATAGAAGCAAGTTTCTCTACAAGAAAGGCCTCATGTTGTTGGGCTTCCAACTCTTATTGCTACTATAGTTGATCTTGATAAGAAAGCTCCTCTTCTTATTGTTGTTGGTAAAAAGCCTCCTCTTGCTGCTACTCCCATAGTTGTTGTGTGATTTCATCAAGTCACCTTCTGTAATCCTACATCATGTTTTCCGTTTCGCCCATAGTGGATTGTATAAGAAGGGTTACCTCACTCTTTTGAGGCTAATTAGGAGATAGAGTAGGGGTGGGTGGGTGGTAATCATTAGGGAAATTCCCACTTGTTGCTGAAGCAAAGCCATTATTTGGGCTAAAACTAGGAGCAGTCCTAGTTTGTTCGTGTTGATAGAATGGGGGAGGTTGATTGACAAATTCAAAAAGGGGGGTGAATAGAAGTTACACCCATGGTAGGATATCATATTGAAGCATTAAAAACATGATCATTGTTACATAAAATTCTATGAAAAGGACAAAAGATCTTCCCTACCAGAGAGAAAAGGTGACATACCAAGATCACTAGGATTTGCTCGAAGTCAGGTGCTTGAAGAAAAGTTGACTCCAAAGGCTTGAAACGAAAGAACACACCAAATCTTCAGCTGTATGATCTTTGGACTGCTATAACCAGAAGATATCTTCTTTGTAGAGTCGCCAAATATGTAGGTAGCTACTTCCAAAGGCTGAGTTTGCTGATAGACACACCAACTATCAAAAACTTAGTAAGAAAACTTGAACTAGAGATATTCCAACTTGTCCCACCGGGCATGCCAAAAATTGTTATCACAAAAGTTCACCTACTTGATGAGAAATCTTGGTCATGAAGCTTGCGCAACATTGAATCAACCTCCAAGTGTGGGACCTTGTGCTATTATGAGGTTGAATCTCTAGAGAAGGTCGACTTCCTTCCAATCTGATGCAAAGTGTTGGACCAACCCCATAAATGAAAGTCTAATCTATTGATCTATCAAGGAAAAGGGAGAAAGAGGAAAATGATACTGAAAGAGGGGAAAAGGGGTTTGCACCCATATTGAAACTATGATCTTCCTGCCTAGGACTGCACAAAACATCAATAGAAACTACCTAAAACATGCACATATTGTTACAACTTATCAAGTTGACATTAGTTTTATGTCTAAAGTCATTCTATATACTCTAGTCGGTTACTACTACAGAAATATTCAGTCGGTAAGAGCAGTGCAGTCAGTTATAGAAGAAAGTAGTCACAAAGCCTAGTATTCACTGAGTTGTCTACCGAGTAACATTCTATGACTACCGAGCAGCAATAATGATACACCGAGTTGATATACACCAAGTGAAACGTGTTACTAGATTCATTGAACCTAGACACACATGGGAAAACATGTTACAAGATCGAGGAACAAAGAACCGTTATCACATTGGAAATTGCACTTAAAGATTTTGTATGATTTCAAGGTCATCTATCCAATGAAATATCTTGCATGGTTATTCATTCAATAAATCATTTTTGTAAGATCGAAGCAATGAACTTGATCACCGACATAAGATATCTATTTGTACATCATGAATTGAGGATCAGAGATAAGAGAGAAATGTAATGAGATGAATATGTGTGAAGCAAGACACATGTGATAGATAAGGAAGCACTAAGTAATGTGACTGTCAGAGACACAGAGGTCACTGAGAAGCATTTTAGAGAACAGTCAAGGAACAGAGTAAACAGAAGGGTTTACCGAGTTACTTTATTGGTTACCAAGGTATGCTACAAGCAAGGTAATCTCATTTTAAGCATATAGAATCTGCTATAACATTCCAGATGTAAAGTTGTAGATATTTGTAATGATTTTACTGTAATATTTTGAAGTTGTAAGAGAAACCTTTAACAGGGTAAAAGACTCCAACAAAGTCTATAAATTGTAAAGCCTTTAACTAGGTGCAGCATTTAGAATAAGTGTTGTAAAATCCTTTAGCAAGGTAGATCTAATGATCTTGATACTCCTAACAGGGTAAGCTATCAGAAATAGCTGAATATGTAGCTCTAACCGAGCAACCTTTATTATTGTAGTAGTGAAGTTGTGGGTGCCATCCCCATCACAGTTTTTCTCTCTAACCAAGAGTTTCTGCATAACCAAAATATATGTGTTATGGAGTGAATCATGTATGATTGTTATTTATTTGTTTTAGCTTTATGTTATGTTACAACAGTTTTTTGCATAACAGTAAAGATATTGTTGAAGAAAGGATTTGAAGTATGGATTCACCCCTCCCCTCTCAGTACATTAGCTTTCCATATTGGGCCTAACAATTGGTATCAGAGCTTCAATCTTGAAAAAAGGTTTAACAACCTAAAGAGAAAGATCTTATCAATGGAAGGCTATAAACAATCTCGGAGAATTGTGTATCTGCAAGAAGAGTTGGATCATGCTAAACAAGTGATTGCAGACATGCAAAGACAAATGCAAAAATCATTGAAAGTTAGAAGGAGATTATCTGATGATTTGCAGGACTCTCAAGAGTTAGTGGAACAAATTGAAACATCATCTGAGAATAGTATATCTGAAGAGAATGAAGAAATGATTGGAGAACTGAAGGAGAAGAACAAAGCACTGACTGAACAACTAAAAGCAATGAATAGAGGATATGAACATTACAACACAAAGATGACTGAAAATCTTGATGCATTGAGGACAACTGAAGATAAAGTAAGAGATCTAGAAAGAGAAAATCAACAGCTTAAAGTATTAATATCAGAAAAGAATGATGAAGTCACAAGGTTGATTGGGATTTAACAAAATCTGTCCAATCAATTAGGATATGCACATCATGAAGCAAATATGAAAGATGATGAGAATCAAGCATTGAAACTTGAAGTATCAAGGTTGACCGATGAACTTGAAACAGAGAAGAAATCCAAGGAAACACTGAAAAAGAGTTATGAAACATCAAAGATGTTGAATGAGAAACTTAATATAAAAGACCCAACAAAGTTGCAGGACTCGGTTACAAAGGAAAAGACTACCAAGAAGGGAATCCATACTACTGAGAGAGGAGAATCATCAAAGCAAGCTAGAAACAAGAAGAACATCAAAGGAAAGAAGCCTATTTGCAACTACTGTGGAAAACAAGGACATATTGCTAATATGTGCCAAATCAGAAAAGGTAAGCAACCGAATGCCACTAAGTCTAATGGTTATTATCACAATTGCAATAAATATGGTCACACATCTAATCAATGTAGGAAAAGTCTGCTAGCAATTATCAGAAGGCAAAATTCAAAGGGTTTTGTAAAAAATGCAATAGATATGGACATAGTACCAAGGAGTGTTGGTTTAAGCAAAAAAATTATATGTGGTCTACACACCGAGCAAATACTAGAGGCTACCGAACTCACACAGATCCTTACAAATAGTATTCTGTAGTACCACGGGATTATAATACAAGGATATGGTGTAAATGTTGTGGAAGATATGGACATATAAGTGCCAACTACTTTATAAGGTTTAGAATGAACAACCGAAGATCATGGAGAAATCCTGGTATGGCATGTTTTCATTGTCACAAAGTTGGACACTTGGCTAGAGATTGCAGAGATCAACCTAGAGGAGACACTGAGGAAATAAAGGCAAATTACAGATGATTTGGAAAAAGAAGGAAATTGTGTCAAATGAAGAAAGCACCTTATCTACCGAGTTAGGTGCACCTATTCCAAATTAATCGGTAAAGGTATGAAGGGAATGTATTCTCTCAAAGGTCAAATCTTAACAGTTCCTATTTTATCATGTACTTAATTCAAAACCTGCATAATTAAAGATGCATTAGAAATTTTGAAATTTTATCAAAGTCTTTTGGAAGCCTATCTAGTCAGTAAATGCAGGAAGTTTGACTACTCGGTAAAAGCAAAAAAAAGGAAAAAGTGGTACCGAGTGCACTTAATGTGTTCTGACCTAACTACACGGAGCCTAATAAGGTATAATGTATACTTAAAGCTTTTGCACGGTCATTTTACACTCACCAAGTTTTCAAGAAAGCAGAGCAAGCGAATCAAAGGCAATCAAACCTCCTCCGAAGCAAATTTCAAAGGTATTTACATCAATCACAACACATTATCAAGATAGTTTACCGATCATATCAAGTTGTTATTATTTGCTAAGTTGAAAGCGTCTGTCATTTGAAAGTCTTCGAACCCTAAGGATCTTTTGTTAGTATTTATCCAAAATCTGCAATGGCACCTAAGATCCAGAAGCCCATTGTTGTCGAGAACATTGAAAAGCCCTCATTGAAATACTCTTTAACTCCCAAAGTTGCATCTAAACTGGATGACAAAACTGCATTTTCACTCATTCTAAATAGAGTTTTGCTAGTTGAGGATGTGAGATTCTTCACTAAGTGTCGTGTTGAGGAACTAGGTCATGTTGAAATCAAAGACACGTATGATGAATTGTGTACCGATGGTAAAATGGATAGCAAATATGAACACATCAAAATCAAGGGATTGACCGAAGCCCTAACCTACCTGTGAGTCTTCAAACCCCAGTGGGTCAAGTTTGTTCTGAGCAGAGTTCATGATGACTTCATGTGGCTAGAAGAGAAACCATTTAAGATCACCAAGGTAATCATCCATTTGATCACTAGTTACCCTATTTATGATCATGCCTGAGCTCAGAAAATGATATCACGAAAGGAATTGATCAGTTTAACCGGAGTAGAATCTGATTGCAGAGGACTGAAATTGAACAATGTGACAGATGCAGAGTTGAAGTTTGCCATTAGAGTAATAGGTTACTACTTCTTCCAATCGGCAAGAGAAAATAGTGTACCCTGTGTAGCAGTCGATCTAGCATATAAAATTGTGAAGAAAGGCATGAAAATTGATTTATGCAATGTATTGTTGAAAAACCTGTTTGAGAATCTCAATACCATAAGGAAGCCAAATAAGAACAATTCGGCAAATACACTAAAGTTTGGATCACTTCTGGTATGCATGTTTTTCTATTTTGAGAAATTTTTTCCATCAGTCGGTAAAGTTGTTTGGGAGCTACACCGACCAACTACCCATCAAATCAATGACTTCATCAAGAAGCTAGGTGATAATTTTAATGATATTATGGATGATTATTTCAGCAAGTTTCAGGAGAAGATGCATACCAGATATAGGATTCCACCCAAGTTAGTGGAAAAATACAAAGATGACATATGTTTTGAAGCTGACACTGACTATTGCTATGTTAATGCTGTGGAACCGAGATCTCAATCTTTGCCACCTATAGGTTATGAGATTGATTTTGACATCACACAACCGTAGATAGATGCTTTTCTCACTCTATGAAGCCATGCTACCAAGCTGAGATATGGAACATATGAAGAAGTAAAAGAGAAAGTTAAGATGAGCATTGCAGTTCCCAAGGCTACAAGGAAGGCAACAAAAATGATCAAGGTATTAACAGAGAAATTTGGAGAAGGTTCTTCCTCGACACCTATCAAGGGCACTCTAGCCATCACCGAAGAGGAATCTGAAGCACAAGAGGCAACTATTATATTGAGCACCAAGTTGCCTAAACGAAAAGTTTTGAAAAGAAAGAAACAGGATACATCAAAGGTATCACTGACTCCTCTAGCAAAATGACCTAATACAAGAGCATCTATAGCATCACCGAGTAAGAAAACAAAGAATGTTGCCACACCCAAGGTAACAAAAACTTACAAGAAATCTACTCAGAGACTCATTTTGGCTAAAGAGTCTAGTGACACTGAATCTGAAGACAAAAAAAAAATTCAGATTGTCAAGAGCAAAAAGGAAAATGTACATGGTGTTGAAAATTGTTGTGCTAATCTAAAGTAATATGGTGGATTTCGATCATTTAGATATGGAAAATATGAATCTAGAAATGATGCAGAAAAGAGACAGATTGAAGAAGCTATAATCTGCACACTTTTGAAATTCTGATTGGTCCCATCAGAAATCACTAATTCTCTTCCAAAAGAATTGTATGCGCATATTGATAACAGGTGGACATATGCCATGGACTCGAAAAAGAAGATGAGAGAAAGAAGTCTAGTACATCTCTTTCCAGACATGTCGGTAGATGAAATCAAAGAATATCTGAAAAACTACCACAAAAACTTTCTGGTCAAGCAAAGAGCTTTAAAATTGATGAATGGACTTTACTTGGATGTAGAAAATGAAACCAAGGAAAAGTGGCAGGAAATCTTTCGAATCAAGAATGCTGGTGAACAAGCTAAAGTTGAAATAGTTGATGTCACTGAGCAAGATCTTGATATCATCGAGCAAGACCCTGCTGACACTATACAAGTTGATGAGGATATCATGGACACTGAGGCACCAGAACAAGAAATGATAGAAGGGAATGCTTATGCCCAACTTGTATCTAGTGAATCAGTTTTGGAACAAGTTCAGCCCTATCCTCCGGTCACTCAGCCTACTTCAACTGAGGCCCCTCAGGATACAGAACAAGGCACAGAAGGTCACAAGGCAACAACTAGAGAAGTTACTTCTCAAGCCACCAAAGAATAGACCTCTCAAGCTCCATCTAGCACTGAAAATGTTGCATCTAAGACTCCAAGCACAGAAGCACCAAAGGACACAACTAAGGCTACATCAGAGGCTAAAGAAACCAACCAAAGTGTTGCCTCTACCGAGCAACCTACCGAGGGTCAACAAGCCTCACAAGCCCTTGTCTTAGTGAAAGGTAAAGAAAAGAAAATGAAAAAGCATAGTTTCAAATTAGATTTGTCAAAACCAATAGTGTTGCCCAATGTTGATATATCCAAATTAAAAGGGCAAGCACTCATTGAATTCGGTGAACTATGCAAGGCCAAAGCCGAACAAGAAAAACAAATGGCTATTCAAAAGAAAAATAAAGTACTTCAAAAGGTGAAAGCACTCTTAACCGATATGCTACCTGAAGCAACAGTGACAAAAGATGCCGCCATCCATGTTCAATTGGATGAACTCCTAACCAAGATAGAGAAATCTAGAGTAGATGCATCTGAATATTTGAGCAAGTTAAAGGACAAAGAGCTCACTGCTAAAATGATTGAAGAGGTACATAAAGCTATAGCTATTGGCAAAGTTAAACTTGTCAAATTTATTGCTGAGTTGTCCCCTCAACTCAAGCACATTCTTTATTTATTTCTGAAACTCTATACATTCTCTTTATTCATTAAGGACATTAAAAATAAAATAGAAGTAATTGAGAAAGAGATCATCAATCTCTCAAATAAGTTGACCACTGAGCCCAATTCCATTCAGCAATTCTATACAAAGTTACAAAAGATCATGGCTCAACAATTGGAACTCAGGAATGAAGAGCACAAGATAAGGATGGACATAATGACTCTTCAGACATTATTCATTCCTCATCTTTCATCAGTCTAAGAGTAGCTTAACAAAGCTACCTCCCTATCCACTTAGCAAGAGGGAAGCACCTTAGATGGACTAATTTCACTGTTAGCTGACATTACAGCTTAGAATTCACTTATGGACATTGTTAAGGATGCCCTCTCTGTCGCTCTCACTGATGCCAAAATGAAGTACAAATCCATTTTTCACCAGTTGCCACCACCGAATGGTAACTAAGTTTTGATGTTTGTCAAAAAGGGGGAGAATAGTATCAAAGTACCAAAGGGAATAAGTATAGCATCAAAGTATCAAAGAGGGAGTGTTGTATACAGAGGGAGTATACCGACAAGGACAAAGTATCCGAATGCATGAGTAATTTTGATAGTAAATTGGACATTGATCAGCGAGCATGCAAAATCAAAGTTTTGTACAGTATATTGATAAGGGGAATATATCTGAATATACCATTTCATTGACAAAAGTATATACAGTCAGTTTTGTCAAAATTTTGTAAGTATTGAGCGTAGAAATTAGGAATCATCAAAACAAGATATATCAATCAAAACACAAGACAATCAAAGCAATATCATGAGAATACTCATTGAAATGAACCTAATTCTAAAGCACATTCAATAGAGGTATGAAAATGAAGCATTCAAAAGAAAACATTATGCAAACCAGATGTAAGATTGAATACTCCTTCCATGCGGCTCCATTGTTGTTCTTTCCTCTTCAATGGTTTTGTGGATCTCACCTACAAGTGCTCACACAATTGAAAGCAAAAAGCTCAAGAGTACTAGAAACGAAAGTTCGGTAGTTTGATAGAAATTTTTGACCAGGTTTGATTGAAAATCATCCAATTTATAGAGAAATTGGAGAAATGACAAGATTAGCATGATAGTGATTTGAATGGAAATTCAAATCAAGAATAGCAAAGTTATGACATGTTGCTATGCAAAGAGGCTTATGACAATTTTATGACAGATTCTATGACAAATTGCTATGTCAAGACAAATTCTATGACAAATTTCTATGTCAAGACAAGTTCTATGACAAATTTCTATGTCATGAGTATGACGCATGAAGCACAAAAATAGGGAGCACTAAAGACAATTTAATTAGGTGGAATTGCAATTAGGAAATTAGAAAATAGGTGGAAATTAGAAATTAGGAAATAATGAAAATAGGAAATTAAGAATTAGAAATGATGAAATTAGGAATTAGGAAATAATGAAATTAGGTAAATTAATTAATAATTTGTCATTTATTAATTAATTCACAAAGAGGAATAATTAGCCAATTAAATAAACATTTAATTGTGACAAGAAGAATTAGGATAAATAAATAATTTATTAATCCTAGAGGAAGAAATGACAAACAAGGTTAAATGATTAAATCAAAAACCCTGGAAGACGAATTAGGTCTTGAAAGATAATTGACTCGATTTGATTTGATTTTGGATTGATAAATGACCAATGTGATAAAATGATTCGATTGATAAATGATTTGATTGAGATTGGTTGACAAAAATCAATGACAAATTGACCAAATTGACATGATTGAAAAAGGACAAGGATCGATGACGAATCGATCGCAATATGACAAGATTGACAAAAGGACAAAGATCGACCAAAATCATGATTAAAGATTGTTGTCGACAAGACCAAATTTGAAGGCGAGATGAATGAAGAATACAGAAGAATGACTCGATGCTCGCAAATGATAAAGATCAAGTGCGAATCATAGGAGAAATGTTAATGCTACGCAAAAACCTAAAATGAGGCAATGCGCAAATGTTAAAGTATGATTCCGCAAGCGTTTGACCATTTTTGGGTGTCTACAAGTATATATATATTTGAGTTATGACTTTGAAAGTAGTTTTGTCAAACATCTCAACTAATGTCAAAAGGGGAGATTGTTACTAGTTATCAAGTTTCCATTAGTTTTATATCCAAAGTCATTCTATATACTCTAGTCGGTTACTACTACTGAAATATTCAGTCGGTAAGAACAATGCAGTCAGTTATAGAAGAAAGTAGTCATAGAGCCTAGTATTCACTGGGTTGTCTACCAAGTAACATTCTATGACTATCGAGCAGCAATAATGATACACCGAGTTGATATACACCGAGTGAAATGTGTTACTAGTTTCATTGAACCTAGACACACATGGGAAAATGTGTTACAAGATCGAGGAACAAAGAACCGTTATCACATTGGAAATTGCACTTAAAGATTTTTTATGATTTCGAGGTCATCTATCCAATGAAATATCTTACATGGTTATTCATTCGATAAATCATGTTTGTAAGATCAAAGCAATGAACCTGATCACCAACATAAGATATCTATTTATACATCATGAATTGAGGATCAGAGACAAGAGAGAAATGTAATGAGATGAATATGTGTGAAGCAAGGTACATGTGATAGATAAGGAAGCATTGAGTAATGTGACTGTCAGAGACACAAAGGTCAGTGAGAAGCATTTTAGAGAACAGTCAAGGAACAGAGTAAACAGAAGGGTTTACCGAGTTACTTTATGGGTTACCGAGGTATGCTATAAGCAAGGTAATCTCATTTTGAGCATATAGAATCTGCTATAACATTCCAGATGTAAAGTTACAGATATTTGTAATGATTTTATTGTAATATTTTGAAGTTGTAAGAGAAACCTTTAACAGCGTAAAAGACTCCAACAAAGTCTATAAATTGTAAAGCCTTTAACTAGGTGCAACATTTAGAATAAGTGTTGTAAAATCCTTTAGCAAGGTAGATCTAATGATCTTGATACTCCTAACAGGGTAAGCTATCAAAAATAGCTGAACATGTAGCTCTAATTGAGCAACCTTTATTATTGTAGTAGTGAAGTTGTGGGTGCCATCCCCACCACAGTTTTTCTCTCTAACCAAGAGTTTCTGCGTAACCAAAATATATGTGTTATGGAGTGAATCATGTATGATTGTTATTTATTTGTTTTAGCCTTATGTTATGTTACAACAGTTTTTTGCATAACAGTAAAGATATTGTTGAAGAAGGGATTTGAAGTACTGATTCACCCCTCCCCTCTTAGTACATTAGCTTTCCATATTGGGCCTAACACATATTTCTATCCTAGTTAGCTTCTACAAGCATAAGTGAAGGTTAGTATTCTTATGAAAATCAAAAGGAGTTGCACTTAGCTCACAAATGAAGCCCTAAGAGGGGTTAACACAACCATACATAGTCAAAAAACACACAAGAATGTATTCAGATAATAAGGTAAAAGAATTACACTGATTATAAGAACTGAAAGGAGGAAAAATGATCTAATTCTATTAATATAGAGGCAAGGCAAAATTTACAGTTGCAGAGAGATAAGAATTTTGCAAGAGAAAAAGAAAGAAGATCCTTAGGAAAGATTATAGAATTTGTCTTTACAGTTAAGGCATAACTTAGGTCGAGTTGGGATTAGAAACCCTAACCCTAGCCAGGGTTAAGTTAAAAAATATTAGAGTAGAGAATAAGATCAGATCAAGGATTTGATGGCATGAAAGGATAGCTCTAAAATGTTCTCCATCTTTGAAAAGAGGCAAAAAAGGGGTGCAAGAGAAGACATCTTTGTGACAAATGAATCATGGCAGCATGACAAAGGTAAGAAAATATTCAAAATGCATTGAAGATGCATGGGATGACATTTGGAATTGTCTGCAGGAGTCATGTCTAGAGTAATGATGAAAATATCTGGTGGTTGGAAGCAAAACAGATCAGATATCAGGCGTCGACTGAGCACAAAAATGGCCTCGACCATTTGGTCGACAACTACGCCTAATAGAGGGAATCAAAATTTCAACGACCTCTACAAGTTTAAAAACCAGTCGTCGATCAAGAGATCTTGTGTGCAGATGGATGAAGGAGATCTCGCTATATAAGCACTCAAAAATGTCCAATCGATCTTTAAAACATCATTTTTTATCAGCTACTTAAGTAAAAATCTAATAGTCATGGATATCCAACATGGAGGGCCAAGTCCACATCCTCCTCATTATATCCTTGCGAGATCCTTTGGAACCTTGAAAAATCACCGTAGGATGCTGAGGAGAATCTATTTCCTTTGTTATGTTTCCCCATGAGGGCTTGTCTTTGCATCGAAATCTCTCATGAGATGGCGGGGGAGAGATATTTGTTTTGCCTCGCAAGGTCTCACCAACCCTTCCTCTTTCCCTATAGGGTGGCGAGAAAAAACATCTACCTTCGTCCTTTGTTTCCCCACAACACTCTTCCCTTGGTTCCTTTTGCTCTATGGGGTGGTGGGAAACATCACTTGCATCCTCTTTGTATCACCCTGCAAGGCCCTTTGACTATATTCTTTCACCCTACAAGGTGGTGGGGAGACAAACTGCTTCTCTAAAATCCCTTGCGGGATAGCGGGGAAGATCACCTTTCACTTTTCCTTCATGTCCCGTGAGCCTTTTCCACTTGGTCATTTTCTCGGGATAGCGGGAAGACCATCCACCTTCGTTGCTCTTATCCTGCAAGCTGCCCTTAGGCACAATGAAATGCCTGTAGGGTGGCGATGAAGACTTCATTTTCATTCAGAAAAAAGACTTCTTCAAGACCCAAAATCATTGTGTTGTTGAGAGAAGCTAGGCCAAAAAGAAACCTCCAAGTAGTGGAGAGAAAAGGGGAAACTGACCCACCAATGACAAAAGACCCTCCAACCAATAAAAACTTAAGTGCATTGACTGGCTGACACGGTCAACTCAAAAATAGAATTGGAACCCAAAAAGAAAAGACCCCTTTTGCAGGCTAGTAATACAGTATACATAATGATGAGTTAAGACTTTGTCATATTTTTATCCTCAAAACTCTTCAGTTTTTGTTATCTTTTGGTTTGCATAGTAGTAGTGATGTATTGGAAGTTGACTATATGTATTCCATATGTTAAGCTTGAACTTATTAAATCATGTTTTACCTTTGCCAGTCTATTCCTGATGCCATGTGATTTATTCTTTCTGCCATGCGGATTATTTAGGGTAATATCATATGTGAATTAATAGATATGTTAATTAAATAAAATGTGTATGCATGTCCTTGTATGTTATCTTTTTTGTAGTGCAGGTAATAAATGATGTCGCGGTGGATATTCTCCTATCGTGCCTGATGAGAGAAAGGATACGTAAGAGATAATTGAAGATCAAAATGTAGAGGACCTGAGCAAGCACAAGGTACGACATAAGCAGAGTAGTCAAGCGACACTACCAATGTCTAACTTTAGTGGGCATTGAATTTGCAAATACCACCATGATATGCAAAGATTGTGGTTCAGTTTAGATCCACGTTTCTTGTAGCATAGCTCCGGTTATCTACTTTTTCAGTCAATCATTCGCCTCTTCTTCTGGGCGTGATTTGTGTGGTCTATTGTAGTTTATTTCTTTTTAATAAGAGATCTTCTTCTTCTCAATTTTAGTTAGACAGAAGGGAGAAGGATAGAGCAGAGGATTTTTGATAATCATTCTTGAGTTTCTTTTTCATATTAAAACTATGTAATCACTTTCAGAAAGCAATGAATAAAGTTATTTTATTCTGACCTGTTAAGAGTTGTTTTTCGAGAAGCCTAGTATCACTCACCCAAGGGGGCCCACTTGGTGAGTGATCCCGTGAGTTCATTAAAACTAGTTTTCTTTCCTTAGCTGCAGTAGAAGTTCTTGCATTGACTATTCCTGCAGCCACTGGAAATAGATCCACTAACTATTCCTGCAACCATGCCAGAATAGAGTAATTTTTGTTTATCCATACTGAATTTATCCAGCATCGCTTTCATGAATTTATGCAAAAGTATTCAAGTAGCCTTTCCATAGTTTTCATTCAAGTTTACCTTTTTCCGCATAATGTTAGTTGTTGCAATAATGTAGAATAGCCATTGTAGGAACTTAGTGCATATATAGTGCAGACCCATTTCAAGTACTATGTCCCTAGGTTGACAATCAAATGAACACTAGCTATGGAAATAGTGACTTTACCAAATGAATGTCCAAACTTCAAATTGAGACTTCAATTAGAGTTATTATTCTTATTGTTGGGGTGAACATTTTTGGCACCGTTGTCGGGGATGGTGTCAAACTAAGAACTTGTTATGGTTATTATCTTTTCAGTTTTCAGTTAATTGTTTTTTTTGACATGACTGTTTGAAAAATTTCATGAATCAACATGCATAGACGAAGAAGAGATGTTCTAGGTAGATTTTTGCCTAGTCATCCTAATCATGCAGAAAATAATTCCTCAGATATAAATCCTTTTGCTAAACTTTATCAAACCCCAGAGAATTTGAATAACCCTGAATCTGAATTCCCAGAAGGTAGTCTTCATTTCCTCTTTGGACCTCAAGAAGAAGAATTTCATATTGTAACAACCCCCACAAGTCCAATGCAAGAAAATCCACCTCCTGGTGGAAATAATCCACCACCACAACCAGACCCAATGTTTGAGTTCCCCATATCTAATCAACATGACAATGCCAATCTCAAGAACATTCCAACTTCTTCCCTCCCTAAATTCTATGGATTGGTAACAGAGGATCTAGACACATTTTGTTTGAGTTTGATGTTCTCTGTAGGAGTTTTGATTATACCACAGATGCCCATAGACTCAAAAAAATTTCCTGCCACTTTGAAGGAGTCCTCCTTGAGATGGTTTATAAACTTGGGTAGTAGCACAATCAATACATGGGATGAGATGAAACAACTGTTTCTTGCAAATACAAAAATTATTGTAGAGGCATTGATCATCATGGGGATGCTATCTTTAGAATGACACAAAAGAAGATGAGAGTCTTGAAGATTATCTGGAGAGGCTCCTATTTAGTGTCAAAAAGTCCAAACATAATACTCTCAATGAAGATTCCCTCAAGTTGATATTTTAGAGGGGAATCAATGAGGAATGCACTGATTCTTTGGATCTTATGGGAGGAGGTGACATTACATAGTCCACTTGGGCTGAAATAGGACAAATTTGTAAGAAGTACTTCAGATCTGCTTCTAAGAAGAACAGACATTTCAAGCTAAGAGCACCATCATCAGCATTTGGTACTGGATTTTCTAGATTAGAAATTAGCCATTTATTGAAGGACTTTAAGGAGGACATTATAAATAATATGGCTACCCAGTTGGATACACTTGCAGCTAAGAAGAAGCATGAAGAATCTGATGCATTTCTTGTAGAATTTTTCCCTCATTGTAGGCAGCGAAATAAGGATTGTCGATACAAAATGGTTGCAAATGTGGAAGTTCCTGACTTCAAGCCAATACAAGGTGAGGATGAGAAAGTCTTCTACGTTTCTCAAAGAAGACCAAATTTCCAAAAATAAGGTATGCCTCTGGATCCACTTTCTTTTTCTGGTTATAGTGGAAATTCTTATGTGCCAAATAATCAATGGCAACCACCTTATGCTCAAAATCTTGGTAATTATCAAAACTAGTATGGTTCTCAAGCCCAAGGACAACATTTTGGTAATCAAATGTCATAGTGGTAGCAGCCACAAGGGAATTGGTATCCACCTCAAAGCCAAGGAAGTTAGTTTCAAGGGAATTGACAACCTACTTCTCAATGGAGAGGGAGTTAGTCATGGAATGCCCAATCTTCTTGTTATCAATAGCCTATTCAGCAGCCACAACCTCCTGCAATAATGCCTCCTCCTACAACGACTGCAGTTCCACCTAAGCCAACGCAGTTGCCTACTCAACCATTGGCAAATCCTAATATTAAGCCTCGACAACAATAACAAGCTTATTCAATAGATCTTAATCAATACCCAGCCTATTATGTATCTCTAACTAACATTCACCTCCAATCTGGGACAACTTTGCCTAATCCATCTCCTCCAGTTATCACTGAGGTACAAGAAGAACAAGAAATCTCTGATCTAATAGATGCAATACCTTAGAAGCAGATATTACCACCATTTCCCCAGAGATTGCATGAAAATGAAGTTCCCACAGAACAAGAGCAAGGCTTTGATATTATAGATCAACTTAAGCATATTTGTGTTAAAATTTCATTGTTGCAAGCAATAAAATATGTTCCCATATATGGTAAGGCACTAAGAGAAGCATGTCTAAAAAAATCTGGTAGGAAGAAGATGGATCCACAAACAATGCATGTTATGGGTCAATTAGCAGATATTATGTTAGGCAAGGTTGCAATTCCAAAATATTCTGATCCAGGTAGTCCTGTTGTAAGTATAGTCATTAATGGCAACCAGATAAGAAATGTTTTAATTGATTTAGGGGCAAACATTAATGTGATGACAAGGGAAGTAATGAAACAACTTGAAATCAATGGTCTAAGGCCTACACCCATAGTTCTACAACTTGTTGATAGCTCTACAGTGAGACCAGATGGTATGATTGAAGATGCAGTGGTTATTTTGGATTCATGGGAATACCCTGCAAACTTTATGATTCTATCTCCAAAAGCAACATTGGGAGGATATCCGATGATTTTGGGAAGACCTTGGCTTGCCACAGCTGATGCATATATTGGATGTAGATCAGGGGATATGCCTATTTTAGATGGGAATTCTACAAAAACATTAGCCTTGTATTCTCTTGCACAACCCTAGCTTGATCAACAACAAGTCGTTTGGCCTATTTTGGGAGAAGAATCTGAGGGAGTTGAATCTATTAGTCATCTTATGATGATTAATTGAGGGCCATTCATGCAATTACATGATGAAGACTCAATTCTTTATAAAATTCTGTTAAATGAATTGATACAAGAACAACAATTGCAGGAGTTGGTTCTGAATATTGCAGGTTTGGACTTTCCTGCAGCCATTGATATATTGCATACTCTATTGCCACAGGAAGTATCTTCTTCTCATTTTTTTGATATGAACAAGATTGATCTTACTATCAAAATAGAAGTTGATTTGAATAAATGTTTGAATATCAATAGAGATCTTTCAGATACTCAAAAAGAGGCCCTTCTGGACTTGCTAAAATATCATAAAAATGCTTTTGCATGGGATTACAAGGATATGCATGGAATAGATTCAACAGTTTGCACCCACCATATTTATATAAAAGAAGAGTGTTGCCCACTCAGACAACCTCAAAGAAGAATCAATCCTACCTTAAAAGAGATAGTTAAAGAAGAATTGCAGAAGTTGTTAAAGGTCAGGTTTATCTATCCTATCTTTGATAGCCAATGGGTATCACCTTTGGTCATAGTCCTTAAGAAAGGAGGAAAATAGAGGGTATGTGTTGATTACAGAGCCCTGAATTTGGCAACAAGAAAAGATCATTTTCCATTACCATTTGTGGATCAGGTATTGGATTCCTTGGTGGGTAAAAGATACTTTTCATTCCTTGATGGATTCAGTGGTTACAATCAAATTCAGATAGCCCTAGAAGATCAAGAGAAGACAACATTCACTTGTCCTTGGGGCACATATGCATATATTGTTCTTCCTTTTGGGTTGTGTAATGCACCAACCACTTTTCAAAGAGTAGTGATCAGTATCTTTTCTGATATTTCTCAAGACATTATGGAAATCTATATGGATGACTTTACAACTTATGGGTCTGAATTTGAACAAGCATTAGGGAACCTGAAAAAAGTTTTGCAGTGATGTGAAGACTATAGTTTGTCATTAAATAGTGAGAAATGCTTCATCATGATGCAAGAAGGAATAGTCCTTGGTCATCATATCTCTGTAAAAGGAATACAGGTGGATCCAACAAAGATTGAAGTCATTCAGAATATCAATGCCCATGTGAAGCAAAAAGATGTAAGAAGTTTCCTTGGTCATGCTGGATACTAGAGAAGGCTTATCAAAGATTTCAGCAAAATTGCAAGTCCATTATATTCATTGCTTACCAAGGATATAGAATTTAAATGGACCTCTGAATGCAATGAAGCTTTCTTAAAACTTAAGCATGCCTTGACTCAAGCACTAGTTCTTAAAGGTCCAAATTGGTCTTTACCATTTCAAGTTCATACAGATGCATCTGATTATGCAATAGGGGCAGTGTTAGGACAAAAGATTGACAAATTGGAAAATGCAATATATTATATTAGCAAGAACTTACAGGGACCTGAGTTAAATTACACAGCCACTGAAAAGGAAATGTTAGCTGTTATATGTGCACTCAACAAATTCTGGCACTATATCACAAGATATCCCATATTTGTGCATACAGATCATACTACAATTAGATATCTCATGAATAAGCCTTCAATAACTGGCAGATTGGCTTGCTGGTTGTTGTTGATGCAGGCATTTGATATCATAGTTGTTGATAAACCAGGGAAGTCTAATGTGGTTGCAGACTATCTTTCAAGACTTCAGTTACAAGAAGAATCTACAGTGATAGATGATGCTTTTCCAGATGAACATTTATTTCTTATCCAAGCTCATACTCTTTGGTATGCTGATATTGCCAATTATTTAGCTGCTGCTAAAATGCCAATTCATTTCTCTCCTAAAGAAAAAAGATTGTTAGTTGAAAAAAGTTTTAACTTCTCATGGATTGCTGATTGTTTGTTTTATACTGGGCCTGACCAAGTCATGAGAAGATGTGTGAGAGAAGATGAAACATATGATATCCTGCATGCATGTCATGATGAGCTATGTGAAGGACATTTTGCTGCCAAAAGAAAAACACTGAAAGTACTAAATACAGGATACCATTGGACCACATTATACAAGGATGCAACACAATATACAAGGAAATGTGACAGATGCTAGTGTATGGGAAGACCTTCAAAATCTAATGAAATGCTATTATATCCACAAATATCAGTAGCACCATTTGATAAATGGGGTTTAGATTTTGTTGGCCCAATTGATCCACCTTCTAATGGCAAATCCTACAATTTGGTATGTACAGACTATGTAACCAAATGGGTGGAAGCTTGTGCCATGAAACATGCAAGAGATAATAAGGTGGTTGAGTTTCTTTATGAAGAGATATTTACAAGATATGGAGTACCAAGGGAGATTGTCTCAGACCAAGGACCTCAATTTACTTCAACATTGATAGCAGCTTTGGTCAATGAATATAATATAAGGCACAAAAAATCTACTTCATACCATCCACAAGCTAATGGATAGGTAGAAGTTACAAATAGGGAGCTTGAGGCTATTCTTACCAAAACAATATTTGTTCATAAGAAAGACTGGTCTCTTAGACTTTCAGAAGCAATTTGGGCATATAGAACAACTTGGAAAACACCAATTGGTTTTACACCTTTTGAGATGGTTTATGGCAAAACAACAATGATGCCTATTGAATTTGAGTATAAAAATCTGAGGACAACTTTGCAATTAAATATGACATTATTCGAAGCACAAAAAGAACATATTTAGCAATTGAATACTCTAGATGAATGGAGGAAAATAGCTGTCCAACAGACAAAACTGATTCAAAATCAGAGAAAAAAGTGGCATGATCAGTATATCAAAGAGAAGAAGCTCAAAGAAGGTGTCTGGGCACTACTATATGATTCCAGATATAAAGACGCTATGGGAAAGCTGCAAACTAGGTGGCTAGGTCCATATGAGATAGAAGAAGTTTTCAATAATGGAGTTGTTCATTTGACCACAATTGATCCTATTCAGTTTAAGCTTTTGGTGAATGGTCATCGACTGCGTCTGTATCATAAGCTAACCACTAAAGAGGAGTTCCTGCAGCAATTTGACCAAAAGGATGAAACAAAGGTTCCTGCAGCAATTGCCGAGGTTCCTGCAGTAACTGACAAAGATCCTACAGCAACTGATCAGCTTCCTGCTGCAATTGAGTAAAGTAATAAAAGTAAAGTTCCTGCAGCCACTATAGTGAACATGTTTGTCGCTTCATAATTCTTCTCACATAATTTCACAATAAATATTTCCATATCTTATGGGAATATTGTTCTCCGTAAATTAAATTTCATCCACATCATTCCATCCCACTTTCTTATCTGTCATTTCACTCAATTTTGTCGTTATTTTTCGTATGATTGTATGATTGTAGGTATATACACATTGTGTTTTGTTTTAATTACGCATTTATTATTTCATTATGATTATGCCTTTTTAAATCCGCTACACTCCCATAAATCTCGTCATCTTGTGTGGACACGTGCTAGGTTAAGTTGCGGGGGTGCTTTATGGTTCGGTTTCCAAAGTTATTTATTATCCATCCTTTTTGGTACTTAGAATTGATTTCTTGCCACCATTGTTTAACAAGTTATTATTTCATGCAAGGAAATAATAAATT
The DNA here is from genome assembly GCF_030272615.1 of Cryptomeria japonica. Taxonomy (NCBI): domain Eukaryota; kingdom Viridiplantae; phylum Streptophyta; class Pinopsida; order Cupressales; family Cupressaceae; genus Cryptomeria; species Cryptomeria japonica. The sequence continues at coordinate 176,751,665 of NC_081408.1, read as the reverse complement.
CTGCCGCCAGAATTGAGACATGTATGGAATTTTCAATTTAGCAAGTCTAGCGGATATTTTGGTCCTTTGTTTCTTAGTTGCAGAGTGTTCAATACTAGCAGAGTAAGAGATGGGTGGTGATCTAATCTGCCATGAGCCAATAGTTCATGAGGTGTTGTTGTAGGATGCTCTTTGTGAGCATTATTTTAGACACCATGGCTGGCTAGATTACTTCTTGAAAATCAGAGACTTTAATGAAGAAATAGTTGTAGAATTTGTGCATTCCTTCAATGAAGGAGAAGCTATGGTTAAAGGTTAAAGGGTTATTGCAACAAAGCAACGAATAGAAGAAGTAATAGGGTTGTTGCAGGAAGGAGAACTATTTCCAGAATCAAAAGATGCAAGGAGTGCCAGAGCAAAGTTCACAATTCCCATGGATGGACCTCTAATGGTGAACAAGCAAGGAACTAGAAGGGTTTCTCTGCCAGCAGAGTGGCCTCAGGTAGCTTTGTATGCCATGAAATACAATACTTGTGAAGGGAGATATTCAATTCTACATTCACCGCATTTTAAATTACTTAGTCATTTACGGCATGGTCGAAGGGTAAATGTCCCTAATTTTCTATACCAGCTCATTTCTACAAGTGCTAAGGAGACACAAAAAAATGGAAATCATTCCGTTAGCCATCATGGATTAATTAAACTGCTTGTAGAACGTTCCCTTAGAGATGTTTCACAGATGGAATGGGGAGTATTTGAGGATATACTGCAATTTAGGGTTGAAGATGCCCCTGTAGAAGATGCTCCTGTTGCAAAGAATTTGCCGGTTGAAGAAGAAAATGTTGCAGAACCCTCATCCCCCGTAGTTGCTGCAGAGGATGATTTTCTTGTTGCTGAAGGAGCTGTGATTATTGTGGAAGAAGAGATGGCTAAAGTAAATGTGGAACAACCCTCTACTTCTCTTCAAAGAGAGTCACCAGTTTATAGGAGAAAAGAGAAGGAGTCAGAAAGGAATGAAATAGATGAAGAACCCATGGCCCAGCCGTAGGCAACTCAAATTTCTCCTGCAACCAAAAGACATAGGACAAAAAGAAAAACTCCTGCAGCAACTGAAACCATTCATGTAGCCACTCCAAAAGTTTATGTGAGAAGAACACAAAGTAGGACCCAAAAGGCTCATCCAGTAGGTGATCCAAAAGAGGTTATTGCAGTGGAAACATTAGCAGAAGGAAGCCCTACAGATATTGAAATACAAGAAGAAGGAAGCCTTACGAATGCTGAAATCCAAGTAGAAGTTGATGAAGATAGATTGTCAAATCTTGCTTTTGTGGCACAACAACTTGAGGAGGTTAATGAAGAAATTCCACAACATCTTGAGGAGACTGTTGGAGACATTTCACATTAGTTTGAGGAAACTGTTGGAGATATTTCAAAATAGCTTGAAGAAATAATTGAAAAGATTCCAGAACAGTTTGAAGATACTGTTGGAGACACTTCACATCAATTTGAAGAAACTATTGGAGAGATACCATCATAGATTGAGGAATTTATTGAAGAAATCTCGAGCTGCTGTGAGTCTAGCTATCTCCGCTCTGAACTGATCATGCTCTCTCTCTAAAGTCTCAATGTGATCCTGCTGACTCGCTATGGTAGCCCTGAATATCTCCATCTCCTTTGTCCTAGCTATCCCTGGCTCTATGGGTATGTCCTGTAATGCCTCATGCTCGCCTAAATCTGGCTCATCCTCTTGCTCCTCATCCCCGCCATCCTCATCTCTGTCCTCATCCCCTCCATCATCCTCATCCCCATCCTCATCCTCCTCGTCCTCATCATCTCCCTCCTCTCTTGTGAGTGGGAAGTCTTCCTGTCGCCTCGGTACTGGAATGTCCGGATCTGTCAATGGCACTAGTCATCGTCGTGCAAACCATCTATCATACTCATCTGTCATTTCGACATCTGCCACATCTGACCTCCAATCCCACTGTCTCTGATGTAGCTCTGCAAAGTCAACATATGCTATGTGTGGCTGAATCATACTCCCCCACTGACTCGTCTCTCTATGAGATCGGGCAAAGCATGTAGTCCTCCTAGGTACGTCCTGCGTCTCTCCAAACTGTCGTCTGACTCTTTCTGGCAGGTACATCTCAATCACTCTCTGGTGATTCACTGGTTGCCCAATCAGGTACCTCTCTTGTCTACAATAGGGTAGCTCATCACTATCATCTGACCATCCCGGACAATCACGATATGGCCTCCATATGAACTCTCTCAGTCTGTCTAGCTCATGTCGCCAGTATAATATGTATCCAAATGGACCCTGTCTCAGTGCTCCACCATAGAAATACACATATGGTCGGTGTGGTACAACCTGTCTCTCTGTAATCGGTCGACATATGGCTATGTGCTCAAATGCCCATACCTGTAGCAGTGTAACTCCACAGCTCAATGTCTGCACTCCCTGATATGCTATCTGATGCAGCTGAAAATATAGCATAGCCAGTACACATGGTCCCCATGCGTACACTGTCCCCTCTGTCGCCATCCACTCTAGCACTTTTTCCCATCCAATAGGGAATCCATGTCCTCGTTTGTCTCCTACCAGTAGACATGCTATCACCATGGCTATCACCACGTATCGTCGATCATACTCTGATGCCATAGTCTCCTAGCCAATCTCCCTCTCCATGATATCCAGATCATCTGCGTCGCAGTCAAACAATCTGCACAATGTGTCTCTCCCTATCACTGGGTCATACTCTATCATCTCTCCATGAATCGGAATGCGGAGGATATGCCATACATCCTCCAGTGTCACCGTCGCCTCTCCGGTCGCCAGATGGAATGAGGAGGTCTCGCTCTGCCAATGCGGTAAGCAGTCCTATGTTTGCCCTAATCTCGGGCATGAATGTGACATAGTATATCCCCAGTCCTACTAAGGTATCTCTCTCTATGCTCCTGAGTCTATGTCGTAACATGAAGCAATCCGGTCGGTTCTCCCGTGTGATCAACGGATACTGTCGACTCTACATCACAATTGGGGCAAATTTTGTCAGTTTTAGGGTTTGCTCCTACAGGTTGCATTTCCTCATTTTCATGTCCAAATCAGGGTGTTTTTCATCTAGTCTGACCTATCCTACCCTTATCCCCCCTTTTTCCGATCATTTGCATGTCATTTTGACCAAAACTAGGGTTTTCAGTGCACAATTGCGCCTGTGTCAGAGAACCTGTGCTTGTGTCAGGTAACTTGCGCTTGTGTCTTCCTACACAAGTACAAAAGACATGACACAAGCATAGAATTAGACTACACAAGCGCAGAAGTCCTCTTTTGCATCCCCTGTGGGCCCCACAATGTCCAGCAAACGAGTCAAATTCATCAAATTGAAAACATGGGTTTTCGAGATACATACCGCTGCTCCTACATCCTTCGGTCATCTGAATGTGCATACACATTCCCCCAGGTGATCCTCTATTGGAATGTTCGCCATCTATCTGCAAGTGTCCTTGTCCAGAGCAACAAATTCTCCTCCTTGTCTAGTGCAAATGAGAAAATTTCATTCTCTTTGCCTCATTTATAGATCTTTGTCAGTGCCTAGATGGACGTGCACCCTCTCCATCTTATGTTGGTCATGGTCTTTTGCATCTTAAATTACTTGTCCTTCCTGCATCTGATATTCGATTGTCAGTCCGTTTGATCCTATCATTTTTTATCATTCTTATCGATCAATTGGCCTCTTTTCTGCATGTTTCCGGCCAATTCCTTGAGGGGGCATGTAGGTGTCATTGTTATTGTCTGGGGCATTTTCATATGTCATTGTTAGTATCCAGGGCATTTTCATTATTGTTCTTTGAAACAACGCTTAAAATCGCATTGTCTCAAAGAGGGGCAAAATGTAGACACCTAAAAAAGGTCAACGCTTGTGGAGTCATACTTTAACATTTGCGCATTGCCTCATTTTAGGTTTTTGTGTCGCATTACCATTTCTCCTATGTCACACACTTGGTTTTTATCATTTGCGAGTATCGAGTCATTCTTCTACATTCTTCATTCATCTCACTTTCGAATTTGGTCTTGTCGACAACACTATCCAATCATGATTTTGATCAATTTCATCCTATCGCATCAATGTGCGTGCTAATTAGTTATCATTTTGGACATCGTCAATCCTAATTAGGGTTTTGTCCTCTTATTAATCTTATCATCAATCTTATCATTTTGGACATCGTCAATCCTAATTAGGGTTTTGTCCTCTTATCGATTTGTCATCAATCTTTATCATTTTCAATCTTGTCGTTTAATGATCGATTTGTCATCGGTCATTGTCATGTTCGATCTTGTCATTTTGTGATCAATTTTTCATCAATCATGGTCATTTTTAATCTTGTCATCTTGCAATCTATTTATCATCAATCCTTGTCCTCTTGTCAATTTTGTCATTTTGTGATCATTTCGCTATCGATCATTGTTTGTCTCAATTATGTCAATTTGGATCAATTTGTCATTGTTCCTCGTCAATTGGCGCATTTATCAAATCATTTATCACATTGGTCATTTATCAATCCAAAATCAAATCGAATCGATATCAATTATCTTCAATCAAGACCTAATTGTCATTCTCGCATTGCCAATTCACCTTCTAGGGTTTCGTGATTTAGTCATTTAACCTTGCTTATCATTTTCTTCCTTTAGGATTAATAAATTACTTATTTATCCTAAGTCTTCTCATTACAATTAAATCTTCATTTAATTGGCTAATTATTCCTCTTTGTGAATTAATTAATAAATGAAAGATTATTAATTAATTTACCTAATTTCTAATTTCCATCAATTTCTTAATTTTCTAATTTCTTAATTCCTCATTTCTAATTTTCTAATTTTCTAAATTCCTAATTTCAATTTCCTCCTATTTCTCTCCTAAATTCATGGAAATGACATGACAATTTGTCATAAATTTTTCATAATTGACAATCAATCAATTTTTGACATAGAAGTTGTCATAATTTGTCATAAATCATCAATCAACAAATTTTGCATAGAAAGTGCATAATTTGTCATAAATTTGTCATAATTGACATAATTGATTTGCAATTTCCATTTGAATTGAATCATGCTAATCTTGTCTTTTGTCCAAATTATCTATAAATTGGATGAATTTCTTCAATCAATCCCTTAATTAATAATTTGTAATCAGACTATCGAATTTACGCTTCTAGTACTCTTGATCAATAATTTTGTCTACTTGCTTTCAATTATGTGTATGCACTTGTAGGTGAGATCCACAACCAAATGATTTGAAGAGGAAAGAAGAACAATGGAGCTGCATGAAGGAGCATTCAAATCACATCTTTGGTTTGCATAATCTTTGCTTTTGAATGTTTTTATTTCATGTCTCTATTGAATGTGTTTAGGATAGATCATTGCAATGAATGCTTTTGTGATTGAGCTATTACGTTTATCTTATCTTGTGATGATTTCCTATTTCCTAACGTACAGGATGATATTAGAGAACCGGTGCTTCCAATGAGAGAAGAAATATATCAAGCATATGAGCATCTAGTTCAAACTGATAGTGCAGCTACAATAGATGGGTTAAATCAACACTGGAATAACTTACCAGATCAATTAAAGAAGGGGGAACCTTATTCATTGCAAAATTTTCAAGCAGCTATGCAAAGAGCCCCCAGATATATACAGCTAGGCAGAGAGAAAACCAACAACTGGCTACCACTGATCTTTCAACCTCCTATTCTCATGTGCCCACTATTGGGATGTCATCCTACACATTAGCCCTATGATGCAGTCATAGAAGAATTAGCCAGATGGTCCAGCCTGGAAAAAATGAAGGGATTTTATTAGAATTTGGCATCGGGAGGGACAGGTTAGGGCACCATTGGTGATTTGAGAGTTAGTGCAAGAGTTATAAATTTTCCTTTTTCTATAGGATCAACAAGCTCTTAAAGTTGGGGGGCATGATGAGTTGAGACTTTGGCATATTTTTATCCTTAGAACTCTTCAGTTTTTGTTATCTTTTGGTTTTCATAGTAGTAGTGATGTATTGGAAGTTGACTATATGTATTCCATATGTTAAGCTTGAACTTATTAAATCATGTTTTACCTTTGCCAGTCTATTCCTGTAGCCATGTGATTTATTCCTGTTGCCATGCAGATTATTTAGGGTAATATCATATGTGAATTAATAGATGTGTTAATTAAATAAAATGCATATGTATGTCCTTGTATGTTATCTTTGTTGTAGTGCAGGTAATAAATGATGTCATGGTGGATATTCTCCTATCACGCCTGATGAGAGGAAGGATACGTAAGAAATAACTGAAGATCAAACTGTAGAGGACCTAAGCAAGCACAAGGTATGGCATAAGCGGAGCAGTCAAGCGACACTACCAATGTCTAACTTCAGTAGGCATTGAATTTGCAAATACCGCCATCACATGCAAAGATTATGGTTCAGTTTAGATCCATATTTCTTGCAGCATAGCTCTAGTTATCATCTTTTTTTAGTCAATCATCTGCCTCTTCTTTTGGGCATTATTTGTGTGGTCTATTGTATTTGATTTCTTTTTAATAAGAGCTATTCTTCTTCTCAATGTTAGTTAGATAGAAGGGAGAAGGATAGAGCAGAGGATTTTTGATATATCATTCTTGAGTTTTTTTTTCATATTAAAACTATGTAATCACTTTCAGAAAGCAATGAGTAAAGTTATTTTATTTTCATCTGTTAAGAGTTGTTTTTTGGGAAGCTTGGTATCACTCATCCAAGGGGGCCCACTTGGTGAGTGATCCCGTGTGTTCATTAAAATTAGTTTTCTTTCCTTAGCAGTAGTAGAAGTTCTTGTGTTGACTGTTCTTGCAGCCACTGGAAACAGATCCACTGACTATTCCTGCAACCATGCCAGAATAGAGTAATTTATGTTTATCCATACTGAATTTATCCAGCATTGCTTTCATGAATTTATGCAGAAGTCTTCAAGTAGCCTTTCCATAGTTTTCATTCTTGTTTACCTTTTTTCCGCATAATGTTAGTTGCTGCAGTAATGCAGAATAACTATTGCAGGAACTTAGTGCATATATAGTGCAAACCCATTTCAAGTACTACATCCCTGGGTTGACAATTAAATGAATACTAGCTATGGAAATAGTGACTTTACCAAATGAATGTCCAAACTTCAAATTGAGACTTCAATTAGAGTTATTATTCTTATTATTGGGGTGAACACATAACACGTAGGTTATGCAAAAACTTTAAATTTCTCGAATTGGATTTGCAACAAAGCTGACAGAAGAAGGTCAACAATATCCTTGGTAAATTGTAGCATATCTTCAAGGGATACCATACATGGAACTAGATGCTTGAGTCCTTCCTCCATCCCCTATCACCTATCCACTATCTTCCAAATCCACTTACCCACATCCTTATCCTCATCGCTATCAATCTAAACTAGTCCAAAAAAAATGAAAAATGAAAAAAAAAAAAAACAAAAAAAAAAAACGGAAAAGAACAAAAAAGTAAAGAGAAAAAACTCCATCCAATGGTGAAAACCACTGCTTGTGGTGCCTTGGGTAAGTACCATGATGGAAATTTGGTAAACAAGAATCATGTGTAATCACCCATCCTTTTCTAATATACACATGGGAGAAAGCTTCATCCATGTCATCCTATCATCCACATCTTCCATATCGCTTATCCTCTATTAGCATCCTATCTGATTCCATCCTCCTTTCCTATCTTTCATCTTAACTATCCTATCCATATCCTCCATCTCATATTCCTCATTCTATATAAGTCCATCCTCCTTTCATATCTTTGATCTTGACTATTCTACACATATCCTCCATCTCATACTCCCCATCCTATCCAAATGCATCATCCATGCCTACCTTTGATCTTGATCAAGCTAGTAGAAAAAATAAATATCAATGCATGCTTTAGAAAATACAAGACTTATTCTCCAACCATCCATATCCCTTGCACACTATCCTTCCATCTCATACAACATTATCTACAATCCTTCTATCCTAATTGCACTACCTTTAGTGGGACATTTCACTCCTTTGCAACATAGTTCTTGGATCCTCATCTTGATGAATACTAAGAGGGGGGGGGTGAATTAGTATGCCAAAAATCTATGTACTTAAACACTTTACTAGACTACCAGTAAACTAGTAAAATAGTTTAGCAGACAAACTGGTTAGCACACATGCAAACCAAATAGCAAATAATGTATTCACCCACAGAAGCACAAACACCATAACACAAGATATTTTGACATGGAAACCCAAATGGGAAAAACCACGGTGAGATGGAACTCACAAGTAACTATCTGCAGAATAGGAACTAGATCGGTTAAGGTCAAACCGGTTAAGGTCATACAATGTTCTTTACCATAACAGATCCTGTTAGGAATCTCAATCTCTGTTAGGAGATAAGTCCGGTTAAAGACTACCTTGCTAGAGGATTTTAAATCCATAGATGTGAACCACCTTGTTACAGGATTTACCAAAAGCTTCTCTGAGTCTACCTGGTTAAGGGCTTCAAACTTGTCAAAGATGTGAGTAATCAACAAGTGAATGATCTAGCAAATGGCACAGGTTGCTTGATTAGATCCATTATGGCTCATAGCTAATGCATTTCAGCATTACTTCAGTCTTCAGTAACTCTTGCTCTGTTACAGCTCACAAACTTGATCTTCTCAGTTAAGATCGTACTTACAGAAACTCATCAACCACCTTAAACCCTAGCAACAACCTAAAACCCTAGACATGATGTCCTTATAAAGGAATCTGATTTCATGTCAGTCCAATAAGATTACATTACAATTTCCTAAGTTCAATGAATCTAGACATACTTGGTAACACGACACAAAAAGCACCGTTAAAGTGTCAGCACCACCAAATAATCAATGGATGGTAACTCATTACAAAATCTTGGTTGGTAACTCATCACAGAGTATTACCGGTTTATACAAAATACTAGTTAAAGCAAAATATCGGTTGCCAGTTTGACAGAATGAAGACTAGGAAATATGAGATGTGTCGCTTCGTTCCTTCGTACCGCTTGAGATCCTTGAACCTCTTGGGGTCTTCATACCACTTCAGATCGGTACACACTTTCTGCAAAACACCGATGGTCTAAAGACTATAATACATCATACCAGTTGGAACAAATACCGGTTGAGCTTTAACTTATACATACAAAAGGTGATCTCAAATCAAGTGTGTGTCCATCAATGACAATCACATCATCAATCATAAAAAATGCCAACAATCTCCCCCTTTGTCATTGATGGCAACACTTAGGCAAAATTTTGACTTCTAAGTGCTTTACAACAAAAATATGTCATAATCAAAATAACTCCCCCTAAGCATATACACTATCCCTTTTGCAAAAAATACAATGTATACTACTCCTTAACAGAAATACCATGAAAGTATATATCAAAACTTTCAAAATTTATACTTCTCCCCCTTTGCCAACAATGACAAAAAAAAAATTATTACAGATCAACCCATGTTTCATTAGTATTAAAAGAATAAGTGTTTATGACAGTAAAGAGTAAAACTTGCCAAAAACTGATTTGAAGTCCTGCAAAAATGGCTTCATGGATGAGGACCATGAGCCAAGTAGGGATGTAGCCACCTCTTTCTCTGTCTGCATCTGGGAGACTTGTTCTTCAATGGCATCTATTGTGCTCATCTCTTGAGTGACCATTAGGGCATCAAGATTTAGATAGCACTTCTGGAGAATTTGTAGTCTTGGCAGTAAGACCAGTTGAAGTTCCTGCAAATTTCATGTCCGGTTGCTTATCTCTGCCTCTAATCTTGCAGATTACAGTTGAAGCCGGTGAATAGTTTGACCATATGTGGAAAAGCAATCATATGGCATCTTGAAGGTGCTAATAAATGACTGCATATCAGATTGCAGTTTGTTCTTTTGGGTGAGCACATCATCATAGAATAGATGAGGTTGACATATCTTGTTGAGAAGTAGATTTCCTTCATCCATTGCATCTTTGATGTCCTTCTGTGCCTTCTGAAGTTCTAACCGAAGCTCATTCAACTTCTTCACCACGGTAGTGTTCAGAGTCTTTTGATGTTATTTCTTGGCATTTGCCTCTATAGCCTCTTCTAGGCTCTCAACCTAATCATCTACTACTATGCATAGGAGTTCTAATTGTGCCAATGAGGAATTAGTACTAGGAAAGTTTGTGCTGGGTATCAAACCAGTAAGAGTGTCCACCGTAGCTTGGATCACATCTTGCTCCTTCTTCCTCCTTATCACTTCAAGGCGTTCTTGAGAAACCTTAATGCTCTGTAGCAACTCCATTTCATTTGCAAACTGGAGGTCAATAGGACTGGTGAGGTCAGCCGGTTTGGCTTGACTACCGGTTCCCTTTGGAGTTTCCATCTGAGTGCTTTTTGCCACTTCTTCTTTCTCGTCTTCCTTCTTTTTCTTCTCTGCTTCCTTTCACTTCTCCTCTTCCTTGTCTTCCTCTTCCTTCTTCTTCTCTGCTTCCTTTCTCTTCTCCTCTTCCTTTTCCTCTTCCTTCTTCTTCTTCTCATCTTCTTGTTTCTTTTTCTCCTCTTCCTCTTTTCTCTTTTCCTCTTCTTTCTTTTTCTTCTCATCCTCTTTCTTTTTCTTCTCCTCCTCTTTTCTCTTCTCCTCCTCTTTCTTTTTCTTCTCCTCATCTTTTCTCTTCTCCTCTTTCTTTTTCTTCTCATCCTCTTCCTTTTTCTTCTCCTCTACTTTTCTCTTCTCCTCCTCTTTCTTTTGCATCTTTTCTTCTTCAGCCTGCTTCTCCTTTCTTGTTTCTTCAGATGGTGTACCCTAAGTAACATTTTCACCATCTAAAGCATCAACATCAATGGGGTCCATTTGTTCTGTGACCGATTCTCCTTCACTGTTATACACCTCATCCGGTTCGCCAATTTTCAGTTCCTTTTCAGTTTGCCAGTTTACCTCAGATACATGATGCAATCTCAAAGTAGCTTTGGTATGAGAGTGAGTATCTTTTATTACTTCAGAGGCTTTTCCTTCAAGCAACATGAGTCTTCTTCTTCTCATGAAGAAGAGGCCTTTAAAGTTCTCCATGATTTCATAGAGTTCTGAGTTAGATACATCAGGAAAATATTGTGCAATTATTTCCTCCCTCATTTCCTGTTCTTTTTCAATGGCAATGTGGCATTTGGTGTCTAAAGAATTATACAAAGAATCTGGTGTCACAGATTTGATATCTGATGGCAACCGGTCATTAACACATAAATACTTAATGATTTCTTGTTCAACTTCTTCCTTTTCTTCATTATTGAAATCATCAAAATGATCTACTAAATCATTCAATAACTTTCTCCTAATATTTTAATAGTTCTTTGACAATGTGTCAAAGGTTTGTAGGAAGAGATGTCAATATTTACCAGTGCAGAGGATGTCGGTTCATTCTTTGTCTTTTTCTTGGTTTGCCTAGTATTCTTCTTAGGCGGTTCTTCTGACACAGTTTCTTCTGAGTCAGGTGTATTGTTTTTTGTCTTCCACTTCCTCTTGAAGACTTTTGCAGGTGCCGCTTCTAGTTTCTTCTTAACTGGTGATCGCTTGGTCACTTTGGGACTTGCTGCAGTAACCAGTGCCGATGCTGAAGGCACTGCCTTTCCTTTCTTTTTAGAGGGTTCTACAACTGGTGCAACCCTTTCCAAATAGGTGTCGATTCTCTTTGCCTTAGGATCAAGAGATGAGGCGATTAGGGTAGAAGCATACCCGTCCAGCATATCATTCATTACCTCATAGCCCATAGGCTCTACTTCTTCCTGCCTAGGCTCAACGGCCTCCATTAAGAATTCATCCACTTTGATGGTGAAGCAGATGTCTTCCTCATAATTTTTGACTAAATCATTGGATATTCTTATCCTTTGGCTTATCTTGCATCTGAACTCATCAAAGTATTTGTTCAGTGCTTCTGAATAGCTAGTTCCAACTGCTTGTAGGCTCTCCTTGATTTTTTTTGTCTTCAATTGGTTGGCAGACCACTGAATGTCACCTACTCCTGGAAAGTAGCCTTGAAAGTAAAAGAACAACCCAACCATTAGTTGTCCGAACTTGAACCTCAGTGCATTGTCTTGTTTGATTGACTTAAGATTCAACATAAGTTGTCTTTGCATACATGTGCATAGATCAAATGATGCATCCTCCTTGATCATCCTATAAGCAGCATTTACCGCTACAGTAGAGATAGAATTAATTCTACTAACAGAGAACATCTGGTAACCTATCACCATGTAGGCATACTTGACAAGATCATCCTTGATTGAGTTGACGGTCATGCCACGTGAGTTGCTCACTAAACCAGTGAGCTTGGACATTTCAGTCTTGCTGACCTTCCTTAGGGCTAGCACTTCCCCTGTATTATAGAAACCGGTGACGACATGAATCACTTTCGGTGTGATATCATGCATCCACTCTAGGTACATCTTGTCACCGTGTACCCTGCTTAGAATAATCCGAATGTGATCATCCAAAAATTCTTCAAGAAAGTAAACTGCATTTTGGAGTTTCTTCTTTTCCAGAATGTTGAATTTTGGTTTAATCTTCTTATCCTTTCCGCAGAATAAGCTCAGCTGGGAATGGATCACAAGAGACCCCAAGTCTTTGATTTTGCAGTCTATGTAATCAGAAATCCCTTCTTCTACTATAACACCTGTTGGTACTTGAGACAAGGCATTATATTTCAACTTTCGTTGTATGAAGTCCATAGAATCAACAGTTGCACTAGAATGATCATGAGATGTGGAAGCCATGATAAATGAAGAATTATGAAAAATACCTTCGCAAATTGAAATTTAGGGCTTTGCAATTTGAACTTCTCTTCACACTCCTTTGGTTACTGAAACACCACTTTGCATTCTTCACTCCTTCAACAGATGGTAGCTTTAGATTCTTCTCTAGATTTTTTATAAACTCTTTGAATCGCGGTGTAAAACACTTTCCTTTGCTTGAAAAATGATAAGTGAGAAATGATTTCAAAATTTCTTTTAAATAGGTTCTCCACCTACCATAATAAATGCTCCAATATTAGGGCGTAAACGCTAATTTGCCTTTTACCATTTCTGATCTTCTGTCGACTGACAAGTATCTCATACCGGTTAAGGTCTTTTACCAGTGTAAATTGGGGGTTTGAATTATTTCACCGTTTGCTCCCCCTAAGCTTTTTGATGCTTAGTTTGCCAATTTCGTGATTTCCACACTAGGTGCAGAAACTGGTTCTTCTTGCAACACCACTGGTTTCTTTTTCCAGGTTTTGTTCATATCCACTTGAACAGTTTCAATATCAATCTTTCCTTCTAGAGTGACTGGAATGTCATCCAATATGTTCTTTCTTGTTCTGTAAAATCTAGCAATGTGACCCAATTTGTTGCAATGATAGCAGACCATTCCAGGTGCTCTCCAAGGTCCATTATTCATGTTTCCATTCTTCCTTCTACATGTTACAATAGTGTGACCCTGACTATGGAAAATCCAATAGTTTTCTCTCCATCCGGTTGCCACTTGATAGCCACCGCTTCCTGACTGATGATTGAAGGCATTAAACCGGTTGTGATTTCGGTTCACAAAAGATTCCGAACCAACTCCTTGAGTCCTCTGAGGATATCTTCCAGTGTTGTTCATAACAGACCTACATTCAGATGCTCTATGCCCAAACTTATTGCATGCATAACAATTACCATTGAACTTATTGGATCTAGGTACATTGTTTATAAAGTAAGGAAAATTATTGTAGGCTTTGCTCTACACACATTGGCAGTATGTCCTTCTTTAAGACAGTTAAAGAAAATAGGTTTAAACTTTTGCTTACCTTTATCCTTTGATGTCGATTGTTTCTTCGATGCTCCAGCATTTGTACCAGAGGTCTCACCTTCCTCATGACTGGAATAACCAATTCCATCAGTATTCTTGACAGGTTTGGGAAATTTAAGTTTTTACTCTAGCTTAAGAGTACTCTTGTTGAACTTAGCAAGTATTTCCTTTGACTGAGAGAGTTCTTTGGAAATAGCAACATTTGTTTCCATCAAGTTTGCATTCTCAAAGATGGCCATGTTCAGTGTTCCTTACATTTCTTCCTTTTCCACTTTGCTTGCATGGAGTTGAGCAATTAGGGCACTAATCTCTTGCTTCAGCTTGGAGATTTCATGATCTTTGTCTTTTACCAGATCTTCAGTTTTCCTCCGGTTCTCAAGCTCTTGGCACATTCGAGTAGTCAGTCCATCCAAATCTTTTCTCAGGTTGGAATTGGATTCATTCAGCTTTTCTACTTCTTGACTCAGGGCTTCCATGTCCGCTTCATCAGAAGAACTATTTTCAGATAGCTCCATCAATTTTTCAGCATGTTCTCTCCTTTTTGGCTGAGAGGCCTTATATTTGACCATAAGATGATCATAGGCTTTCGCAGACTGAGTGAGAAAATGAGTAATTTCCCTCATAGTGTATTCCCCCATATCTCTTTCCAAGTGGTTAGACTTATAGAAAGGTTGGCTCTGATACCAATTGATGAATACTAAGAGGGGGGTGTGATTTAGTATGCCAAAAATCTCTGTACTTAAACACTTTACTAGACTACCAGTAAACCAGTAAAACAGTTCAGCAAACAAACTGGTTAGCACACATGCAAACCAAATAGCAAATAATGCATTCACCGACAGAAGCACAAACACCATAACACAAGATATTTTGACATGGAAACCCAAATGGGAAAAACCACGGTGAGATGGAACTCACAAGTAACTATCTGCATAATAGGAACCAGACTGGTTAAGGTCATACAATGTTCATTACCAGAATAGATCCTATTAGGAATCTCAATCTCTGTTAGGAGATAAGTCTGGTTAAAGACTACCTTGCTAGAGGATTTTAGATCCATAGATGTGAACCACCTTGTTAGAGGATTTAACAAAAGCTTCTCTAAGCCTACCTGGTTAAGGGCTTCAAACTTGTCAAAGATGTGAGTAATCAACAAGTGAATGATCTAGCAAATGGTACAGGTTGCTTGATTAGATCCATTATGGCTCATAGCTAATGCATTTCAGTATTACAGTCTTCAGTAACTCTCGCTCTATTACAACTCACAAACTTGGTCTTCTCAGTTAAGATCATACATACAAAAACTCATCAACCACCTTAAACACTAGCAACAACCTAAAACCCTAGACATGATGTCCTTATAAAGGAATCTGATTTCATGTTGGTCCAATAGGATTACATTAAAATTTCCTAGGTTCAATGAATCTAGACATACTTGGTAACACGACACAAAAAGCACTGTTAAAGTGTCGACACCGCCAAACAATCGATGGATGGTAACTCATTACAAAATGTCGGTTGGTAACTCATCACAAAGTATTACTGATTTGTACAAAATACTGGTTAAAGCAAAATACTAGTTGTCGGTTTGACAGAATGAAGACTGGGAAATATGAGATGTGTCGTTTCGTTCCTTTGTACCGCTTGAGATCCTCAAACCACTTGGGGTCTTCATACCGCTTCAGATCGGTAAACACTTTCTGCAAAATACCGATAGTCTAAAGACTATAATACATCATACCGGTTCGAACAAATACCGGTTGAGCTTTAACTTATACATACAAAAGGTGATCTCAAATCAAGTGTGTGTCCATCAATGACAATCACAGCATCAATCATAAAAAATGCCAACACATCTACCTATCCTTCACCCTTTATTCCTCTACATCCTTTCACTATCCATCTACATAACCTATCCATCTCCTAGCATAAATATTTCTTCATACTTCCATCTATTTACCTCACATTGGTTCTCCCTTTTCACTCATCCCAATCTATTTATCCTTTATCCACCATCCAATCCCATCATATCCAATTCATTTATCCTCCTCTCATCCTTTTACCAAGCATTGGTTCTCCGTTGTCATTGGTTCCCATTCATTCCTCTATCCTAACCATATCCACCATTCAATTGATAGTTTTGATACAAATTGTAAAGTATTGATGCCAATAGCTAACAAGATGAGAGGGAGGAGGTGAATCATACAAACTTAAACTTCCATGAAATCAACAAATTCAACCTCGGTAACTTATGCTTCAACAATATAACCAAAAACTGCTAAACATACAAACTCATAAACACATAATCATCATAAAACATATAACACCAGATTTAACGTGGAAACCCAAATAGGGAAAAATCACTGGGGGATTTTGGTCCCACTAAGAAATATATTCTTCTAGAGTATGCTCGGTTAAAAGAAAATCTTGTTAAAGATTACAAACACATTGCTAGATGTGACCTAGTTAAGGGATTTCCCTCGGATCTATTAGGATCTTCACTTTGTTATAAGTGACTTTGTCAAAGGATTTCAAACACTCATTTAGAATGTTACCTTGCTAGAGGGTTTATAAATAAGACTGTTAAGTCCGCTCGGTTAAGAGATTTTCTGTCACTTACAAAATAACAATAATAAAATATATCTGCAACTTCACATCTAAAATGCTAAAGCAGGTTCCTATTTGCTCAAAACAATCCTGTCATAGGACTTATCTTGTCCCTCTGCTAGGCTCTCTACTCTATTATTCAAATAGGTCTTCAAGCTTCTGTGCTCGGTAATCACTATGTAGCATCCCTGTGCTTACACTTGCCCGCATACATTGTTTATCAATAATTTCTTATTTATAAACAATTTGCTAACCGCTTAATCTCCTTGATCACGTTTCCCATGATCAATCTTAGCCATCAGATCTTCAAAATTGACTAGGTTCAATGCATCTTTCAATCTAAAAACATTTTACCTTGCATAGGGACTTGCATTCCTTTCTTGGAACTTGCACAAGGTTATTGTGGTTCAATCTACATTGTAGATCTTCCTGCCGATCTTTTATTGCCATAGATCCTTAACAAACTTCATGCACGACATTCCAATCATTTATACATCTCCAGGTCATCATTATCCTTCATTAAATAATGCTTGTATTCATCCAATGCGCTCTGTCATAACTCAGTTGCAACTTGGTAAATACTAAACTTTACTCAATAGACATTCCGCCTTCATTAACCGATATCGATAACCTTAGGGTTTACCGGCTAGGTTCCTTAGGGTTTACCGACTAGGTTCTTTGCTCGGTGACATGGTATAGTATTAACCTTACAATCAACAACATATGTAGGATATCAAAACAATTTGAACGTCATGATCTCATCATTGTCTAACTCGGTAATAGTTTCCCATTGAATAACTTATTTCTCCCTTTTCTTATCACATTCTTTGTGTGTCATTAACCGACATCTTAATTCTCTTCAAATCAATCTCCTCAAGATATGGCAACATCATACTGAATCAGAAAATCAATTTCTTGACATCAATGACAAATATCATCCTTCTTCAGTTATATCAAATAGTCTTGAACAACCTTCTCAATATCCTTAATGAATATCAACAATCTTTCTATCTACTAAAATGCCAACAATCTCCCCCTTTGGCATTGATGGCAAAATGAATAATTAAATGGTAATACCAACAAGATATTCAAATTAATTCAGATTCAGATTGCTGTTAGACTTCTCCTGTTATCCTTGAGTTGTTACAATCTTCTAAAGTCTTCTCCCTTTAGTAATCTTCTCCCCCTATCATTAGTCTTTTGTTATCTTCTTCATTTAGGATTTTTACCATTTAGTCTTCTCCCCCTTTGACAATAATGCCAAAAAGTAAAAGAACTAAATCATGATTTCTTCCTCTGTGAAGTGATTTGCCTTGCTATATATCATCTTAGTCTTGGTCAGAGCAACTTGTCTCTATTCACTATTTCGTGCACAACTTTAGGTGACCTCCTAAAGTGTAAATCAGCATCAATCCACACATAATATTCTGTAGATTCATCAAATTGATTCTTTCACCGAACTCGGTTAGTGAGTAGAAGATAGGGGTAGGACCCCTAACTTGCTTCTGAGATACTCAAAAGTGTCCCTTGGCAGTGGCTTTGTGAAGATGTCTACTAATTGCTCCTTTGAACTGATATATTCCAGTACAACTTTCTTCTCTTGAACTTCTTGTCTGAGATAATGATACTTTATAGATATATGCTTTGTCTTGGAGTGCATTACTGGATTCTTTGAAATGTTAATGGCACTAGTATTATCACAGAATATATTTACTGGCTCAGTAACTTTCTCATTTATACCTTCCAATAGTTGTTTGATCCATGCTATATTGGTACAATTCAATGTTGCGGCAACATATTCAGCTTCTGCTGTTGACTGTGAAATACATCCTTGTTTCTTGCTAAGCCAACTTACTAGTCTTTCTCCCAAAAAGAAAGCTACACCACTTGTGCTTTTCCTATCATCAATGTTGCCTAGCCAATCAGCATCAGTATAAACTTTTAAATCAAAATCATTTCTCTTTTCATATACTAAGCCATAATCTTCAGTGCCTCTCAGGTATCTAAAAATTCTCTTGATTGCTATCATATGGGTTTCCTTGGGATCTGCAGAGAATCTTGCTACAATACCTACTGCATGTGCTATATCCGGTCTACTATGCACAACATATTGCAACTTCCCAATCATAGATCGGTAAAGTGTCTCATCAACAGATGCAAATTCATCGTTCTTTGATAATTTACAATTAGTAGTCATAGGAGTACTTACTGGTTCAGAATCCTCCATTCCAAATTTCTTCAAGATTTCATTTATGTACTTGGATTGAGTAATGAAAATTTCATCTTTCATTTGCAATATCTGTAAACCTATAAAATACTTTATCTCACAGATTAATGACATCTCAAATTCTTTGCACATTTCATTTCCAAAGTTCTTGCATAAGGAGTCATTACCACAAAAAATAATATCATCAACAAATATGGCTGAGATCAATATTCCATTGTTCTCATCATTCTTCATGTAAATATTGTTGTTTTCACTTATCCTTATAAAACCAATCTTGATCAAATAAGAGTGCAACCTCTCATACCATGCTCTAGGTGCTTGCTTCAGACCATATAAAGCTTTGTTTAATTTACATACCTGATCTTTACTCTTGTCTTCAACAATTCCTTCAGGTTGTTCAATGTAAACTTCTTCTTCTAGTATACCATTCAAAAATGCAGATTTAACATCCATTTGATATACCTTGAAATTTTTGAAAGCAGCATATGCCAACAATGTTCTTACTCCCTCAAGTCTAGCCATAGATGCAAAGGTCTCACCATAATCTATTCCTTCTTCTTGAGCATAACCTTTGCAAACTAGTCTTGCCTTGTTGTGAATGACCTCACCTTTTTCATTTAGCTTGTTTCTAAAAATCCACTTTGTACCGATTATATTTTTGTCCTTCGGTCTTGGGATCAGTGTCCATGTGTCATTCTTCTTGATTTGATCAATCTCTTATATCATAGCATTTACCCAATCTTCACTATTAAATGTCTCTTTTACTATTCTCGGTTCAAATTTAGAAATCAGACATGTGTTCTGTCTCAGTTTGTTCCTTGTCATCACTGGATCATCCTTGTCTCCTATAATTTGACATGATGCATGATGTCTTATGACATATTTGGCTAATATAGGCTCGATAGACTCTGTATGATCTTCTTCATCACTCGGTAACTGGACATTATCTTCATTTTCTTCAGTAGCTTTCTCGGTAGGACTTCTCGGTTGAACATAAACAAATTCTTCATAATCTTCTGGTTCTTTGGAATTTCCTTCATCATTTCTTTCTGCATATTCATCAATTTTCACATTTGTACTTTCTACTATTTTGTAAGATGATTTGATCAGACATTTAAATGCTTTACTTCTAGAAGAATAACCAAGAAATGTTCCTTCTTCACTTTTCTAATCAAACTTTCCATTTCTGTCATCTTTGTGAACATAGCATCTATGTCCAAAGATTTTAAAATAACTTACATTAGGTTTCTTGTCATACCAGATTTCATATGGTGTCTTCATAGTTCCTTTCTTTAGTTGAACTTAGTTCAGGGTGTAAACTGCAGTGCTGATTGCTTCTCTCCAAAATGTTTGAGGTACCCTCTTTTCTATCATCAGGGTTCTAGCACAATCCACAATTGATCTGTTTCCTCTCTTGGCTATCCCATTTTGCTAAGGTGTTCTCGGTGCAGACACTTGCCTTTTTATACCAGGATCATTGCAGAATAAATTAAATTCATCAAAAGTGAACTCTCCTCCTCTATCAGATCTAAGACATTTCAGTTGTCTTCCTGTTTCATTTTCAACTCTTACCTTGTACTATTTGAACATTTGAAAAGCTTTTGATTTTTCTTTTAAAAACATGACTGACATCATCCTTGAGTAATCATTCACAAATAATATGAAATACTTATCACCATAATAACTTTGAACTTTCATAGAACCACAAAGATCAGTATGTACTAGATCTAAAATTCCTTTAGAAGTGTAGGACTTACTTGTAAATATTGATCTTGTCATCTTACCCATCTAGCATCCTCGACATATAGCATTCTCAGGTTTTTCAAGACTTGGTAGACCTCTTACTCAGTGCTTCTTACTTATTTTGATCAGATTATCAAAATTTACATGGCAAAACCTTTTATACCATAACCAGGTATCATCTATCTTTGCATAAAGACACTTGTTCCGAGTTGAGTCAAGATGAAATGTATTACCTTTTGTTTGTGTCCCGGTAGCAGCTAACTTTCCATGCTTGTCATGAACTTTGACAATTCCTTTCTGAAATTCTATTCGGTATCCTATATTGTTTAGTTGTGCTACACTCAACAAATTGTATTTCAATCCTTCAACCCAGTATACATCATCACATTTAGCATTATCAAGAAGTGTTATAGATCCTTTACCTTTCACCAGACATGGTGCATCATTACCAAATCTTACATAGCCTCCATCATAGTCTTCTAATTTAAAAAACTTGTGTTTATCACCTGTCATGTGATGTGAGCATCCACTGTCTATGATCCAAGAATCATTATTATTTATGTGAGATATTAGGGCTTTTTCTTCATACCTTTCTTCATCAGATCCATCTTTAATAGCCACATAAACAACTTCCTCAGTATCAGTTTCATCAGATTTATCATCATTGGATTCCTCATCAGCTATTAAGCATGTCTTTCTATCTCTCCTTCTGAAGTCTCGATGTCCTTTGTATTGGTTGTCTTTCTGCCTTTTATCTCAGTATTCTCTCTTTTCACTAGATTCTTTGTCAAGGCAGTTAGAAGCCATATTTCCTATTTTATCACAATTAAAACATTTTAAAGGTAGCTTTCCTTTATACTTACCTTTTCCTCTCAGTAACCTTCTGGCTAATAGTGCTTCAAATTCTTCTTGCTTCTTGATTTCCTCATACAGTTTGTGCACTTCTTCCATGTTCTTGCAAAATCTTTCACTTGCTCCACTATGATTCCCTTCAGAGTACTTACTCATTCTATCATTGTAATCATCAGATTCACCAATATGAAAAGAACTGAATCCAGATTCAACTTTATTTACCGAAGACCCACTGTTATCAAAATTACTTAACTCAAATGCATGTAGCTTACCAATAGTAGCATCCAAAGAAACTGGCATGTTAGGTACAGACCTCAATTCATTGATTGCAGAGACTCGAATGGCATAAGCAGGTAGAAGGGTTCTCAACAACTTACTTGTTATATCCTTCTCTTCAATAGTTCCTCCTACTCCTTTAATTTGATTGACAGTCTCCTTTAACCTTGTACTGTATTGTGTTATGTTCTCACCTTCATTCATTCTCATGGATTCAAGTTGTCCTCTTAGACTATCTACTCTTTCTCTTTGAACATGTTCATCACCGCCATACACAGATATGAGCTTGGTCCACATTGCTTTTGCATCATTGCAGCCTTCTAGCTCATTAAACTCTGAGTCGGTCAATGCTGATGTTATTTCAATCATAGCTTGAATGTGTTCTTGCTTTGCCTTTATCTCTTCCAAGGTCAATGGGTTGGTGCTCGGTGCAATGTAATCATTCTCCAAATAATATGTTTCATATTCTCCAATTCCTGATAAATGCAGCTTCATCCTTTTCTACCATGTGGAGAAACTTGACTTGTTCATCTTTGGTGCATCTCTTTTATACATCTTCGGATCTTTGCCTCAAGTACCTTTAAACTTTTTTTTCAGAGTCTAAAGCTCTAATACCAATTGATAGTTCTGATACTAATTGTAAAGTACTGATCCTAATAGCTAACAAGATGAGAGGGGGGGGGTGAATCATACAAACTTAAACTTCCATGAAATCAACAGATTCAACCTCGGTAACTTATGCTTTAGCAATATAACCAAAAACTGCTAAACATGCAAACTCATAAACACATAATTATCATAAAACATATAACACCAGATTAAATGTGGAAACCCAAATAGGGAAAAACCACTATGGGATTTCGGACCCACTAAGAAATATACTCTTCTCGAGTATGCTTGGTTAAAAGAAAATCTTGTTAAAGATTGCAAACACATTGCTAGATGTGACCCGGTTAAGGGATTTCCCTCAGATCTGTTAGGATCTTCACTTTGTTAGAAGTGACCTTGTCAAAGGATTTCCAACACTCATTTTAGAATGTTACCTTCCTAGAGGGTTTACAAATAAGACTGTTAAGTCCACTCGGTTAAGAGATTTTCTGTCACTTACAAAATAACAGTAATAAAATATATCTGCAACTTCACATCTAAAATGCTAAAGCAGATTCCTATTTGCTCAAAACAATCCTGTCATAGGACTTATCTTGTCCCTCTGCTAGGCTCTCTACTCTATTATTCACACAGGTCTTCAAGCTTCTGTGCTCGGTAATCACTATGTAGCATCCCTGTGCTTACACTTGCTTGCATACATTGTTTATCAATAATTTCTTATTTATAAACAATTTGCTAACCACTTAATCTCCTTGATCACATTTCCCATGATCCATCTTAGCCATCAGATCTTCAAACTTGTCTAGGTTCAATGCATCTTTTGATCTGAAAATGTTTTTACCTTGCCTAGGGACTTGCATTCCTTTCTTGGAACTTGCACAAGGTTATTGCAGTTCAATCTGCGTTGTAGATCTTCCTGCTGATCTTTTATTGCCATAGATCCTTAACAAACTTCATGCATGTCATTCCAATCATTTATACATCTCTAGCTCATCATTGTCCTTCATTAAATAATGCTTGTATTCATCCAATGCACTCTGTCATAACTCGGTTGCAACTCGGTAAATACTAAACTTTACTCAGTAGACATTTCGCCTTCATTAACCGATATTGATAACCTTAGGGTTTACCGACTAGGTTCTTTGCTCGGTGACATAGTATAGTATTAACCTTACAATCAACAACATATGTAGGATATCAAAACGATCTAAACATCATGATCTCATCATTGTCTAACTCGGTAATAGTTGCCCATTGAATAACTTATTTCTCCCCTTTCTTATCACATTCTTTGTGTGTCATTTACCGACATCTTAATTCTCTTCAAATCAATCTCCTCAAGATATGGCAACATCATACTGAATCAGAAAATCAATTTCTTGACATCAATGACAAATATCATCCTTCTTCAGTTATATCAAATAGTCTTGAACAACCTTCTCAATATCCTTAATGAATATCAACAATCTTTCTATCTACTAAAATGCCAACATCAATATCATCTTATCTCATCCATTTATCCTCCTCCATCCTACAAATCCATTTATCCCTCTTCCCATCCTATCCAATCCATTCCCATCCCTTCATCCCTCCAATCCAAAAATCCCAAATCAGCCCAATCCATTGCAATCAATCCTACTCCTTGCAATCCAATCTTTAAATCCATCTCATTATCCTTAATCAATCCATCATCTTGATCCAAATCATCTGATAATCCATTAATCAATCTTTAATCCAATCATCATCATGGGATGTATCCTTCCCAATCCTTGTGGTATGCATTATTCTTATCATTAACATTTCTATCCTCTTAATCAATCACTTGGTTTTCAACTTGACTAACAACAAAATTTTGGTTTATTGTGCATGTTTTCTTGTTGCTTGTGTGTGTTATAATTGTTTTCATTTATCATGGTCTCTGCATTCTATTGCCACAAATGCATCATGGTCTTCCATATCATTGTGTCATAAGGCGTGGTTTCACTTAACCTTTTTTATCACGTACTTGACACATTATCATCCCGTTTCCTCAAACCTTGGTGCATAACCTCAAGTACAATATCGAATATAGGCTGCTCATCTCATTGTAGCATAATTCTCATTCATTCTTCCTCTTATCCTCCCTTCATCCCTATCTTATCCATCATACCTTTATTTTCTATCATATAGTCCTATCCATTTTGAGAGCACACCCATGTTCTTAGAACCCGCATGTCCTCTTGAGGGGGCATACCACTACCTCCTCGTTTATGACTAGGCCATCATGCTACTAGTATTAATCACTTTATGATGATATATCAAAGAGGAACAAAATTTAGACACCTAAATTTGTCCATACCCAACCACACTTGACCTTATCGAATTCTAGCCAATTAAATAAATATTAATTATTTATTTAATTAATCCTATACCTTTATCCCTCACCCTTAATTAAATAAATTTATATTTTTTTAATTAACTCTAGCCTTCACCTTTAATTAAATAAATTTACATTTATTTAATTATGTCCAACCTTATCCTACAAATCCTCCTACTAAATTAATTAATTAATACCTACTTAATTAATTGATTAACCCTCGTTACCATTTTCCTTATTATTTTACTATACCTCATCCTCAATCCTTTCCCACTCAATCCTACCCCTTGAAGCTATCTACATGGATCAAGATGTAAATGTGTCTTCATGTGACAATTTTCCCTACCCTCCTCTTTCTCACACATGTGTGAGCATGAAAAGTCACCTCATAGCCTCCCTACTTCTTACACATGTCATAGACATGTCAATTTCGCCCTATACCTTTTACGTATGTGACTTTCCATGTCAAACTATCTCTTATATGTCATAGACATGTCACTTTCATGAGTTTCCCTATGTGTGCTCACACATGTGTGAGCACACTTACGCTTACACCTCACTTCTCCTTGAGACACTTGTCATAAGGTTAAGACTTAAAATTTTGGGGCCTCACTCCCATTAAATCCTAACCCTCCATTTGACATTGAATCATGGCCATTGATTTTCCCAATGAAAAAGCTATAAATTGAGGTCTCTTCTCTCATTTTAGCCATCTCTTCATATGATATCATCATGCTATCCATTTTGTCACTCAATCATCCTTATCATGTCATCATGCTACTGAATTGATGAGAAACCACATCCAACCAATCATCAACATATCAACATATTTATCATTTTGCAGTTTGCATGTGTTTTTTGAATAGGATAAGTTTATGCATATTCCATTTGATACAATTGCATGCATTCAAATATCTCAAAAATTAAGAATCACATAGTTGAACATATTGAATGAGATGTGCTTAGGATAAATTCATAACACAAAGTTGATTTAAAAGTAGAGGTAAAATTGGCATGACAAGCATATTATCAACAATTTGTTCAATATAAAATATTGGGTCTTACTTTTTGACAATAGATTCTATGAGTTCAAATCTAAATTACATATCAGATGGCTTGGTCCTTATGAAATCAAATCATTTTTTTTGATAATGGTGTTGTTTAGTTGATATCTATTAATGGAGAAAGATGTAATTTGTTGATAAATGGTCATCATCTCAAACTTTACCATAACCCAACATCAAAGGAAGAGTTTTCAATAGAATTACAATCTTAGGTTGAGCACTTCACCATGGAAGATCTTACTTCCATTGGTGTGTCTCCTACTCCTTGAATGCTATTTCAATAAAACAACAAAAAAATAATTAATATAGTTGTTTATGGATTAGATTGTGTAAATATTTTTTTCCTTTGCCTTCTTTTTCTTCTCGTGCAAGCTCTATCCTCTCCTTTTTCCCCTATGTCCTATTTAGGTTGATTTTGGGTCTGGATCTTAAATTTTTACCTTCTCAATCTCTCTTTATTATCCTAATTATGGATCATGAAGTGTGATCCAAAAATAATAATTGATGCAAAAATTCATAATCTAATCCCAAGGATGGATTAACCAGTAATGGTGATCAATCCCAAGGATGGATTAACAACTAACAATGTAGGTCCAACCCCAAGTGAAGGTTAAAAAGTAGAAATGGTGACCTCTATTATTAATACCTTCTTTCTCTAAAGTACCTTAGATCCTAATAATTGACTAATAACCTCCAGATCACTCTAGATTAATATTTCATAGAAATTCCTCTAGATGGATACAAACTATCTCTATAGATCTCTCTAGATTGCTTTGTTAGGTATGATCCAAATAACTTCAGACTTGTTCTCTAAGAAGAGTCCTCCTTGGTGGTGGAATATTTAAAACACTCAAAGCAACTCCTAAATTTATTCACTATTGACTAGCTCCATCCTTCTCCAAGGCTTAAAAAAAAATTAATTGATGGGTAATACTGATACATTGACTTCACTTTCTAGTTTTTAGAAAGCTTGTTTTTTAGTTAGTTTACAAAGTTGTCATTTTTCAGTTTAGAAAGTTCTCAATTTTTAGTTTACTATTCTTCTTTTTCACTTTGTATTTACAACCCAAAGAAATTATAATATCTAGTAATTCAAAATTACCCATTTTGGTAGTTTTTGACAACTTTCAAAAACTGTCATTTTCCTTCTTTTAGCAATTTTCCAAACTTATCCAAAAATAAAGAAAACTTCTAAATACCTAAAAATCACAACTTCAACACAAATTACCAACTTGAAAAACTAAAAATGAAAACTTTCTAAACTAATTAAAAAATAAACTTTATGATAAAGTTCCAAAAGTTTTTGGTGTGCGGGTTTCCTCTTGCCTGAGTTTTCCCTTATCTAGTTGCACCTCACTTCCATGGAGACTCCTTTGGACTCTCCACTGCCTATCCTTGTCACCTCATCTCCTTCTTTTGTTGCACTCCTCTTTGATCCTGCTTGCTCTACCACCAAGATTCCTGGTTTTTTTGTGGCCTACCCCTTTTCTTTGAATGCTAACCCTTTCATTGTGCAGGGTAAAGTCAATGGATGTCTCCCTTAGGCAGAGGCTAGATTGAAAATTGTAATCAATCAAGGAATGATTGAAGATTCTATAGTCTAAAAATTGAATCATGATCTCATGTACAAGTTCTTTGGCATTCACCTGTCTATCCCTTTTCTTCACTCTCGGATTCAAAATAACTAGGAACCATTAGGTGAGTACTCTTTGTGGTTTATTGGAAATGGCTATTTTATTGTGAGCTTATCGTCTCTTGAAGATTGTGTTAAGGCCTTTGAGTCTGAGAAAAGGCATCATGGCCCTATTGGCCTTTTTATTCAACCTTGGAAAGTCAATTTTGACCCTCGAATAGAGCCCATTGCAATGCCAGTCTAGATTCAAATCTATGCCCTCCTCATGGAGTTTTGGCATGAAAAAATCTTTTCTCTCATTGAAAACTCCATTGGTAGGTGCATTGGACTCTCATGTGATACTTTACAAGGAAAATATGTTTTTTATGCTTGTATTTGTGTTGAAATGAATCTAATCCAGCCTCTTCCTACTAATCTAAAACTAGAAATGAATAACTATTCATGGATTCAACATCTAGACTATGAAACTCTCCCTTTTAGATGTAGAGTTTGTCATCAACATGGCCACCTTACTAGGTTCTACTTGAACTTGAGGAATGCTAAACCTAAAAGCCTATATATGAACCCTCATTCCCTACACATATCGAAAACCTATGCAAATCACGTCTTAGACAAGTCGGCTTTGCCTAGGGATTCCAAAAATAATGGATTTGTGGACAAAAGAAAAAAAAAGAAATCTACAAGAAAAGAAGGCTCTAAACTTCCTATCCCCAAGTCTTTTTAAAATAGATATGAAATTTTTAATTCCTTTGTTGACCTTGAGGAAGAGAAAAACTTGGACACGATGGATACCAATATTCTTATTCCCCCAACCAAAGACATCCTCCCTACTTATTCTCCAATCTCCCTCAGGATTGTTTCCAATAGTTTTTCCTACATGCCTCTTGTTTTGAAAATGGCTATTGATATACAACTTCCTATTGATTTTGGTTTAAGGGATGTCAACATGGGGATCCCTGGAAAAAAATAGAGAAAAACCTCAACTGGGAGTCAACCATATTGAAAAATGTCCCAAAAATATTTGCTCCCTAGAGCATAGCAGAAAATATAACAATGATCTACTGGCCTTTCTATTAGAATTCATGATTGATGAATTCTACAATGACCAATAATCACCTGCATGTAAATACCTTCCATGTACAAGAGAAAAACCTACAAACAAGAAAGTGCAAGAATAATTAGAGACAATTGCAAGAAGAAATCAGAATTAAATTAACTTGCTACAATGAATAATTACAATGAGATCAATCCTTTAATAAAGGAGATCAAAACCCTAAAGCAAACCCTAAGGGTTGAATGCATGAAATAAAATAATTATTAAATACTTAAAAAAGCTTCCTAAATTTATCTTAAGTGAAAAAAGAAAAGGTGACTTAATTAATTAATCAATATGATTAAATTAATTAAGCAAATAAAACCTTTTACTTTAAGACCCCCCCTTAAGATGAATTTAGGGAGTAGCAAAAAAGCTAAGTGCATGAAAGCAACTACATGCAAAAAATGCAACTACATGCAACAATGCAAATTTGGGTCTCGACAACAAGGCATGATGAGGTGCCCAATCACAACATGAAAATCTCTGTACAGTGGAGAAAAGGAGAAAACCTAGTGGGAAAAAATCCTCTCCTAAAAGAGATGAAAAAGAGAAAGTACATATGCAAGTGCATGTCTTAAGAGACTCTCTCAAGAACACGTGTACAACCAACCCCACCATGAAAGAGGTTTGAGACTCCAAAGCCCCCTAAGAATGATAGAACCCCTATGCCAATAGTCAAACCAATGTGTCTCCAATACGAAAGAAACAAAGACTATAGACAAAGAAGAGGATACCCCTGAATAGGAGGTGAAACTAGAAGGCCTAGATGATGCTCAAAGGAGAATCAATGATGATGCTGTAATGGAATCCCCAATGATGGTGGGACAATAGACGTGATGAATCTTTCATCTAAGAGGGAATGAACATCCTCTGAAATATCCTCAACAACTAGAATAGGTGACTCGATGCAAGGACCTACAATGTCAGGCAATGCTGAAGAGGAATCCTACTGAACAAATGCAATCTCAAAAGGAGGTGGAGGTGTAGAAGTCACAACACTGGTCACAGGAACAACACACAAGTTCAAGTGACCTGACTTCACCTCAACATGCTCTCTTGAAGAAAGAGAGTGATTCTCCGATAGTGGAGATGGTGGACCAAAATGAGAGAAAGAGTACAAGCGGGAAGAATGATCAATTGTCCTTGTTGCAACAATATTTCCAGTCTCACTGTCTTTGATGTGCACTGAATCTCAGGTGAACTCAACTGTCTTCCTTGTCCCATTGTGAGTAATCTGATAGATAGAGAGAAGGTTAGAGGACAAAGATGGAACACATAATACATCATGAAACATACCATCATCAATGTCGATAGAGCCTTTCCCACATATAGTCATAACAATGTTGTTACCCATCAAAATGTGTGGTATAGGAGAAGCCTGAAAAGATGAGAAAATATCTTGAGAAGATGCCATATGATGTGAAGCACCTCAATCAAATAGACATCTAGAAGAAGGTGGACTAACTATTGCACATAATGCATGACCCTTAATTTTTTTTTGTCCATCTATTTGGAATGAGGAAGAAGAAGACCCGTGAGAAGTGGAAGAAGAAGAAGGAATATCAATGTTGCTCTTTTGAAGAAGAGCTGTCAAATTTGAAACTTGTTTTGCATATCCATCAATCTTCTTCTCATAGCATTGAGACTCATCACGATTTGGCTAGTTGCAATAAGAACACTTAGGTCTATCTTTCTTCAATTTCCCCCCCTTAGGAGGAGGTGGGCTAGAGGATTTCTGTGAACTAGAATCTTTCCAAGGCTCTTTGGTCTTCGACTTTTGTTTCTACTTTTGTGGCTCCTGAGATGACTATACAACCAAGGCATGGTTTTGTGATCGAGTGTGAGAGTCCAACTAGGATATTTGGGCCTGCTCATGAGTCAGACGATCACAAAACACCTCAAAAGTGGGCATGATATGAAATGCCCCCATAGCATCCATGGTGGAGAAAAAACAAGAAGATAAAATTTGAAAAGGACCTCGAAGCTTAGTGAGAATCAAGTAGAAGCACTATGTATCTATCTTTGTAGTACCAACACCCTCTAACTAAGATTGTAATGATTTGAACTTCATCAGGAAGTCATCAATGGTAGGAAAGGAATTAGGTGCCAAATAAATCAACTCTGCCTCAATCTGTAGAGCCTAAAACTTGTTGATGGTGCCAAAGAGAGTCTGAAACTTGATCCACATGGCCCGAGGTGTAGTGTAACCCTCAAGGTGGAACAAAAGACTATCAGAAATATTTAGGGAAAACATCCCCATGGCCTCATTCATGTGGTTCAGGTGCTACATGATCTCAAATGCACGAGTCAACTGAGGTTGAACCTCATCCAAACAGGACCAAAACCCCTTTGCCATAAGAAGGTGAGTCATATGTACTCTCCAGGTGTGATAATTGATTGAAGTGAGCTTCTCAATAGAGGAAGGGTTTGCCATGTGAAATAGAGGAAAAATGCCACAATACAAAAACCCAAACCCTAGCACAAATCTGAAAGCTGGAAAGTGTGAAAAAGAAAAAAACACAAATGAATGGTCTATATGTACTTGATTAATTTTATGATAAAATAATTTGTGGATATGGATAGAGTATTCTAACACCTTTCCAATTCCTATTTGTTTGCAAAAAATAGAGTCCGTATGCAAAAGATATGCCCCCGGAAGAGCCAAAAGGAAGTTATGACTTTGACTAGAAATAAATGTAGCAAACTACCAAATCTAGAAAAAAAAACCTCCAAAAATGCATCCATCTTGAAAAGAGCTTTCCAACGATATATGGTTTGTCAAAAAATGCCTCCGTTTGCTCCCAATACGACAAAAACACCCCAATAGGCTAAAAAAGGCTTCAAACTAGAGAGCGTACGACTCGCAGGTGGTGCTCAGGAGGTGGTCGGGTTGTGGTGACTGGGTAGTGCAGTAGCAGAGCCATCAATGGTGATAGAGACCAAGCTAAGGGTCAGAAGATCCCAGGCATCGGTTGTTTACAGTGACTTCGGCTGGAAAAATCTGGGCAGTGTCGGTTGTGTTGCCTCGATTGTCGGTGGGCAACCTTGGCACCACACGGCCTGAGTGCCTACAAAAAAAAGGCCGCCAAAGCCAAGGGGGCCCATGGGCCTACAAAAAGAAGATACCGTGAGTACCCAAAAACAAAAAAGTGCTCTGCGCTTAAACAAAAAAGAAATTGGTTTTTTTTTTGTAAAAAAACTTTTTCAGCCTTGGCAAGTCGTAAAAAGGCCAATTTTTTTGTTTTTGCCTCCTATGCCTCTCATGCCAAAATATATCAAATTATATATCAAAATTCATGGAATTGTCCTCCTGAAGCCAACTGTGACATCCTTTTGGGCCCAAATTGCTCCAAAAAATAGGTGCCCCTATATCACAAAAAAAACTGAATTTTCAAACCCTCATAGATCTGCTTTTGAGATTCAAATTGACCCAAGATGCACAAAAAACCTCGCTGTAAGGAAAATCTCAAATTTTATGAACAATGTGCATCAGGTCTAGAGCTCTGATACCATGAAAGAATTCATGATTGATGAATTCCACAATACCCAGTAATCACCTGCATGAAAATACCTGCCACACAAGAAAAACCTACAAACAAGAGAGTGCAAGAATAATTGGAGACAATTGCAAGAAGAAATCAGAATTGAATTAACTTTCTAGAATGAATAATTACAATGAGATCAATCCTTTAATAAAAGAGATCAAAACCTTAAAGAAAACCCTAAGTGTTGAATGCATGAAATAAAATAATTATTAAATACTTAAAACAACTTCCTAAATTTAGCTTAAGTGAAAAAAAAGGTGATTTAATTAATTAATCAATATGATTAAATTAATTAAGTAAATAAAACCTTTTACTCTAACACTTTCAAGGTAAGATGATGGCTAATGAGGGAATAATGAAAACACTTGACTTTTACCTAACTTAAGGTAACTAATGTTTATAAAGACTTGGAACATAAGGGGACTTAAGAACAAATCCCATCAATATGTTATTTGAAGACTTGTAGAAAATTCTAAAAGTGATTTTCTTTTTCTCCAAGAGATAAAGATGACTTTGGATGACATAGCCCAAGTTGTTAAAAAAATATAGAAGGGTGTTGATCACATTGTTGTGGCCTCTCGTGGTTCTTTTGGGGGTGTTGTCACTTTGTGGAACTCCATGTCTTGGTCTGCAGAGGATCATATAGCCAAAAAATATGTTTGGACCTCTCTTTTCATAAATATTGAAACAACTAAGAAGAAATTCTTATCACAAAATTTTATGGTGCACAGTCCTTGAAAGTTTTGAAGTGTCAATGGTCTTATGTTCATCATGTGTATTCCTTGGGCTGATTGTGATTGGGTAGTTATAGGAGATTTTAATGCTAAACTATCTCTTCTTGATCAAGCAAGTGGCTCCCCCTCTTTTGATCTTGGGGATAGATTTATGATTGCCCAATTCATGACTTAAGACCTTGTTGATATTAAAGATTCAAGGTCTAAATTTACTTGGACGAGCGAGAGAATTGAGCCCCATACTAGAAAGGTCAAGCTTGATAGATTTCTTGTTTCTGAAGGGGATTTCATCAATGGAGATTGACTCTTCAAGTTCTTGATGGACTCGTCTCTAATCAGTCTCCTCTTCTCTTGGAAGGTGGCATCATTTCTAGATCTTTTCATAGACCTTTTAGGTTTCAAAAGGAAGATATCATGTATCTCTTTCCTATATGGTTATCTAAAGGGTGTCCTTCACATAGTGCCGCCATGTTCAAGATTCATAAGCAACTTCATTTTGTTAGGGATCGACTTAAAAAGTGGAAGAGATCTAAAAGATTTGATTTCCAAATCTAGTGTGCTCCTCTCCTTGCCTGATGAGATGAGATTCACCATCAATTTAGAAATGGCACTATCACTTCTCTTGAATTATGGATGAAGATGACTCTATCCATAAAGCTATAGAAAATATTGATCTTCAAGAGGAAATTTACTAGAAACAATGTGCTAGAGTTGTTTGGCTTCTAACTAGGGACAAAAATACTACTTTCTTCCATAGAGCAGCTTGTAATAGAAGGTAGAAGAACAATTTGACTGCTCTGTGTGATGACAATGGGTGATCCTTCACTACTACTTCTAATACGCATGAAGACTCTAGGGACTACTTACCCAATCTACTTACTACCAGCCTTGGGCATGATGTGGAATCTCAACAAGCTATTATTCGTGTTATCCCTTCTCTAATTTCTATTGAAGACATCCTTGTTCTTCTAAGACCTATTGTTTTAGTAGAAGTTAATAAAGTTGTTTTTGGTATGAGCACAAGAAAGTCTCTTGGTCCCGATGGTTTCCTAGTGGATTTCTTCCAAAGGTTTTGGACCTGCAACTTAGTGTCTTCGAAGTGGTCAAAGAATCTTTTATCAATAAAAGGATGCTCAAAGCTTTGAATTATACCTTCAATTACCTTATTCCCAAGGCTCATAGTTCTAACATTTCCAAATTCAGGCCCATCTCTCTCTGCAATGTGATTTAGAAAATCATTACCTCTATGATAGCTGAATGCATTAAACCTTTCATTCACAAGATTATTTCTCCTAAACAAGGTGACTTTGTTAAAGGAAAACACATTCTTGATGGTGTGGTGATTTCCCAAGAGGTTATCCATTCTTTGCATCAATCTAATCATTCTAGTATGTTTATCAAGCTTTACATGTCCAAAGCCTTTGATAGAGTTGAATGGGTTTTTTTGGGCAAAATGTTGATTGCCTTTGGTTTCTCTCAAAATTGGATTGACAAGATATTGTGTTGTGTGTTCTCTCCTTCCTATTTAGTTTGTATCAATGGTCTCCCCTCTCTTCCTTTCTCTACTTCTCAGGGCTTGTGACAAGGGGACCCTTGTTCTCCCTTTCTTTTCCTCACCCTTGCTAAAGGATTAGGTAGACTGTTGATTCAAAAAAGGCAATAGCATCTTCTTACTGGTGTTAAGGTTGGGAATGAGTCTTTTAGTCATCTTAAATTTGTTGATGACACTAGTCTAATAGGAGTTTCCTCTCTCCCTGAGGCTTGCATGCTTTCTCAGACTCTTAGCATCTACCTTTCTGCCTCCTCTCAATTCATTAATGCTTAGAAGTTTAAAGTAGCATTCTTCAATGTAAATTAGTGGCTTAAACAATGCATTCTTGTTGTTTTGTGCTTCTCTATGTCCTCTTTGCCTTTAGAGTAATTGGGTGTTCCTCTTCACTTTAAGAAACTTCCTATGGCAATTTGGAAAATCCTCTTAGAATCATATTCAATTCAAGATCGATCATTAGCTCAATTATGGTGGCATACTGACCTTTCTCCAATCAGTTATTCAAGCTATGCCTATTTACAAATTCTCCATCTTGGCTACCCCTCCTTCCGTTTCGAAAGATCTTGACAAGATGTCTCGAATTTTTTTTTGGAGCGGTTCCAAGGATTCAACAAAATGGGCTTTAGTGAGATGGGAGAAAGTCACTCAATCCAAGTTGCAAGGAGGCCTAAACCTTCGATGGATCACTTGAATAACAAAGCGTTGACTGACAAACTTTACTACTGGAGATGGATTTCCAATCCCTTGTCTCTTTTTAGCAAAGCGATGATTGGTTAATACCTGGATTAAATCAACCCTATCGATGTTAACAGATATCCCCTAGAGGGGAATGGTTTTCTAGCCTAGCAAGTGCTAAAACTTAGCTCTCATCCTGCCAAAGATGGTCTATTCTGGATTGTTGGGAAAGGGGATCAAGTCTATTTTTTGTCAGATTCTTGGAATCAACACCCACCTATCATCCACGAATTCCCTACTTTGATTCTCATTAAAAATGCTATCAAATCTAGAGAGAGGCTGGAAAAAAAATTGATCAATATTTTCATATGCCGTAAACTCAAAATTATAGATATAAGAAATTCAAGTAGCTTCAGGAATGATCCATTCTTATTCCTCTTGCCTTAGTCTCCATCTTAAACAAGATTTTAGTATCTCATTTTTTACTAGCACTAATTTAAATGAGGAGATTGCTTGGGGTTGTGATAGCCTTGGTATCTATACTATTAAAGCTGGTTATGAATCTCTTCTTCAATCTTCTCAACCCCCTCAACCTTGGAAGGACTGGCTAAAAAATCTGGCAATCGAAAGGTTGGCTGAAAGTTAACCTTTTTGCTTTTGTTATTATGCACAATAGCATTCTTACCTCAGAAAATCTATAGTGCAAAGGGATTATAGGTCCTTCTAAATGTGTTTTATGTAATTCTCAAGAAGAAATTTCTGATCATTTGATATTTGAATGCTCCTTTTCTTGTATTATCTGGGAAAGATGGTGCTTCGCCTTCAAAGTCAAGAAGACTGGTACCCTAAATCGAAACAACATTCTTGCCAAATGGAAGCAAACGAAATATAACTCTAAAGATATGTGTATTAGATGGCAACTCGACTTGAATTTTATATGGTGGCAAATACGGCTTGAGTAAAATAACAAAATCTTGGCATCACCAAAGGTGATCTTGGCAATGTAGGTACTGGTTTTATTTGCAGAGACAATATGGGAACTATCTTACACTGGGACCTTTAGGGATTGGGTGAAGCTTCAAACAAAAAGTTTGAGGATCTTGTTATTCTCTTTGCCTCTTTTATGGTTTTTTGAGATTTGAATTTGGGACTTCTCTTTGCCTCTCTATAGATGGTCCACCAGGAATATAATAAAGTCATCTTAGAATCTAATTCTAAGTTCTGGTTGGTGCCTTGGACTGCATGAGAAAACTTTCTATTGATTCCTAGAAATTGAAGTTGATTGTTTCTCATATTTTCCAATCTGGCACAACATAAAAGACATGATTCTTGTTTATACTACAAGAGTCCATAATCAGCTCATTGACCTCCTGGCTAAGATCGGCTTTGAGAAGGAGATAGGCACAAAATGGAACATCAATATGGTGGGCGATCAAATTACCCAACTTAATAAGAGTCTCAAGCTGCTTGCTCAGACTACTTAATGTTGTAGCTCTCTTCTGATTCTGCTCTGCTTTTCCTATTTTTTCCTTGAGCTTTCAACACTCTTTGTGTTGCCTTTCTCTATTTCTTGTCTCCTGTGTTTCCCCTATTTTTTAGGTGTGGCTATTTCATTCTTGATTCTCAATAAAATTTTCAAATCTTTCCTGGAAAACAAACTTACTAAAAACTAGAAAGCAAAGTCTTAATGTTTCATTTTTCTATTATTTTTTTTGGCATGGTTTAAAGGTCTTATAAAAATGTTTTAAGTTCCAAATGTCCAAAACCCTGTTGATGCCATCACAAATATATTATGGGTGACATCAACCACAAAATGTGAAATCAATTGATATGACATATTGGTACCATTAATTAATGAGGTAAATTGACGGAACCAATTTAAAGCATGGGAATGTCATCATTGTTGTTGATGCAAGGACTTCACTTTCTAGTTTTTAGAAAAATTATTTTTCAATTAGTTTATAAAGTTGTCATTTTTTATTTTAGTGACACAAATTGCCAACTTTCAAAACTAAAAATGGACAACTTCATAAACTAAAAAATTACAACTTTGTAAATTGATTCAAAAGCAAACTTTCTAAAAACTAGAAAGCGAAGTTGCATCAGTTGTACTCTTCAAGTTTTTAAAAATATTGCAATTAATAGTCATAATTAAAATTTGAGAGTTGAGTTCCATGTCAAGTAATCTTTCTTGGTGGTATAGGATGTTGCAATGATCTCCAACTCATTGAAAAGATGAACATGTCATGTTTGCAAAGATTATTTGGCAAATTTTATTGTAGAAATTAAATTTCGTTAATATGTCACCCTCATAAGGAAAATAAATCTTGGATAAATAGAAATAATGGTGCATTCTAAGTGGGCATTAAATATTTATAGAAAGCATATGTTATTCCTTTCCATGAATGTTTTGATAGCATGTTGTTACTACCATTACTAACCACCTCAAGCTAGTTGTCATCCTTCATTTTTCTTTGCAACTTCTAGACTCCAAACTTTTCTCACCATTTTTCATTACTCAAGAACTTTCCTCAAAAAACAACATGGGTTACAAGAGAAAAGCTAAAGTAAAAAAATTTAAGGTGTATAAATTTGATTTAGTTGAAGATTTTTTTAACTAACTTCATAAAACCATTTCAACAACAAAAGGGGTAAAAATTCAAGTCTCTTTTGATATTATTAATCAAATTTCTAACATTCTAGAGGAAGGGAGTTGTCATTTGACAAGGGAAATATAGCTACAAAGAACTTATTTAGGCTCTCCATATACATCTAAACCCCAAGACAACTTTAATGGTGAGCAAAGAAAATGTAAAAAGGGTAGACCACTCTATTCTATAGGAGCCATGGTCTACTTTGGTCCTATGGCTTATGAAGTTCTTCAACTGTGATGATCAATATGCTACAGTTTTGAGACTAGATATGTAGATGATCGTGCATATCCAACATGGATCTACTAGGATAGAGGTTAATGCAAACATGCATGTATCTTTTCACATTTTCATTCACAATATGGTAATGAAGGTGTAATAACATGGTGTTCAAATCAGCCACCATGGGTTAATCAAACTCATTATAAAACATCACTTTGTCCAATAGGATAATGGGCCACAAAAATTGGAAAAAAAAATGTTGCAGAGTGGGATCCTTAAGGATGAAAATCCCTAGATTAAGGAAGAGACCCACAATAAAAGAAATTGAAAAAGGAAATAGGAGCAAATTCTTCTACTTCCAAAAAAATAATGGCTCACAAAACCCATAGAAGAGCATATTACCCTTAAACCCATAGAAGAGCATATTACCCTTGAGCTTTCACTCATTAATCTTGATGAGGAAGAGGAGGATACTATTTCTACTTCCCTTATTTCCCCTACTGCTACTAAATAAGGTGATGAACCTCTACCATCTCAAACCTGTCTACCAAGACATCAAAAAAGAAGACATTGCCTCCTTAGATCATAAAAGAAAATTGAAGAAGAGGTGTAATAATTATAGATGGTTTTGACACTCAATGGCCACCATTTCCTCCTTTTTCAACTCTACATTTCCCGCCTCTTTCCCCTAAAATTGTTCATAGAAAGGGAAGTAGCCAATGGAAGAAGTAGAAGAAGGATTAACAAGTAAGAGATTGGATAGTTAGCACAAGTTTGATCTCTCTCAAAGGCACAACAAGATTTAAGAAAATTACAAGAGTGGTTGGCTCAATATGAGAAAATCTTGATTGAAAACAACATTGAATTTGCAAGAATTTATGTAGAAGCAAAAAATTATGAGAAATAATTTTAAAAGAAAATAATTGTAATGTCACGGCAATTAGTTGAGATAGAGAATTCCCTAAAGGAGTTCAACTCTCAAGAAATATCTCATACAAAGGAAATTAGCCACCTAAAGTAGGAACTAATACAAATAAAAGAGGAAATGACTAATTGTTCCCTGCTAGGCCAAACCAACCCCTTATACTTTAGAGGAATTTAAACAAGCATCATTTTTCCTGGTTTGATGCATGTCCCTTTAATCCATGTGATTACCTAGAAGAAGAGAGGGATTGATGCAACCAAATAGAAAAAGGAAGAAGCAGAGGCTAGGGTTGAGTAGGCCTATGATATTGCCTATGCATTTGTGGGTACCAAAAAGCCTTTAGGTATGCAGCTTTATTTATTATAGAATAGTTCTTGAAATGGAAATTAATTTGTCTTTCTTTAAATAGACCTCTAAATTTTGAAGATGATAAATATATTTTGAATCCTACCTACATAGTACACCACAAATTCAATATCAGGTGTGTGAGTTCTACCAATAGGGATTCTTTTTAGGGTAGGATCACACATCCATGATAAATCTATATGTAGGAGAGGTTCAGTTAAGATGATTTTTATATTTACTCCATAATCAAGTAAAATGGCGAAAAAGAATAGAAAAATTTCAAACAAAATTAGGTTTTCATATACATCATGAATACCTCAATTATAATAGATTCATAATAAATTTAAAATCCATAACATTTCAGCCCCAATTCACCAATTTACCTCTAAAATTTTCAAGCCCATTGTCGCCTTTCAAAACCTAGAAGTCACCCTAGCACTAACTACTCATGTTTCTTATGAAACCGGGTATGATTCTATCCCTCAAAACTTAAACCAACATGAACCAATTTTACCTAGGAACATTTTATGGAGCCTCACTAGGGGAAAAAAATTATTACTATGATTAGAGAGAAAATAGCATTAAGTAGGAATGAGTTGTCAACCACCCCTTATTATCATGCCAAAACCTCTTTTGAATGTTTTAGAACAACTGTAATGCCCCACCATAAACCCTAAAGGAAAACCACACTACAAGGCAACTAAAGGGTAAAATATTTTTTTTTTTAAAGATTAAGTGCAATAAATAAAACATTGCACAAAATGAAACACGAGTGGAAGTCTATCATTGACATCCTAAAGGGTTACCAATGAAGATTACTTCGAATTAAAACTACATCACAATGTTAATCCAATTATCCATCTAAATTAAGGAAAATCAATTACGATTAATTAACTCAAACTCAAAAACTGATTCCAAATAGATAGGTTTAAAGAGTTATAATATATTTACTTCCAATGATTCATTTACACATAAGATGAAGGATAACTGAAATAACATAAATTCCATTGAATTTCAAATTACAACAATCCATAAATTACATGGCTTCAATAGAATTAATAAAGTACATAGGTTACAATGCTAAGGTTACAAAGTTTAATAATACAATGACCACATGGTCACAACTATACAATAATCTCGAACATGAGCTGGAACAAGAGTCGCAAACCAAGAACCACTAGGGAAGCCGATCCTCGCAAGAAGGTAAGAACAAAGATATCCGATGGGAAGTGGCACTACCACCCAACCATGTGATCCCATAATGGAACCACCCCACCGTGCTAGGAGATAGTAGAAGACCCTCAAGCAAGCAATACGACAAGTACAATAGTACACATGACTCCACAGAACTCAAGTGACTCAACTCACAAAATACTAGTGACCCTAAAGAGAGAGTGTCATCACATGGCTCAAGATGGTTACCCTAGGTAGGTCTCCATAGGTCCCGACCCCCATCCTGGGTTATCCTGGTAACCTTTCCTAAACCCTCGGCTCCATCCAAGTATCATGTGGACCTTACCAACCCTTTGTGAGGACAAGGTGGTAAGTGTGCCATTCTAGGCCTTCTCACAACACCTTGAGTCTAAACAAGCACTCAACCATGTGCGAGGTACAATATCTTTATTAACATTATAACTACCCACCCCCTAATCAATTATTAGGTTATCACTTATTAACCGACTTTCGAGGGGTTATCCTGCCATCCTCTTTGGGTGCGGCCCCCACCCGAAAGCCACTCTCTCTCCTAGGACACTAACAGGAAAGGTCTCTCTATGAGAACTCTATGGTGAAACTGACAGCCATATCTAATCCCGACATAACACAAGTGAAGGATTCACAACCATTACCTAGGATTGACCATTTGGAAACATAATACACAATGGCTCACATACACAGGGTTTAAACAATGACACCTGACTAAGGGGGTATACATCATACAACATAATGACAACTCACCAGAATTTCAACGAAATCTAACTTGACTGCAATTACTATTAACACAAGATCCTAAAACAGACAACCTTTTCTTAAAGTAGTCAAAAGCATAAAATTCTTGCAATAAAGATTTTCCAGAAATAAAGAAATTACATCTATATTAATATAAGGAAAACAATGAAGTCACATGTCTAATAAGGTTAATTAAAACCACATTTAAAACTAACCCCCCAATCATTTGATCATGATTAATTTACAATTAACCCAAATTGACTATGACCATAATCTAAATTTAATTCCAATTTAAACATATATATAATAATATAATATATTTCAATAAATATTTTTGCCCAATCTTTTATTTCCCAAAAAATAAAAATAAAACAAATAACCAAAATAATATATATATATATATATATATATATATAATTTATAATTTTTTTTTTTAAACTTATAAAAAAACTATAAAAAAGCCGAATATTAAATTCGGAGTAACCTGGGAAGGTAGGCAGTGATTTTTTTTTTTTGAATGTCGCAGGTGCTACCATACTTATGGTAGCATTGCTACCATGGGGTAGCAGGCTCCACCTCCCCCTTTTTTCATTTTTTTGTTTATTATTTTATTTTATTTTATTTTTTTAAATCAATTCATTAAAAAATGAATTCACAGAGATTAATTTCTCTGTGCATACTCTAAGACAACAGAGTCAAATAAAATGCACAGCTATATTTTTTTTCCTAAAAATTAAATTTTAATAATGCTTGGATGGAATACATGTAGATTAAAATTTAACCAGGCCTTACTCTATTTTATTTTATTTTTTTTAAAAAGGAGATTCTTCAACAGAGAAAAATTTAAAAATATCCAACTTTCAAGATTAAGAAAAATTCAATTTTCACAGGGAATCAAATTAATTCTTTTCTTTTAACAGAGATTTCAACAAAAATCAAAATACAAAGAGGTTAAAATCGATGCACCTCTATAATCTACTCTTTTCTTTACCCAAATCTTTTGAATCTCTTCTACCAGGAAACACAATATGCATAACACAGAGAAAACTTTCATGCACGAAGGAGGGTGAATCTGGGACAATTTTGCGAGCATAACCCTCTATGATTTTCACAATCATAAAACTAAAATATACAGGAAATAATCAATAATATGAGAATCTCTACCATAGAGGTTGGAGATTCAAACAACTAAACTAATTTAAATTCAAGAAAACAAGAAGACACCAGACAAAAATCCCAACCTGTGAAGCTTTCCTGGAAGATTCACTTGGATGAGTTCAACCCTACAATCGGGTATCCAAGCAAATTCCTCCTACCAGCAATCCTCTGGTAAATTTCTTTCTCCCCAAAATCTTGCCTTCAAAATAATTTTTATCTTCCCAAAAATCTCCGCCTCTTCCCATGCATTCACAGGAATGAAAAATAAAATATATTTAACCTAAACTTTTAGGTTGAAAATATCTTATTTCAAAAAACATAATATTAAACTTATTAATAAAGGAATATTCTTTTCTTTCCTAATTTTCAAGAAACAGAAATAGAATGAACGAGCAAAAATCAAATTTGTTTTTCTTTGTTTTTCTTTTCTTTTCTCATGCCAACTAATTACCTTTTTTTCCAAAAAGAATATAAGGCAATAATTTACTTCTTTTTTATTTATTATTTTAAAAAAAACTAGAGATCAATAAATGCAATTGATTTATTTTTAAATTCTATGAAATTTAAATACAATCATATTTTTATAATAATGCAATTGCAAACCAAATTCAATTACTTCCTTTAATTAATTAAATTCATAATTACAAACGCATAATAATACATAATTTAAATATACTAACTATGCAAT
This sequence comes from Cryptomeria japonica, assembly GCF_030272615.1. NCBI lineage: Eukaryota > Viridiplantae > Streptophyta > Pinopsida > Cupressales > Cupressaceae > Cryptomeria > Cryptomeria japonica. Next base: position 176,708,925 of record NC_081408.1, on the reverse strand, counting down.
GACGTTATGAACTTAAATAAATAACTCAATCCACAATTGTACGCAAACAGAGTAACCCCAAACAAAGACTCTGAAAAAGGTCAACCAAGAAAAACTTGAATACCGAACCACAGAAAGGACAACTGACAGATGACACTCACAAGAGTGTAACAGGGTTCAAATTAGGGTCAACCACTATCTCCTTCACTCCAATCGGACAAATAAGGCACGCTCAGACCTGTGAAGCCAGGTGGAGACGATACCCCATACCTACCCGGTACTTGTACTTGCAATATCTTGCATCAATGAACCACACATGCATATATACAAATATAGAATACACGGCATACACACCGATGAAGGAGAATCACGACGTTCCCTGTCTCACCGGAGTAAGTGAAGGAAAATCATCCCCTTGCATCCAATACATTTGCAAACACGCAACATATATATGACACATCGCATAGATAAAGTAAAGTGTCACTACCATGTAATAATCCATAAATGCTACAATCACAAGTACTGAAATACTATAAATAAAGTATGCATCCCATATCTAGATAAAGCATGAAATAATGTCAATAAGTTTGAATAACACATAAAAGCAATGTATCCACTGAAAGTACACCATAGAGAAATATGAGTCTAACTAGCTCAATTGAAGAGGGGTACTACAACAACTATAGCTAGATATGATGGCATGATGGAAAGCAAGAGCTAGGCACAATAATAGGTATGCAATAATAGGTTGATCCTATGTGGAGTATAAAAGTAGAAATATGATTGTCTGGTATAGTTTGAAAAATTTAATCAAGAATGAAGGTAAGCATTGCATTTGTGACTATGATAACAAGGCCAAGAGTAGAAGAGGAAGAAATGGTGGGAAAAATAATTGATGTTTAATTCCATATTTCAAATACTCTATTTAATACTATTTTAAGATAAGTGACATTATAAACATAGTTGACAATTTTTTCATTCCATTAAGAACTTGATAGTTTAATGAATGTGAAAAATGATACTTATCCAAAAATGTTATTTTGTTTATGAAATTGTTCCTTTTATGTGTGCTTGCCTATTTTATTCTAACTAATTTATGCATGAGTACATTCTCCCAAAATCATGGAGTTGCCAACAACTAAGGAGATATCTCCTCTTTACAAAATTGAATGTCTTTCTATTGCAATTATTACTCCTATAGTAAACACTTTAGTTCTCTTTTAAAGTAAATTAAAGGGTTCACAATAGCTCTAGTTCCACTCCTAGTATGTATCACTCACCAAAATTTAAATTTCCCTTATCCATTATGGAACTCATTTTGTTAGTATTTTTTCCAAGGTCAACCCTACTTGTAGTTTGCCCCAAACTTCTCTTCAATTATCTCAAAATAATTGTACCTATAATTTTCAGTTTGATTGGAATTTTGGATTTAGTTAGGAGTATATTTTGCAATTCTATTAAACAATAAGGTCTAATATATATTCATGCCAACTTTTCATTACTTGGAGTAGAATTTCTATCAATCAATTTTTTTTTGAATTTTTTTGTAATTTTTAGATCGCCCACTTCTAGGGCCAACTGAATGAAAAATAAGTAGAAAGTTATTTGGTAATTCATGTTCTAGATCCTTCTCAAAGGAGAGTAGAACCCACTTGATTGGAAGGAGGTGATAATTAATAGTTGTTTAGTTAATGTTAAATTATTATTTTATTTACTTTATTTTATTTTGTTTTGTTTTGATCCATAGCCATAAGAAATGCTAATCGTTGCTTATTTCTTGATTTGTTAGTTTTAGTAGATGTTAATTGATTATAATTTTAGTTGGTGTTTATTAGCATAGAATTTTTATGAATTAATCTTTTGTTAAATATTTAAGCAACTGAGAGGGGGCTGAATCAATTGACAACTTAAACTTTTTCTTCAATAATTTCACAAATCTGGAATGATGAATAGAACTAATTAAAACATATATAACATGAAGGCACATACACAAAAAATATCACACAATGAACACCAGATATGATGTGGAAAACTTAAGAAGGGAAAAACCACAGAGAATGTTAGTTCTGAATATATAACACAAAGTGATTTTTACAAAAGGTGGCCCTCACTACTGGAATGCTCATTGTAGGTGGGCTCTGCAATGCCCCGCCGGGAACCCCAAAGGAAAGCCACACCACTAAGAAACTAAGGGTGAAATAAATTTTTTTTTTAATTATAAATCACATTAAGTGCTTTAATTACTACATAAAACATAATTACACAATCAGAAGACTTAACACAAGAATTCCTAAAGGGTTACCAATGAAGAATAATATGAACAGTTGAATTCCAAATTAAAGATCAATCCAACTATACATCAATCACTTAAAGAATACAATAAACCATAATCACATAATAGATTTCATCATTGAAAGATTGAAAGTATTACAATATAAATTTCTCTTTAAGAAACCATTTGCGCAAAGCATAAGGATAACTGACCTAATAAAATTCATTAACTTAAGATTACATTATTCATCAAATACATGGCCTCCAATAATACATATTAAATTTACATCATTGCCAATTACAAGGTTACATAAATCCATAGATACAAATGACCACATAGGTCTCAAAAGTACAATAATATCCAACATCAGATGATACACGAATCACGAACCACAAGAATATCTACGAAGCCAATCCTCACATGAAGGCACAAACATAAACATTTGATGGGAAGTGGCACTACCACCCAACCATATGATCCCAATACGGAATCACTCCATTGTGCTAGGAGATAGCAGAAGACCCTCAAGAAAGAATAAGCAAGACATGGATGACAGTACAAGAGTGACTCCACAATACTCCACGTGAATTCAACATCACAACACACTAGTAACCCTAAAGAGAGAGTGTCATTGCATAGCTTATGATGGTTACCCTAGGCAGGTCTCCATAGGTCCTGATGACCATCTTGGGTTATCTTGGTAACCTTTCCTGAACCCCTGATTTTATCTAAGTCTCATGCAGACCCTACCAACCCTTCGTGAAGACAAGGTGATCGGTTTGTCATTCCAGGCCTTCCCACTACATCTTGAGCCTATATGAGCACTCAACCATGTGCAGGGTACAATATCTTAATTAATGTAAAGAATGACCCACCCCCTAATCAATTATTAGGTTATCACTTATTATCTCACTTTCGAGGGGTTATCCTGCCAACCACTTTGGGTGTGGCCCCCACTCAAAAGCCAATCTCCCCCATAGGACACTAAACAAACATGGTCACTCTATGAGGATCCTATGGTGAAACAGACAACCATAACACCACTACAAAAATACAAGTGACCAAAAACATAGTCTTACTAACCCTTGGTTAGCCATAAGGAATAAGCACAATATGGTTAAAACAATGAGGTCATAAATACAACATCTGATCAAGAGGTACAATGAACACCACAACAAGACGACTAAACATACACAAGAATTTGCAACAAAATAAGCCCCTTGCAAGAAATGCCAATTTCACTAAGATCAAACTCAAACAATCTTTTGAAATTAACAACATCATATACACTTGCAAATTCATCATTTAAAATTTAATAAAACAACACCATAATAATTAACAGAAATTCAAGTCATCATTGAACTAATAAGACTAGAAATCTAACTAATTATAAATAATCAATTTACCTGTTTTCAATTTGAACAAGCAACAGTCATAATCATTTTAATGAATAAAACACCCCACATTAAATAATACATTTGCCTAAAGATGCCATTCAATTTTTATATTCCAATACAATAATCCTAATAAAATAATAAAAATTTATATTAAATATATATAAAAATATAACATATGAATCATATTAAAATATTTAACCTACTTCCAGAATAAATCTAATTTACCAAATTGATCACATAAAACTAATGCCTTGATAGAAGAGAAAGTATATATATATATATATATATATATATATATGTATGTATATATATATATATGTATATATATATATATATATGTATATATATATATATGTATATATATATATATATATATATGTATATTAATATAGAAAATGAAAGAAAATATAATTTTTGACAATACTGTTATAAAACAACGAGCATAATCAGCGCAGAAGAAAAGTTTTAAACAAAAGGGCAGAGGCTACCTTTTTGGTAGCGCTCCTACCAAATGGTAGCAGTCACTACCCTTTGGTAGCGCTGCTACCCTATGGTAGCAGTCACTACCCTTTGGTAGTGTTGCTACCCTATGGTAGTAGTCACTACCAAATGGTAGCAGATGCTACCATCCCATGTGGTGGGGTATACCCTGCCACTTGGGGGGTTATAATATTATTTTTTATTTTTTTAAATACTTACAAAAACAATTTCCTATTCTGCAACAATTTCACTGGTAAAAATTTACAGTGAACATAATTTTTTTTTTCTTCAATGGGAATTTCAATAAAGTTTTCTGTTAACTAAATAATGCATAAAAGACCCAAATCTAAAGATCTTGGGCAAAAATTCAAAAGAATTTTAATCAAATAGAGGGGATTTCATTCTTTTCTACATTTCTTCACACACAGGAAAAATCTTTGTATCATACAAAGAGGGAAAATTGACAAAAAAAATTTCAGCATAACCCCCTAATTTTAAACAAATAAAAACTTGAAAACATACAAAAAACAAAATCTATTTCTTACTACTCAAATTGAGAAAATAATCAAAAACTAAATTTTACAAAAACTTGAAAGCACACAGCCGACAAGATATTGGACAATTTCTTCAACAAAAAACACATTGATTTGGGATTTGATTAAATTCAAGAGCAAACTACTCTATTTCCAAACCAAACTTTCAATCAAGAATTTCCAATAAGGTTTAACAATTTTCAATCACACACATAGGAGAAATCTCAAAACATTTAAATTTTTATTGCAACAAAAGAGTAAAATCTACCCAACCTGAAAAGAAATCCAGGAAGAAAATTGTAGAAGAGCTTCAAACCTGCACACCAAATCCAAAATCGAAATTTCTCCTTCCAAATGGTTTCCAAGTTTTGGTTTTCAAAAATGTCTTCCTCACTTCCCGCGCACTCACAAGTAGTATAGGAAAAATATTTTTAACCTAAACTTTTAGGTTAAAAGTTTTCCTCAACCAATAGGAATACAATATTTAAAAAGTAAAAAAAATTAATTTCCCCTTTTTCATGACACAATACTTTTAAACAAAAATAAAAATCTAAAAGGTCAATGGAAATGCTTTTTATTTATTTTATTTTCCCCATATGAATTTAACTCAACATTTGCACTAAAATTCAAATAGCATAGCATTTAACTTTTTTTTTTTTCAAATAATTTAATACAACTATTTTCACAATATAACATGCAATTTAACCATTTAATTTAACAACTCCATTTATTTCATTAAATCAATAAACTCAAGGGAATATTAATTAAATTAATTACACGAGCACAAAATAACATAATTTTCTCAAATTAAATCTTTTCAAATAACTGGAAGCATGCAAAACGAGAAATGACCATACGACAACTCACAAAACAAAAATGCCAAAGAACTATAACTCACATACCGGTCAAACAGGAAAAGACAACCGACTGACAAAATTCACATGAGTGTAACTGCAGGTCAATTTAGGGTCTAATAACTATCTCCTCCACTCCCATTGGATAAATAAGGTACGCTTAGACCTGTGAAACCAGGTGGAGTCAATACCCCATACCTATCTGGTACTTGTACCTGCAATGTCCTGCATCAAAGAACCACACGTGCATATAGACAAATATATAAATAGACACGACACACACATACCGATGAAAGAGAATCGTGACGTTTCCTGTCTCACCGGAGTGAGTGAAGGAAAATCATCCCTTCACATCTCATACACTTGCAAATACGAAACATGTAAATAACGCATCACACATATAAATTAAATGTGTCAGTCCATGTTAGGATTCCATAAAAATCACATTTAACATAAGTAAGGAAATACTGCATGAAAGCATACACTACAAATCAAATTAAAGCATGTAATAACATTGCATAAGGTTTGAATAAAATATAACAATAATGTCTCCACTAAACACTCAATTGAAGTCAAACATGAGTCTAAAAAGTCTGATCAAGAAGGGGTACTACATTCTCCCCCCCAAAACTAGGCTTACTCCTGGAAGCCTAAAACAAATAAGAATAAAGCTCTCTCATCTTTGTTGTATCCTTCCATGTTGTCGAGGTCTCATCATTTGGGTCCCATAGGACCCTTACCTAGTTGATGGTACAACCCCTAAGGGTCAAATCTTGATGCTTAAGAATGCACATGGGCTCCATGGAAAGCTAGCTATCCTCGACCTGCAAAGCATTCCAATCAAGAATGTGAGTCACATTAGGATGACAAGATCAAAGAACAGAAACATGAAAGACATCATGGATGTGGGATAGGCTTGGCTGCAAGGTAAGACGATAGGAAATAGGTCCTATCCTCTCAAGGATCTCAAAAGGGCCAACAAAATGAGGCACCAACTTAGAACCCTTTCCATAATGGATTGGACTCTTCCACAGATGCACTCTCAAGAACACATGGTCGCCAACTGAAAACTGACGATCCACTCTATGAGCATCGACATACTTCTTCTACCTATCCTAAGTAGCTACCAAATGCCCACGAATCTACTCAACCTACTACTCCATCTCTTGAATCATATCCGGTCCTAAATGCACCCTATCCTCTAACTGATCCCAACTCAAAGGAGTACAAAAGGATGACCATACAATGCCTAGAAGGGAGACATGACTATGGAGTTGTGATATCCATTGTTATAAGAAAAATCCATAAGGCAAAGGTATTCCTCCCACCGTGATTGTTGGTCCATAACATAGATGTGAAGCATGTCCTCCAAGACCTGATTCCAACGCTCAATCTGACCGTCGATCTCTGGGTGATAAGCTGAACTGAAGTTCAACTGGGTCCCCAAAGCATTATGAAGTGAGGTCTATAATGCTGAAGTAAAGACAGGATCTCTATCAGAAATGATCCACCTAGGAATCCCATACAACCTCACCACATCTTCCAAGAAAAATCATGTCACCACTATTGTTGTATAAGAAGATCGAATAGGAACAAAATAAGAAACTTTGGTCAATCTCTCAACAATGACCATGATGGCATCATGATAATGCGAAGAAATAGTCAACCCCACTATGAAATCCATGAAAATGATATCCCATTTCCAATCTGGTACCAAATTAGGCTATAAAATCCCTGTAGGGTGTTGATTCTCTACCTTCACCCGCTGACATTCTAAACACTTCAACACAAAATCAATAATGTCACATTTCATACCAGCCCAATGATATATCTATCTAAGATCTGTGTGCATCTTCTTTACACTAGGGTGTGCCGAATAAGGTGCACGATGGGCCTTAGTCATGATCAAAATGCGAAGACCCTCCAAAGGAGGTACATGGATCCATCCAAGATGTCAAAGAAGACCATTTGCCTCAAGGTTATATCTAGAATATCTACCCTCTAATGGTCTTTTAGACTCCATCATGACTCTAACATCCTGATACCAAGTGTCCTGAGGAAGAATCCCAAGATTTCTCTCTCTCAACTCCACTCCAAGGGACAATGTTGCAACCTCATGTCGCCTACGACTTAAAGCATCTACCACTACATTCTCTTTCCCCTAAATATATCGAACCTCAAAATCATACTCACAGAGGAATTCCATCCATCTTCATTTTCGAGCATTCAAGTTTGGTTGCGTGAAAATATACTGCAAACTACGATGATCACTATGCACCTCAAATTGATGCCCCAATAGAAAATGTCTTCATCTAATCAACACATGCACTACAGTTGCCAACTCCAAGTCATGAATTGGATAGTTCAGCTTGTGGTCCTTGAGTTTGCGAGCTTCATAAGCAACCACACAACCATCCTGCATAAGCACTGCTCCTATACCTTCTAAAGAGACATTTGTGCATACCATAAAATCTATGGATGGATCAGGAACTGCCAAAATCATAGCACTAACAAGGAGTTCCTTCAAGGTACGAAAAGATGACTCACACTGCTCTGACCAAACAAACTTCTTTGCTTTCCTCTGAAGAGAAGTGATTAGGTGACTTATCCGAGAAAAACTCTGAACAAAGCGATGGTAATATCCGGCCAAACCCATAAAACTTAGAACCTCAAAAACATTGGTCACCACTGGCCAATGTACAATGGCTTGGATCTTAGAAGGATCCACGGATACACCTTCTCCCAAAACTACATGACCAAGATAGTTCACTTGTGACTGGAAGAAATCACACTTTACCAAGTTGGCAAAAAGTTGATTCTCCCTCAAGCACTGCAATACCTGTCACAAGTGGCCCTCATTCTCTTCCATAGATCTAGAATAAATCAAAATATCATCCAAGAACACAAGAACAAAATGATCAAGGTTGGTGTGGAAAACCCCATTCATGAGGCTCATGAAAACTGAAGGCACGTTTGTCAACCTGAATGGCACCACTGTGAACTCATATTGACCATAATGAGTACAAAACGTTGTTCTATGAATGTTTGCATCATGAATGTGCAACTGATGATACCCAGATTTTAGATCAATCTTAGAGAACACCTTGGTTCCCTTTACCTGGTAAAAAAGATCATCTATATAAGTCAATGGGTATCGATTCCTGATGGTTACCTTATTCAACTGTCGGTAATCAATGCATAATCGAAGAGAACCACCCTTCTTCTTAACAAAGATAACATGCACACCCCAAGGAGAAACACTAGGATTAATGAACCCCTTGGACATCAATTCCTCCATCTGCAACTTCAACTCACTCAACTCTTGAGTAGTCATCTGATATGGAGCTCTTGAAATAGGTTCTGCACCAAGAACCAAGTCAATGCAAAAGTATATGTCCCGCTTCGAAGGCATACTCAGAACATCCAAAGGAAACACATTAGCATACTCTCGAAGAATAGGGTGACCATCAAGAGTGATTTCTTCACTCTCTTCCTCATCCACATCCTCAAGAGCAACTACAAAAAGATGACACCCTCAATGCATACACCGCTTAAGTTGCATAGCGGAAATTATATGTAAGGATATCAATCTTTGAACTCCAATGATCCCTAATTTCCTGCCATGATCATCTAAACACTTCACTCTCATCTGACAACACTCCACATGAGCATTGTGAGATGATAGCCAATCCATCCCCAACACAACTCAATAAACCCCAAAGGAATGACTCAAAGTTCAACTGAAGTAACAAAGGGTCCTAGGTCCAACTCATATCTGGAAATGAGGGTATCTACAGACACATGCAAACCGGTAGCCAACTCTACTTGCCACCTATCTTCCTTCTTAGCAAGTGCGAGCCCGCACCGCTCCACAATGGATGAAGAAATGAAATAATAAGAAGCATCAGAGTCAAAAAATACAGAGATAGGATACCACACAACACACCTGTAGTCTCGATCACTGTACCCTGGTGCTCAGCCTGGCGGTCATCAACTGTTGAAAAAACTCTATGGGATCTACCTACATCCCCCATTGTTGGCTCTGACGTTGCTGGCCTCTAACTACCTATCTGGTGATAACGTTGAGGGCACTGAGCGACTATGTGGCCAAACTAACCACAGGAGAAGAAAGATCCCCTACTAGGTCCTCTACCTCCAGACGGCCCACTGAACTACTGAAAGCTACCCCTACTAGGGGCCTGAGATGCACCATGAGAGGACTACCCTTGGAAACTTTTCCTACTCCTCTGCCAATTCCTATTCTTCTTAGGTTGAGAGATGCCACCCTATTGGCCCTAAAACTATTTTGGCCTCGGCTGAAAACTCTGTTGCTGCTGCCTACCCTTGGCGGGTACCTGGAAACTCCTAAAAGGTGCAATAGTCTAGGACTGATTCCCTCTAACTCTGGATCCATCAAAAGGCACACTCCCAATCTATACTCTAGACTGACCTCCATGAGCACGTCCAAGGTTCTTCTCTACTAGCCTGGCTTTCACCATGACTATCTCTACTGAAGTAGGCTCAAACACTCTCACTCCTCCACTGAGCGATCGTTAAGACCCCTCAAGAAGTGATGAACTAGCATCACCTCATCATTTCCAATACCAACATATTGTTTGAGCTCATAAAACCTATGCTCAAACTGATTTATCAACATGCCAAATTGGTGCAAAGCATAAAACTCATCTACCTGAGACTATCTCCACTGAGGTGAGAGAAATCGTGCTCTGAATCTCTCCAAAAAAATCTCCCATGACACGGTGCTAATGTTAAGATCGATCCTCTCTTCCTCCAACTGCCACCAAATGGAAGAAAACCTCTCAAGACGTATGATGGTGCATCTCGCCTTGGTGTTGCTTCAATAAGGATGCATGGTGAAACACCAATCTAAACTAATTAGCCAAGTCTCTGCCTCAAGACCGATACTCAAACCGTCAAAGGAAGGAGGATGGGATCTCATCAAGTCTCTCATGTTCCCCATGGTAACTGAGTCATGGTCCACTGGGACCTCTCTCCTCTTGGGAGATCTCTCCCTCTCCCTCTCCTCTAGATTCTTCTGAAACGATTCCTCCAACTGAGCATGGATGTGCTGATCAGCCTCAGGTCTAGGGACTAATCTGGATAACACTTCCTGGAACATCTACCTCAACTCTTCCCTCTTAGGAACCTACTCTAATGCATGTTGCTCATTCTGATGAATAGACTAATCCTATTCCACACTTACATGAGTGGGTGGTGGCGAAGAACTATAGCGTCTTGAACCTCGATCATGTCCCCCACCTCTACCTCTATTACGGCCACCGACATGACCAACACCTTTGTCTTTCCTAGCCATGACCTAACACTGCACAAGAGAAAAAGTTTTAGATCTACATCAGGGATATTGACAAGGGAACACACACTCTAAGACCTATTCAAATGGTCAAGCTGAATGGGCTCAATTTAAAACCAAAGTACCCAGTGTTGAAACATGGGCTCTAATACCAAATGTAATGCCCCGCCAGGAACCCCAAAGGAAAAACACACAACTAAGAAACTAAGGGTGAAATAAATTTATTTTAAAAAGTATAAATCACATTAAGTGCTTTAATTACTACATTACACATAATTACGCAAGCCGAAGACTTAACACAAGAATTCCTAAAGGGTTACCAATGAAGAATAATATGAACGGTTAAATTCCAAAGTAAAGATTAATCCAATTGTACATAAATTACTTAAAGAATACAATAAACCATAATCACATAACAGATTTCATCATTGAAAGATTGAAAGTATTACAATATAAATTTCTCTTTAAGAAAGCATTTGCACAAAGCATAAAGATAACTAAGCTAATAAAATTCATTAACTTTAGATTACATTATTCATCAAATACATGACTTCCAATAATACATATTGATGCCCTCCTAAATGGACAAGGTTAGTAAATGATAAACAACACAAAAGACAAATAAAAATCGTTAGTGTTAGTCAGTCAAAAACTAATCTAAAAAGGCATACCAAGAGAGACACTAAAAGCATGCTAATGTATCTAATAAATGAAATAAAGATTATGAGGCATCTCCAACTGCCTCTTAGCATGGCTTTAGCTCCTTCTCCCTTGTTCCTCTCCTCTCCAAGTTCCAAAATAGTGTAGCTCTGAGCAGCTTTTTGCACTATGGATGCTTATGGAGGATTGAGATTGTAGTATTACTCTAAATGTAAAATAAAGAAGCTAATATACTAGATGATTAAAAATGATTGATTTTAACCCAAATGACAAGATTTTAGTTAGGCTATGCTAAAATGCTCTCTTAAAATGCCTATAGCTTAAATGCATACAAGTTTTCAGGATCTGGATTATGAAGAAATGGGCTCTATTTATAGGAAAAATGGAGTAATGGATGGTTGAGATTGAACAATCTCAACAAGGGTTAGGATTGAATGATTTCAAATCCATGTGAGGGCTTTCAACCCAATTCCATGATGACAAGTGTCAATGTGAGATAGGTTGAGAGGAGAGGGAATAAGCATTAAATGCTTGACATGACCTTGGGAGTTAAAGTCAAGGTTGGTTGAATGAATAAACTCTTTATTCAAAGAATAAAGCTTTTATCCAATGGATCAATTATTGTGCAAATGTGAAATGGATGAATATGGTCAAAACAATAAATGTTTGGAGAGACAAGTTTGAAATAACCATAAATGGTTATGTAAGAGCCATAAATGGTCATGTAAGAGCCATTAGTGGTCTTGGAAGACTTTGGGGGTTAATTTGTTGAACACACAAAGCATTAAATGCTTTTCAAAGACTTTGGAGTCTTTGAGAAGTGACTTCATTTTGCTTAGGAATGTGACAATAATTAAGGGATGGATTAGGCTAATTAGGAAGGGGTTAGAAGAATCTAGAAGGGGATTAGATTTGCAAGTGGATTTGGTGGGTGAGGGAAAATAGGATTTTATAAAAATAAAAATTCATTTATTTCAATAAATGTGTGCAAGTTGCATTTGTAGGAAAATGCAAGTGGGGGGTTTTAAAATGATTTAAATAAATGTTAATTTATTTAAAAGAGGAAAAAGGGGGATTTTAATTAAATAAATAGATTTTATTTATTTAATTGATTTGAATTTGATTTAATGAATTAATTAAAATAAATTGAATAATTTATTTAATTAATAGAAGAATGTTTGGGGATGAATTAATTAAATATTTATTTAATTAATTGATGGCTAGTGGATTTCTAATCAAATAAATAGCAAATATTTATTTAATTAAGCTGGACAGATTTGTGTGACTACATTTGCCCCTCTTTGAGACGGTGCGATTTATCGTGTCGTTTCAAAGAAAGAAAAATTGGTGTGAAGAAATGCCGCATAAAATGTAAATTTAATGGGTGGTATGCCCCCTCGGGAGATGGGCCGAAAAATTTCAAAAAATTTCAAAAAATCGGGCGATCTTTCGAAAAAGAATGAAAATTAGTAGGGTGGTAGAAGAGAAGAAATTAGCCATACGGGTGAGAAATAGAAGAAAACGGGGGGAAAATGGAGAAATGGGGGGCTCGGGAAGTTCACGGGGACCACGGCGGTGAGCGGGGAGAAGTTATGGTGACGACGAAGGGTATAAATGGGGTGAAAGGGGTGAAAACATGATCATTTGTGACCGTGACCATTTGGAAATCAGAGCTCTGATAGAGACATTTTGGAGGAGCGAGGAGCTGTTAGGATGCCGATACCGATAGCCGAGCACAGATTCGAGCGAGTCCGATGGTTCCAGCACCCAGATGACTACGGACCAGCGGTACGCAAATTCAAAATTTTAATTTTGATGCGCTTTTGATACCTTTTTAGCTGAGTCCAAGTCAGGTCGGAGCAAGAGCGCTGGAACTTCGGTTTTGGTGCTTTTGCTCCATGAACTAGTGCTATTGTGCCGCAATAGCGCTATTGGACCCTTTTTTGAGCGCTTTTGATTTTCTTTAGTGCTATTGTAGACAAGCTTAGGCGCTATTGTTCAATGAGCATGATTGAAGGCTTATTTGAGCGCTTTTAAACTTAATTAGCGCTACTGGGTGGTTGTTTTAGCGCATTTGTAGTTTTAGCGCTATAGGATAGCTGATTGAGTGATTTTGTTAGGGTTGTAGCGCTATTGTTGGGATACTAGCGCTTTTGCTAGTAAAATAACACTTTTGCTGTAGGATAAAGATATGCCTCAGTTGGATGAAGAGAATCTCCTGATGCCAATGATGGGTGGATGGTGAGGTGAAGTGGGAGTTGTTTTGAACCATAGCAGCCTGTTGAGACTTAGGTCATTTGTTAGGATAAATGTCTATTGAAGCCTAGGTGGCCATGATTGCTTACCTGTTGAGACCCGAAGATACTTGATCAAAGTATCTGATGATAGTCTAGGTTTAAACTTAAGAAAGTTTGAAAACAAAACAACTGATGGGGATTGATGAATGTCCATGTGCAGGAGGAGCTGCGCATGTTGCAGTTACGTGAGCGCCATCCCGCGACACAAGAGTTGCGAGATTGATTGACAGAGGCGGAGATCGATTGTATTGCCTCGATGGGACTATATGAGGTGATGCACATGCCCATGATTCGTATGAGTCATGGTTTGATCACAGCACTGGCAGAGTGGTGGCACAGCGAGACGTGCACCTTCCATTTGGCACAGAGGGAGATGACAGTGACCCTGGAGGATGTGTGGCACATCCTACGGATTCCGATTCGAGGGGAGCTGGTTACATATGATAGATCCTGGGGGACTCTTGCAGTTCAGAGGATTTTTTATGAGGACATGTTTATTGACGATGGCTCCATTGCATGGGAGGATATAGCGACGTTATATGAGCCTTTGCTAGCAGGGTTAGCAGGGATCATGGGAGGACTCCTTTGTCTGAACAGGCGATCACATGGTTTGGCTGTGGGGTGGGGATAGGTGATCGAGATGATGGTTACCGAGGGGACCCGATTTGCATGGGGGTCGTGCATGCTGGCGCACATGTACCAGGAGCTCCATGAGGTGGTTTATCGGGAGAGGGGTTCCTTAGCAGTGGGCATGACGCTGCTACATATTTGGGCTTGGGAGCACCTACTAGTGACTCGACCGGTGAGTCTGAGATTCCGGGTGATAGACCAGCTGTACATGTTTATGTATAGCGGTATGATGAGTCAGCCCCACCTGGGGAAGTTAGAGTGGTGGCGGCGGGCACTAGATGATTTAGATGCAGTTATATGGCGGCCATACTTGGAGTGTGAGGTATGGGATGATGACGCAGAGGCACTGCCTTACGTATTTATGACTCGATTTCTCATCGGGAGGACATCATACCATGTAGAGAGACAGGTGCCTGGGAGAGTGCTGAGGTAGTTTGGACGACAACAGGGACTGCCCAGCAGATCAGGAGAGTATGCTCGAGTTATTCGGGAGAGGTATGCATGGGGTCTAGTGCTACCATATGATCAGGGACTGGCAGAGTTTCAAACCTTGCAGGCGAGACCATGGGACATACGACCGAGGGTCATGGTTGCAGGTGTTACAGATGAGTACATGCAGTACCGGGCAGCGCACCCGATCCTACGAATATCAGATCCAGTTGAGTCGATCCCAGATTTTGAGGATGAGAGGGGACGGAGATGGAGGAGAGGAGGAGGTCGAGGACCCAGGGCAGGTGGAGGAGATGGAGGAGGGGGTGGAGGAGGAGGTGGTGGAGGAGGAGGAGGAGGTAGTGGAGGTGGAGGAGGAGGTGGGTTGGGGTTGCAGAGGCAGCGGAGAGGGAGAGGTGGACTGCCTCTACAGATATCACAGGGACCATTTATACAGGGAGGAGTTTAGCTGAGTGGGAGGGGGATGGAGAGAGAGATCCTGATGGACAGAGGGGAGGGGCCTACTAGAGAGGGTGATACAGGTGAGGCAGCGATGGACATCGGGGAGGGAGCCACTAGAGATCTGCGGGATCATATGATAGCTCATTTGCAGACCCGGATAGAGGATTTAGAGGAGGAGGTAGCAGCTAGGGATGTGCAGCTATTTGCACAAGAGGCAGAGCTGGTGGTGGTGCTGCGGGAGAGGGATAGTGCAGTGGAGAGATTGGTCGAGCTACAGGAGAGAGTCCAGATAGGAGTAGGGGCACAGGGACCTACAGGGGAGGTGATGAGGGAGATGCGATGAGCACAGACAAAGACAGAGTACTAGCGGGGTTTGTATGAGCAGGTTGTGCCAGTTAGCCAGCGAGCGCTTAGCTATTCTCAGATGCGACAGGCCAGGTCAGAGTGATCATAGAGGATGCAGAGCAGTGGTGGTGTGATGGGTCCTCTACGGAGGGAGAGATCAGGGGATGTAGGAGGGAGTGGTGGTTCGATGAGGCCTCCACGGAGAGATGGATCAGGTGGTGCAGGCCCTAGTGGGAGAGCAGGTGGCGATGGTGGTGGTGGTACAACATCTGGTCAGAGTGGCATTTGAGAGAGCATTTTTGCATATATGTATTGTATCATTGTTTATTCTTTTGGACTATACCTTGGATGGCTGTTGGTAGCCGATTTTGTAGACTTCATTGTACTCTGATATATGAGATGATATATATGAGGAGATCCCATATTGTGATGATATGCATTTGATTTATATGGATGTTTATGCAGGATCATGAGTTATTGCTTAGATGGATATGTGTACATGTATGCATTTGATGAGATGTTTCTTTTATGCATGTTTTGATGATGATGTATGATGTGGGATACTAACATATGAATGCAGGTTTATATATGTATGATTTGATTTTGATTTTTGATGTAATGCTTTATGTATGTAATGCCATGATGAGGATGTATGCTTATGATGATGTATGAATAGGATTTTGGTGTTTCCTATTGCAATGATATAATGATGAGATGATTTATGTGATGATGTTAATGCAATGGTTTGAATGATTGATTTTATGTATGGATATGCATCTAGATGTGTTTTTAGATGAATGTAATATGGATAAACAAAATGTAAAATACAAATGTTTATATGATAATGCCTAAATGAATGCATATGTATAATGGATATAGATAATGGTATGAACCAATGTTTGAAAACAGAATGGAGTTATGATTTTAAACATTTAAATATGATTTAAGTACAAATGATAATGTGATGATAATGTGATGATTTTATAAGTTATGGTTTTAATAACTACACCTTAATGCAATTAAAAAAGGATAATGAATGTGATGTGAAATGAATCCTAAAATGAGCAAAATAAGATACTTTAATAAATGGATGAATGAATGCACTCTTCCACTAATGAATGAATACAATAATAAATGATAAAGGATGATGAAATGATGATGGATAATGTTGACATTAAATGAATGCATAGTAAATGATTTTAAAACAATCAAAGACTATTTGATCCTATGAATTAATCTAAGTATTTATGATTGATGCAATGATGCAAATGGTTAATGAAAATTGATGTCAAAATGAACTATATGCAATGTCAAGTTAAAAATGACATGAATGGACTGAATGCAAGATGCAACTAAATGCGATGATGATTTGAACATGAGGAATGCAAGGTTTTTAAGACTTTGCATGATGCCTTGATGATGTATCAAAGAGCTCGGTCGTGATTGTATCCAAGACCAGTTTTATTGGTCACTTTTGCATGTAAATCCTACATATGAATGAATGGATGGGTGATATGCAATGGAGTGCAATATATAAACAGATGAGATGGAAATGACAATCCATAGTGCTCTATTTTCATCATTGAGCTTTAAAATGTTGGAAGAGAATACAAGCATCTTGACATAATGATTCAAGATGACCTGAGTATTCCTTTCATGGATTTTATATAGCAAGTTAATACAAACGACTTGATATAAGGGTCAAGTCGACCAGAGTATTGCTTGTGGAATGGACAAGGATTATCTCCATTCATGCATGACTTGGATCGTCCTCCTTGATCTTAGGCTGATCATATCCTGAGACAAGTGCATATCATACTAAGAAATAAAAACCTTTATCCACGTTGGATGAGGAGGAACCAAAGAATGAGCATTGTACCTACAAACAAATAGTATATACATAAAGAATAAAGAATAAGGATCCTTGGTAATGGTTCATGTTCATATGGTCGAGGTATACGCTATAGTCAGCAAGCTGTAATGATCTATGATTGCATTTGGCATAAGATCACGTAGCTTAGTGAACTTCCCATGTAGACACCATTAGCACATGCCCCAGTACTTCATTGGAATAATGCACCAAAGATACACAAACAATGCTGCAAGATCCAGATATAGATAAATGAACGATTGTACTCACAAATCAACCAAGTATTTGATAGCTTAATAGAATTTTCTTGTCAAGGAAAATGTCGCTTTGTCTTTGTTTTGGTAAGGAAGGATGCATCCTTGTTGAAGATGGTTTGATTGTTGATGTTGATTGCGTGGTTTGATTGATAAGTGGTCATTTTGTGAGTATTGTGTCAATGTTTGCTTTGTATCTGCTCGGATGAATATGTACAAGGTGTTGTTATGTTTTTGTTTGATTTTCAAATGGTTTTTTGTTGTTTTTTGGATTTTGATGAGACATTTTTGAATGTTTTTGGATTTTGTGAGACATTTTTGAATGTTTTTGGATTTTGTGAGACATTTTTGAATGTTTTTGCCAATGAATCATCAGTAATGTAGAATCCACTTCCATCATCTATATTGTAAGGGTATTGCCCCCAAGTTTAGACATGACTATGAAAAAGTGTGATGCAAGACGCATGAAGTACTATCTCTTTATTGTAGATCAAATAACAAGCCATGGTTAGATGGATGGATGTGTATATGTATGAATGTGATCGCAATGAGCCTGAAAGATATTGGAGCCATTGTCTTTACGAGTGGCGCCTGTTTGCTAGGTTTTTACCATCGCACTTACCCAAGGTGCCACCGGAGTGGTTGTTCACGGTTTGGATACATGATTTTTCTTTACTTTTTTGAATGTTTTTGTATTTTTTCAGGACATTTTCTGAATGTTTTTGGTATTTTCTGATATGCAGGGGAGCTTGATGCTCTGTGCCACTTAGGTATAAAACCATTTGAGGTGCATCTTGTTGATTGGATCTGCGAGCGGTTCTCCTTCTAATGTAGCCAATTGATATGCCGCGGACCCGAATACAGCAGTGACAATATATGGGCCCAGCCAGTTTGATTCAAACTTGCCCTGATGTTCTATGTTTGGTTGGTTGCGAGGATTCTCTCATAGGACAAGATCACCTACCTCAAATGTATGAGATCTAACTCGGTGATTGTAGCTTCTACGCATGCATTGCTGATAGGCTTTGAGGTGATTGTACGCAGCTTGTTGCTTCTCATCAAGTAACTCTAAGTCTTGAAGGCGTGAGACTCTATATGATTCATCATCGATGAGATTGTGCAAGGAAACCCGTAGTGATGGTACCTCGACCTCAATAGGTAAGATAGCTTCTGCACCATAGACCAATGAATAAGGAGTTGCACCTATAGGGGTTCTAATGCTAGTTCGATATGCCCATAGTGCTGGATTCAGTTGAACATGCCAATCATGACCGACATCATTGACTGTCTTCTTTAGGATTCTTAATATGTTTTTATTGGATGCTTCGGCCTGACCATTGCCTTGTGGGTAATAGGGAGTGGAAAAGTAGTGTTGGATATGAAATTTCTCACAAAGTTCATGGACATCCTGATTTTTTAAAGGAAGACCATTATCTGTGATGATGGACATGGGCACACCATACCAGCAAATGATGTAGTTGAGGATGAATGAGGCGATCTGCTTGCCGATGACTTGGGTAAGTGGAACAGCTTCGATCCACTTTGTAAAATATTCGGTGGCGGTAATAATGAATTTATGGCCATTGGATGAAGATGGATGAATCTTACCCACAAGGTCAAGACCCCATTGACAAAAAGGCCATGGTGTCGTGATTGGTTGCAGTTCTTGGGCTAGTGCATGTATCAGGTCACCATGAACTTAACATTTCTTGCATTTTCTGACAAAGTAGTGGGAATCCTTTTCCATAGATGGCCAATAGTATCCATTGCACAGGAGTTTCTTGGCTAGTGATGGACCACTTGAGTGAGTCCCGCAAATTCCTTTATGGATTTCTTCCAAAGCCTTTGTTATCTCACCTTTTTCCAGACATCGAAGGAGAGTACCATCAAGATCGCGTCAGTATAGGGTTTCGGCAATAATGGTATATCAAGTAGTTTGACGGATGAAGGTTTTATGTTGGTTATTTGATTGGTTGGGAGGAAGGGTGTGATCGCGGAGATAGGTGTAGAACTCACCGTACCATGGGGATTCAGAACTGACAAGATGACATATCATTTCAGATTCAGGGATATCATAAGCAGGAATCTAAAGCTGTTCTACCAAGAACTCGTAGCGTGTTGAATTTTGTGGAAGATCTAAGAGAGATACGATGGTAGCCATAGCATCAGTAGCTTGATTTTGATCTCTTGGTATCTGCTCAAAAGTGATAGTAGTAAATGAGGTCTTTAGATTGTCCACCATTTGCTTATATGGCATGAGTTTATCATCCTTGGTCTGATATTCATCTGTTGCTTGTCGAATGACTAGTTGGGAGTCGCCATATACTTGTAGCTCTTGTAATTTCCATTGTATGGCTAGCCTGAGTCCAGTGATCAAGGCCTCATATTCTGCAATGTTGTTGGTGCATGGAAATGTGAGCCTATAAGACTTCGGGATGCTATCACCTTGAGGTGTGATAAACAGAATGCCTACCCCCGAGCCGTGCCTAGTGTATGAACCATCAAAGTATAGTTTCCATGGTTGTGCTGTTGTGATCATGAATATCTCTTCATCTGGAAAATTGGAAATGAGAGGATGATCACCTGTTAGGGGTGCATCGACCAACTGATCTACAATAACTTGAACTTTGATAGCTTTACGGTCCACGTACTCAATGTCAAATTCACTTAGAATCATCACCCATTTGGCCAAGCGGCCTGCTAATGCTGCTTTGCTAAGTAAATACTTGAGTGGATCAATCTTTGCAATGAGTTGTACCTTGTGTGTTAACAGATAGTGCCTTAGTTTAGTAGCTGCTAATATTACTGCTAGGCAAGCTCACTCAATAGATGTGTAATTGAGTTCATAGCCCACCAGTGTGCGAGAGATGTAGTAAACAGCACATTCTTTTCCTTCTGCATTATGTTGTGCCAGTAGTACACCTAATGTTGTACTTGTTGCTGAGCTATAGAGTAACAACGGTCTACTTGGATCTGGTGACATTAGCAATGGTGGATTCATGAGATAGTCTTTAAGTGTTTGAAATGCTTGTTGGCATTGAGCATCCCACTGAAAGCGGATGTTCTTGTGTAGCAGGTGTGTGAATGGGTGACATTTATCGGCCAATTGTGCAATGAATCTTCGGATGGATTGAAGCCGCCCTTGTAATGTCCTTAGCTGACTAATATTCTTTGGAGGTGGCATGTCCATGATTGCTTTTACCTTTGCTGGGTCGACCTCAATACCTTTGCTTAAGACAATGTATCCTAGAAGCTTCCCGGAGGTCACTCCAAAGACACATTTCTTTGGGTTGAGTCGAACATGGTATTGTTCCAGTCTATCAAAGATTTTATCTAAGATGTGTAGATGTCCTTCTTTGGTAAGTGATTTTGCTAGTAAGTCATCCACATAATCTTCCATCATAGTATGCATCATGTCATGGAAGATGGTGGTCATTGCCCGTTGACAGGTCGCTCCTGCATTCTTGAGACCAAAAGGCATTACATTCCAGCAATATGTGCCCCATGGACATGTGAAGGTCATCTTATGTTGATCCTCTGGTGCGATCTTTATCTGATTGTATCCTAGAAAGCCATCCATGAGTGAAAGCATGGCATGTCCTGCTGTCAGATCCACTATGATGTCGATATTTGGAAGCGGGAAGTCATCCTTAGGACATGCCTTATTCAGATCTCTAAAGTCAGTACAAATGCGGATGCCCCTTTTTGGTTTGCCGATAGGCACAATATTGGAGATCCATTCTGCATAATCAGTTGGCCTAATGAAACCAACATCTAGGAGTTTCTTGAGTTTTATTTTGACTAGCACTGCAATCTGGGGATGCATCTTACGAAGCTTCTACTTGATAGTTTTGGCTCCTTCTGCTATGGTGAGGTGATGCATGACTAAATCAGGATCAAGCCCAGGCATGTCTACGTACGACCATGCAAAGTTGATCTGACGCTTTTGGAAGAACTCTATAAACTTAGGCTGTTCCTCTGGAGTTAGAAGAGATGCCAGATGTATGATATGAGGATTTTCAGGAGTCCCCACATTGTATTCTTTGGTTTCCTCGATGAGAATCGTTGATCGTTCCTGTTGTGTACTAGCAGGGAGAATGTCAAACCCTTCATCCTCAGGCGCCTCAGAGAGGTTTTCACCA
Organism: Cryptomeria japonica; assembly: GCF_030272615.1. NCBI lineage: Eukaryota > Viridiplantae > Streptophyta > Pinopsida > Cupressales > Cupressaceae > Cryptomeria > Cryptomeria japonica. Next base: position 176,686,989 of record NC_081408.1, on the reverse strand, counting down.
TTGGATACGCTCTTTCTTTTTACTTTTGTCGGATCAAACAATGCCACAGTGTGGTTTTCACTGGAAGATCCATGTTTTATTGTTATATTTTTGCAGCTGAAAGGTTTGGCATCTGCCCCGAAGTATGCTGTGCTATTTAGTTCAATGGTGAATCCAGCTTTGTGATCCCCGCTTGGTAGGTTATCCCTTAATTCCAAAAAGTCAATGATAGCCTCATCATTTTGGAAGAATTCAAGACATGGGGGATGTGGTTGGTTCCATTCAATGAGTTCAGGATGGATAATGGGCATTACTTCATTGATTAGGTTAAGTTCGTTAGAGGTATCAGTGAGGGTTAAGACATTATGGTGAAGGTCATTGATGGTACTCTCCCTGTCAGAATCAGGCGTGGGATGAGACGTAGGGTCTATGGAAGATGTTTCTAGTTCAGGAACCCAAGTGATCTTTATCTGTGCTTCTCCATAAACAGGGATGTCTTTGCGTGGCAGAGGTGGTGATGTGTCTTCCTCATCTGAAGTATTAAGCTATACAGAATCAAATTCCCACTCATGTGAGTTGGTCTCTGAGTCACTTTCCAGCATCTGATTACTATACCATACTGGGATGTCTTCAGAGTTAAATACTACAGGTGTGATTGGTTGATGTACCTTTGTAGTGATCGGTGCTGCAGGAAGTTTGATGGGGATTAAAGAATCTGATATGGGGAGTATCGGTAATATTGACTCAATGGCTTCTACTGGAACTGCTGGTGCCATAGATGCTGCTGCGGGTTCTGATACAGTTGTTGTTGCTACTGGTGCTGCTGATGAGATTACGGGTTTATTTGGTGGAATGAATGGCATTGGTGATGGTTGCGTTGGGGTTGTGAGCCTTGATGGGACAGTTGGGATGGTGCTTGAGGCTGCTTTAATGATAAAAGGTGTCCTTTTTGCAGTAGGTTGACATGATGGTTTGCTGGGCTTTCCTTTGAATCTGAGTTTAGGAAAGATTTCTTTCTCAAAGCCTAGGCCTGTATTACCTTTGGGTTTAAATTCTGGCAACAGATATTCATGTCGTCCTTGTTTGCAATATCCCAAAGCACTCTGACCATCATACCCCATTCTTTGCATAATGAGGAGACCTTTGCCATACTGATCTGTAGGAAGTTTAACTGGCGGGATATCAGTGGTGATGGGATCTTTATAGATCCATTCTGCTAGGTCCTCATCTTGGGTTTCTTCCTCTTGACTCTTTCCAAGGATGAAAGGCATCAAAGCACATGCTGGAGTGATCAGTGGTTGTTGGAGTAACTGTTGTGGTTTACCATGCGTCCTAGGAGAAATGGGCATTTGTCCCACACAAAAGAGTTGACTCAAGTTGTATTCTCCAGGACCTTCCTCTTCTACTTTCATCTTAAGCTTTTCTTGCTTTGGTATAGTGGTGTTCAAACTGGCAAGAGAGGTGGGACTTATATATGATGTGGAAGAAATGGCTTCTCTATTATTAGGAACAGTAATCTCTGGTTGATGGCTAATATTATGGAAAAATGCAAAGGGATTTGCATCTCCCAAAATTGTGATCTCTACACCGTTATGTGGGAACTTGATACATTGATGGTAAGTAGATGGAACGGCTTGCATGGCATGTATCCAAGGTCTCCCTAATAATAGATTGTATGGCAGAGGAAGGTCCAGAACCTGACAGATGATGTGTTTTACCACAGGACCCACTCAGATTGGGAGTACCACAACTCCTTTGGATGAATGCTTTGCATCATCATAGGCTTTGATTGTGATCTTCTTATGAGGATCCACTGATTCTATCGCATATCCCAATGCTGTGACCAACTGTAGTGTACAAATGTTTAGGCCTGCTCCATTATCAATCAAGACTCGCTTGATCCTATGCTGATTGATAAAGCCTTCAATGTGTAGTGAAGCATTATGAGGTTGCTGGAAGGAAGAGTTGTCACTTTCGAAAAAAGTGAGACAAGGTGATGACTTTAGACTTCCAACCATGGCTTGAAATTGGTCTGTATTCAGGTTTGCAAGGACTGACGCCTCTTGGAGTGCTTGATCTAAGATAGTTTTATGAGATGGCGATAGACGCAAAAGCTCTAAAATGGATATAAGCACAGGCATTTTGCCTAATTGCTCCATAAGATTGTACTGCTTTGGGATGGAGGTGGTGCCTTGTGGAGCTGCCTTTATGGTGACCTTGCCACGATGTGTAACAACATTGCAATTTGAGTTGGGATTTTTGAAGGTTATAATTGCAACTTGTTCACTGGCATCATACAAATGATTTACAGTGTAATTATACTCAGCCTATGTATAATTAGTGGTATCAGTGCCTCGCCTGGAAGTGGAAGGACCCCTTTAATCTTGTGATGGAAGTGGATTTTTGAACATCAAATGATCATTATTGGTTGTTTTTGGGTCATGTCCTTCAATTTCAATTTCTCCTCGATCAATAAGATCCTGAATGAGATCTTTCAATCGGTGACAATTACTTGTCTTGTGTCCTCTTCCTTGATGGAATTCACAGTGTTCAATATCTCTCCACCATGTCGGTTTGACCTGAGGCTCATAGTTTGATAGTTTAGGTAGAGTGACCAAATTTTGAGAAATGAGTTGTCGCAATACTGTTTCAATGGGTTCCCCTAAGGGAGTGTATGTGCGTTTCTGTTTTTGCTGACGAGGTCTTGGTTCATCGTGAGACGTGATGTGACCTTGATTGGAAGGAACATTTATGTTATTCTGAGGTGGAGGATTTTGTCTTACAAACCGAACCACGGGTTGTGCGTTTTGGATAGTCTGGGCATTCACAACCCCATCGTTGACGATATTCTTGTTTTTATTCCAAAAGCTTGGTTTATCACTATTGAAGCACGGGCGAGGACCATCTTTTGGTTCATTAAAGATTTTGATGAGTCCTTTCTTGATGAGTGCTCGTTCACATTTTAAACCCTTGGTGATCATATCATTAAAAGAGTCTATGTCTTTGACATCCAGGTGAAATTCCATTTCTTCGTTTAAGTTGGAAATGAATATTTCCACTAGTTCTCATTCAGGTAACTGAAGAGAACGTCTGCTAGACATTTGGTGCCATTGTTGTAGGAATACTGAGAATAGTTCACCTAGTTTTTGTTTGGTGTTGCACAGATCAGCCATGGTGATGTCGCGTTCAATGTTATGAGAGTAATGAGCTAGGAACTTTTGGATGAGTTCCTCAAATGTTCTAATGCCACCTGGTACTCGAGAAAACCATGATGTGGTTGTTCCTCCCAAGATTTGGGGAAAAAGGCGCATTAGGTAGGTATCTTCATATGCCACTTCAAGACAAGCAGAATGAAATTCTCTGACATGATCGCGAGGATCTCCCTTTCCTCTATATTTTTCAAATTTTGGTGTTTTGAATCCTCGTGGAAAGGGTGGCATATAAAGATTCCTATCAAAGGGATAAGGACATATGTCATTGAGTGAGAATTGGTTGGTCTTGACATCGCTACGAAGTTGTTTGGCGAGATTCTCGACTTGTTGCCGCAACATCTCCATTTCATTTGGAGGAGGAGGTGGTGGGTTACCTCGAGGAATGTTATATCTGATGGGATCTCTACCTCTTTCCTCTTCATAGCGACTTTGTCTTTCTGATGCTTGTCTTAATTGGGCAAGATCAAAGTCAGAGGGGAGTTTTGCTCCTTCTTGAGAAAGTCGTAAGAAGTGAGCATCTGCATTGCTCCTGAGTATTTCGTCAAATAGTCTATTAAAGAGAGGGTTATGCTGGGCCCTTTCTATTGTTGCAGGAGTAGGAGTACTTGGGTTTTTTTCATTCACATTTCCTCCAAGTGCTTCTTGAAATTCATTGAGATTTTCCTCTTCTTTCTCGTTGCCTTGATTGTGATGGAGTTTGAGCCATTTTGTTTTACAAGCTTTTGTTGAAGTTGAGCGAAGATGATGATGAGTTGTTTGATGAAATGAAAGGTTGATGGTTGGTGAATTGTGTTGCATGTGGATCTCTAACACTTTTAAGGTGGATGTAACCAAAATTCCTTCTTTGAATTGCTTGCTTGTTTGATAAGATTTGATGTGATAAGGTGTAGAGAAATCTGAGATGTGTTACAGATTTAACTACCTAGTAATGAGAGGATTCACTCATGAACTAGTTTTAACCTACGTAGATGTGTCTCTTAGGATGAGCTTATCCTAGATGTAGAAACAATCTAAAAAGTGATGTGTTGTGTTTGATTCAAGCAATATCTAAAAGAGAACTTGGAACAAGAACCTCTTAATGTTTTGAGAGTTGGAATGAATTGATGATGAAGTGATGATGTATGAAGAAGATGATGGATGAAAATGTTTTCAACTTTCAATAGAAACTTGGTGTTACAAATGGGACAAACTCTAGCTCTTACCTTTCGGGTGTTGGTGGTATTTCTCGAGCTGTGTTGTATGTGATACAGATGTTTGGGAAGAAGTTGGGATTAATCTTACCTCCTTGGTTTTTGTGATAACTCAGAGCTCTATATTGCATAAAAGCTCTGCGGTTCAATGATTCTGAATCAAATTCGTTTGTTTTGCCTTGAAGGTAGAGACGCATGTGATGTAGAAAGACTCTATGTGAGACAAAGATTTGTCTATTTATATAGAAGAATTTCCTCCTTTTGATCAAAGCCTTTGAGCTTAAGGTTCTTCTTTTCAAGTTGATATTCTGATGATGCTTCTTCTTTCGTAAGATGTGAAGAATGGTCATAAATTTTGACTCTTTTGTTGTTTGCACTTTGTTTTTGATGTGTTTGGTTGGATGAATACTTTGTTTTTGGGATTGATTTTCTGATTGATGTTTCTTTGACAAGAAAACAAAGCAAGCACACAAACACAAGAATGTTGCCCCCAGAGGCACAAATGAGTATGGGTCTAGATCAACCCAATCTTTGGACTTGCATATGACCTTTCCTTTAGATGTATTTTAAGGTGTATTTTCAAAGCTTGAAGTTAGCTCAATTTGCACTAGGTCTTTAAAATGAACACACTTCAAACACTTTTTATCCCTAAGGTCAAATGGCCAGTTGTGATAAATTTAGCCCACATCTTGATATTTCTTCGACTTTGGTACTACATACCTTATGAATCCCGCCATGGTAGGTAAGGATGTGATATACTAAGTCTTGCACAAGCATAACAAATAGATGATCCCTATGATGGGGGAGTCACCACTTTTATCAAGCCACAAGTGACTTTTCAAAAAGCTATGTTTATACTCAAGGAAATATGTATGGTGAGTATCTTGGGAGAAAAACCATCTATGCTCTTGCACTAAATTATATCTCAAATATCCTCAATCAATAGAATGGGTGGGCTACTACTTAAAGGTGTTTAGTCATGTTCGATGTTTTTGGACATAAGTTCATTCTGCAGTGACTCACTTAAGAGCCTTGTAACTGGTGGTAGGGCCCATTTGTCCTTTCGGCTAGTTACATTGTAGGAACAGCTATACCCAAGGCTATAGCTTTCTCTCTCACCTGATTTCTATAGCGGCTCGAAGGATTTACTGCTCGAAGTCGTTCCCAAGAGTATCGATCCCTTGGCAGGCCTCTCTTCAAAAGATAAAATTTTGAGTGTTACTAACACTTTTCTCTTGCACCTAGGACCACGAAAGCCAAGGGAGAGGATAGTGTGTGTTAGAGGTAGGACCACTCGACTGACTTTAGTGCACAAGTGTGCCAAACACAAAATTCACTTGTTCTTTTTTAATCCATCATTGCAATGTGGTCTAACTATTTGGAGATGTTGCTCCAATAGCCATGGTGTTCTTTTTAACTTCAAAGGCAATGTGTTTTGTATTCTAGAATTTTGGAAATCCTGGTCAACTTAATGAAAAACACGTTTGCTTGAAGTAAAATTTGCTTGCAAAATCAAAACATGTGGATTGTTCTTTTTACTTGCCCAAAAATTGAAGTGTGGATTGTGATTTTTAAGTTTGATGCAAGAAAGGAAATTTGTCTTGTTGATTTTAAGCACCAAAATAAAATGTATCCCTAACTTGCAATGAAAGCAAAATTTGAAGTTGTTGTTCTTTTTACCTTGCAATAAAGAAAGATGAATTTGCTTTTAAGCACCAAAAACAAGTTTGAGGTTCATTTTATGCACTCCAAAATGAGATGTGAGGTTTATTTTAACTTGTACAAGAAGGAAGAATGGATTCTTTTTAACCAACTTTTGTTGAAAGAAAGTAAAAAAAAGAACTTTAAAGCATCTAAACTAACTCCTTCCCCTACACAAAAAAGATTAGAACCTTCACAAAAGACAATTAGTTAGAAAAATCCGCATGTCTTGGTGGGCTTCTACAAGCCTAAAATTTTTGGTTTTTGGTTACAATGAATTTTCATACAACTCTCTGTTACAATAGCGCTAGTCTGTGTTTGAACAGAGGCGCTATTTAACGCAAAAGTGCTAAAAGAATGGGAAGGACAGAGAGGCAAAAGCGCTAGAAGTTTATCAATAGCGCTAGAAGAACGGCAAAAGCGCTAGAACAGTGCCAAAAGCACTAAAATTTGGGCAATAGCTAATATACTAGATGATTAAAAATGATTGATTTTAACCCAAATGACAAGATTTTAGTTAGGCTATGCTAAAATGCTCTCTTAAAATGCCTATAGCTTAAATGCATACAAGTTTTCAGGATCTGGATTATGAAGAAATGGGCTCTGTTTATAGGAAAAATGGAGCAATGGATGGTTGAGATTGAGCAATCTCAACAAGGGTTAGGATTGAATGATTTCAAATCCATGTGAGGGCTTTCAACCCAATCCCAGGATGACAAGTGTCAATGTGAGATAGGTTGAGAGGAGAGGGAATAAGCATTAAATGCTTGACATGACCTTGGGAGTTAAAGTCAAGGTTGGTTGAATGAATAAACTCTTTATTCAAAGAATAAAGCTTTTATCCAATGGATCAATTCTTGTACAGATGTGAAATGGATGAATATGGTCAAAACAATAAATGTTTGGAGAGACAAGTTTGAAATAACCATAAATGGTTATGTAAGAGCCATAAATGGTCATGTAAGAGCCATTAGTGGTCTTGGAAGACTTTGGGGGTTAATTTGTTGAACACACAAAGCATTAAATGCTTTTCAAAGACTTTGGAGTCTTTGAGAAGTGACTTCATTTTGCTTAGGAATGTGACAATAATTAGGGGATGGATTAGGCTAATTAGGAAGGGGTTAGAAGAATCTAGAAGGGGATTAGATTTGCAAGTGGATTTGGTGTGTGAGGGAAAATAGGATTTTATAAAAATAAAAATTCGTTTATTTCAATAAATGTGTGCAAGTTGCATTTGTAGGAAAATGCAAGTGGGGGGTTTTAAAATGAACTAAATAAATGTTAATTTATTTAAAAGAGGAAAAAGAGGGATTTTAATTAAATAAATAGATTTTATTTATTTAATTGATTTGAATTTGATTTAATGAATTAATTAAAATAAATTGAATAATTTATTTAATTAATAGAAGAATGTTTGGGAATGAATTAATTAACTATTTATTTAATTAATTGATGGCTAGTGGATTTTTAATCAAATAAATAGCAAATATTTATTTAATTAAGCTGGACAGATTTGTGTGACTACACATAAAATTTACATCATTGCCAATTACGAGGTTCCATAAACCCATAGATACAAATGACCACATAGGTCTCAAAAGCACAATAATCTCCAACATTAGGATACATGAATCACGAACCACAAGAAAATATATAAAGCCAATCCTCGCATGAAGGTACGAACATAAACATCTGATGGGAAGTGGCACTACCACCCAACCATGTGATCCCAAAATGGAATCACCCCACCATGCTAGGAGATAGCAGAAGACCCTCAAGCAAGCATAAGCAAGACATGGACGATAGTACAAGAGTGACTCCTAAATACTCTAGGTGAACAAAACATCACAACAGACTAGTGACCCTAAAGAGAGAGTGTCATCGCATAGCTTATGATGGTTACCCTAAGTAGGCTTCCATAGGTCCCGACCCCCATCCTGGGTTATCCTGGTAACCTTTCTCGAACCCCCAGTTCCATCTAAGTCACATGCGGACCCTACCAATCCTTCGTGAAGACAAGTTGGTCTATTTTCTATTCTAGGCCTTCCCACTACATCTTGAGCCTATACGAGAACTTAACCATGCACGGGGTACAACATCTTAATTAATGTAAAGAGCTACCCACCCCCTAATCAATTATTAGGTTATCACTTATTATCTCACTTTCGAGGGGTTATCCTGCCAACCACTTTGGGCATGACCCCCACTCAAAAGCCACTCTCCCATAGGACACAAAACAAACATGGGCACTCTACAAAGACCCTATGGAAAAACAAACAGTCATAACACCACTACAAAAATACAGGTGACCAAAAACACAGTCTTACTAACCCTTGGTTAACCATAAGGAATAAGCACAATATGGTTAAAATAACGAGGTCATAAATACAAAACCTTATCAAGAGGTACAATGAACACCACAACATGACAACTAAACTTAGACAAGAATTTGCAACAAAATAAGCTCCTTGCAAGAAATGCCAATTTCACTTGGATTGAACTCAAACAATCTTTTGAAATTAACAACATCATATACACTTGCAAATTCATCGTTTAAAATTTAATAAAATAAAAAAATCATATTCTCCTTATTTAAATTTCTTTTTTCTGAGATTAAAAATCTTCTTTGTGTGATTAAATGATAGCCATTTCTGTATGATTCTGTCCTTGTTATTCTTCTCTTAAATTCATTACTGGATTGGGAATTTAAATATAAATCTGTTTCTTACACTCAATCTTACTTCTTTGTGAATAGAAAATGTCTGATAATAAAATATAAACCTCATTGTATTCATTTCTCTCTGTGAAAAAAAAAGAAGTATAAATCTCTCTATACAAAATGAGGTATAAATCTCTCTGTGAATATTAGTTGAAAATGAGGTATAATTCTCTCTGTGAATAGTTCTCTAAGTTATTCATTCATGTGAATAAATCCTTATTCTTATTTGTTTACATTAATATTTTTATTTCACATACATCTGGTTATATATTTCTCTCTATGCTTAAATAAATTGAAAACTGGAAGATATATATATATAAGTATTTAAATTACCATTAAAAATTTATGCAAACACATTGTACGCGAAACCGTACGACGAAATTAATTTGCATGGGATAGTGGACCGACGTAGGGAGGGGACGGGGCGGAGTTAATGCCACAGTGATGATGGGACCTATCGGCCCCTCCCCACTCCCCATTACTTTAAACAAAAACCTCGTGCCTTGTTTTGTTAATTAATTTATTTTTTATTATGTATATTAAATAACAATTTAAAAATTGTTAATATTTTCTTAGTTAAATTTTAAGTTTAATTGTTATAAATTTTTAAGTTAGTAGATTTAAACTTAGGAAAATTTATAAGTAATTAGGATCATTGTATAGTGAATCTGTAATTTCAAATTTATGTGTATAATTGAAATCTCTCAACCCATTGGAGATTTATTGGGTTACTTAGTCGATAATATTTAGATTCATTTAAAACAATTAAGTCATAATATTATGATTCGATCCAAAATTGCCAAAAGTCTAAACTAATTGTTCATTTTGAACTAGCAATGCTATAATTAATTATTCTCGTGATAGAAGTAAACATTGCTTCATTTTGCATGTAAATGACACTATTGTTTTTACATCATCGAATTACTTATATATTAATTTGCATTCATGATCAAGTTACATTTTCATCATTTTTATGCAAATTACACATTTTAATACATGAGTTCATAATTGTCTTTATCATGCAATCATATATTAAGTAGTTCAGTTGTCGAAGAATGGTAATTCTATCAAGTAGTAATTGAATGCCATCGAAGTAGTTATTTCAATTAATTAAACCTTGCAATTACGTACATTCAATTCATAATTGTTTTCAAGCATGATGTTTTCATAGCTTCTTAGTTAGAAAACTAAATGAAGGAAGTTGGAAAACCAAAACCTAGCAGCGTTTGGTATATACAGTGCCTCTGGGTCACGCTTACGGGTAATGTCGTTGTGTTGAACTACTGCACTTAATGCCTAATAAAGTTGCATTAACGACGTCTGTGGCATCGTCCCTATAAATCATCGAGGAGTAACAAGGGACACTTGGGAGTTAAAATCCAAGGGGCGGGTAATCCCCCTTGGATCAATAATCTAATAAGATAATTCTAAAATGATCTTTCATCCACTGAGTTAAACCATAGTAAACTCCTATAGGGATGATTGAGTGAAATGCTTTTATGAAATTGATTTAGTCTCAAATAATTATTGACGATTGACAATTGGTCAAGGCTGACGCTTATGATAGGTATTAGGATCTAGTTGTTTAGACCACAAGCAATAGGCCATCTTGAGCCTTTTCTTAAGTGCTACCACCATGGGTAGCAACCGCAGAGAAACTGTCTGGGACATTGACCCTAGAAAGGGTTGTGTACCCACTAATCAGTTTACATCAAACCATAGAGTAGAAAATAGAACTACATACTTTACACCTTGATCTCGTGCCAAAACGAGTATGTAGGCAGTCTTGGGATGGAGTTGTCCCTAGTACTCAAGCGTTCGTGGGTGGGGTCTAGGTTTGGTAAGAAGAAGGATTCAGTAGAATCCTAATTTTGAAAGATAAGTATAATAAAAAAGAAAAAGTAATTCAATGCCTACTCGGAAGGAATCCCGTATGGATTCGCTTGACTTCCCGAGGCTTTAAACCAAATTCCGAGGTGGAATTCAAGCTTGTATTATGTTATTTAATTACTCCTAAGGACGGCTACCTCGGTGCACTCCTATTAGAAGAGTGTAGTACTTAGTGAGTGGCTCAGGACCCGAATGGTCCCGATGAGTCTAAGTCTCTGGCCAGAGCACCTGCTATCCCGATTGGATAGATGCCTACCTCGTATGGGTAGATGCCTATCCCGTAATGGATAGATGAAATCTTATGTCCCGTATGGACAGATGCCTAACCCATATGGTAAGATGCTCATCCTGGATGGATGAATGCCTAATCCAAATGGATGGATTCCCAGATTATGCGATTGAATCAAACACAATGATTAAATTAAACAAAACAAAAAAAAAGTGGTCAAATTTTGTTTAGTTAAGTAAGGTGGGTTATTATATGTGGTATCAGAGCCAAGGTTCAAATCTAGGCCTTGTGCTCACTTCAATTTACACAACTAAGGGAATGTTTTGCAATGGTAGAAATTAAATTTTAAAATCTGAAATCAAGAACTAACTACATAATTTAACTTTCAAGTAAAACCCTAGAATGGCTAGAGGAAGAGGAAAAGGAAGAGGAAGAGGAAGGGGTAATGGAAGACGTACTACCACTAGGAGATAAAGGGAAGCTAACCATGAGGAAAATCATGAAGAAAACCATGAAGAAAACCATGAGGAAGACCATGAAGGGGATCAACATAACCCAGGGAATAACGAAAATTGGGTAGAGGCTATAATCAACCTTCTAACCAAACAAAGGGATAAAATCAACTTCTTGGAACAATCAATGCAGGACCTTAGGGCAAGGCAGAATGACATTGAAAATTGAAGTGGTACTAAAAATGGAAACCTTGGTAGCAATCAAGGGAATATGATGGGTAATAGAAAAGAAAATAAGATATTGGAACTCTCTAAGGACTTAAAGAAAATCACCCCTCCTAAGTTCGATGGGAGGCAAATTGGTGAAGGAGATGAAAATTGGTTAAATGAAATGGAAAATTATTTTGAACTAAGAGATTTTAGTGAAACAACCAAGGCCTTATGGGGTTCCTATCAACTCATAGGAGAGGCAGCTAGTTGGTGGAACAACACCAAGGAGCAAAATGGGTATAGCAGGGATACGATCACATGGGATCAATTTGTTCACCACTTCCAAAAAAGGTGGCTCCTTGAATTGTTCTTTGATGAGAAGGTGACAGAATTCCATAATCTACATCAAGGACCCCTATTAGTCCAACAATATTGGGATAAGTTCACCAAATTGCTTAAGTATGTACCTATGTACCAGAAAGATGAAGAAGGCCAAGCGAGGAAGTTCATTTTGGGACTAAATACCAACATAGGGGCAGAGGTTGACATGCATGGACCCAAAAACATGAACAAAGTACTTGAAAAGTACCTAAGGCAAGAGAGAAAGATTCAAACACTAGCAGGGTAGAACTATAATGGGAACCACTCTTTTAAAAGGAAGTAGGAATTCAAGGGGAACACTAACTTCAAGAAAAGTCAAAGGAATAATTCTTCTGAAAGAAGGCCACCCCCTAACCAATATCAGAGGAATGGAAATAATAATAATAACAGGGGAAATAATGACAGAAGCAACTATAACAGGAATGACCAGCAGAACAGGATAACTTATCCACCCAGGGCCAATGAAACAAGGAATGATCCCCCTAGAAATCAAGGTAGGAGGGGTCCTCCAAGTGGATGCTTTATGTGTGGGGGAAACCATTTTGCTAGAGAATGTCCCAGGATGCAAGGTCAGATTAGGGCCAATCAACCACAACAAGGGCCCCAACAAAGGATTCATGCAACAGTTAGGAACCGAAGAGCAAGATTCTAAAATGTTCCCGTGGAAACTATAGGTACACTATTTGAACAACCAATTTCAATTCTAATTGACATTGGGTCATCTGAATGTTTCATCTCACCTAAATTAGTAAGCAAATATGCATTAAAAGTTAATCAAATGGAGTCATCATGGATGGTTCAATATGGGGATAAGGCAACTAGGGAAGTAACTAAGTGTTTGCTGAGGGCAAGGGTACAATTTCCTGAGTTTGGAACAAGGGTAGATCTCTATGTGGCACCCCTAGGATTATATGATGTAATTATTGGAATGAGTTGGTTAACAGATCATCAAGCTAATGTAGATTTCTATAACAAAGTTGTTGAATGCTTGGATGATGGGGGGAAAAGGGTCAAAATCCAAGGAAAGTTTAACCCCATTAATATAGAAACCATATCAGCCATGCAATTAAAGAAGGAAAGAAGAAGAGGAGCCCAAATCTATATGGTTGAAATTGATGAAGGAAAAGAGGAAAATACCCCAACCTTTGAAAATATCCCTTTCTTAAAGGAATTCAAGGATGTATTTCCAGAAGAATTACCTGGCTTACCTCCTAAAAGGAACTTTGACTTTTCTATTGACATACTACTGGGAGCTGAACCAGTATCAAGGGAACCTTACCGAATGAACACAACTAGATTACAAGAGATCAAAATGTAATTAGAGGAACTCTTAGGTAAGGGATTAATAAGGCCAAGTGTATCACCATGGGGAGCACCAGTCTTATTCGTTAAGAAGGATGGAACCTTAAGACTATGCATCGACTATAGGATGTTGAACAAGGTCATAATAAAGAATAGGTATCCCTTACCTTGAATAGAGGATCTTTTTGACCAAATGAAAGGAGTAGCAGTTTTCTCAAAGATAGACCTCTGCTCAGGATATCATCAACTCAGAATTAAGGAGGAGGACATTCCGAAGATAGCCTTCAAGACTAGATATGGGCATTACGAATTCACAATAGTTCCTTTTGGTGTAACCAATGCCCCAGTTGCATTTATGAACCTAATGAATAGTGTACTCCATGACTACTTAGACAAATTTGTTTTGGTATTTCTGGATGACAGATTGATTTACTCTAGGAATGAGGAGGAACATTTAGTACACCTACAAATTGTTTTGCAAAGGTTGAGGGAACATAAGTTATATGGGAAACTGTCAAAATGTGCCTTCTTCGAGGAAAAGATTCACTACCTTGGGAATATAATATCAAAGGAAGGAATAGCAGTTGATCCAGATAAGATAAAGGCAATAGTAGAATGGTCGATCCCTAAAAATGTCTCAGAGGTAAGAAGCTTTATGGGGCTAGCAGGGTACTATAGGAGGTTTGTGGAAGGATTCTCTAAGATAGCAAACCCCATCACCTCATTACAGAGGAAGGGTAAAAGGTTCATGTGGATAGAACAAAGTGATAAGGCATTCCAAATTTTGAAGGGAAAACTAACTTCAGCACCCATTCTAAAAGTACCAGATCCGAACAGACACTTCACATTCGTAACTGATGCTTCTATCGAAGGTTTTGGAGGAGTACTTGTCCAAGATGAAGAGGTAGTAGCTTGCAAATCTAGGAAGCTAAAGACTCATGAAGTCAATTATGCACCCCATGACTTAGAGTTAGCAGTGATTGTGCATGCCCTACAAAAATGGAGACACCTCTTACTAAGGAAGCCCTTTGAGTTAAAGTCAGATAACCAAGGACTAAAGTACATCTTTACCCAACCCCACTTAAATGCTAGACAAAGAAGGTGGTTAGAGTTTCTAAGTGAATATGATTTTGAAATTGAATATATTAAGGGGAAGGAAAATAGGGTGGCAGATGCTTTAAGTAGGAGGAGACACTTGATGACTATAGCAACATTCAAAACTTCTTTCAAAAGGCAAGTAATGGATGAGCAGGGACATGACCCATGGTATGAGCAAGTCAAATTGACTTTAGAATATGATCCAACCAATCCTAAGGTTGAAGGGTATACATTAGATGAAGATGGGTTGCTCAGATACAATAATAGAATCTATATTCCTAATTCAGGAGACTTAAGGAAAGTAGTCTTGTCGGAGGCTCATAATGCCCCTTACTCAGGGCACCCAGGAGTTAACAAACTTTATGCAAACATAAAGAAGTTATACTTTTGGCAAGGGATGAAGAATGGCATAGTGAAGTATGTGGCTAAATATTTGGAGTGCCAAAGAGTAAAGGCAAAACATAGGCATCCAGCTGGATTATTATAGTTATATGATGTACCTCAACACAAGTGGCAAGTTATTAGCATGGATTTTATGCAAGGGTTGCCCATGTCACCTTCTAGGCATGATACAATAATGGTGGTAATTGACAAACTCACTAAGGTGGCACAATTTATACTGGGGAATCTGACGGATGATGGACCTACCTTGGCTAGGCGCTTTGTTAAGGAAATATTTAGGTTGCATGGAATGCCAGAGAAAATCATATCAGATAGAGATGCTAGATTCACTTCAAGGTTTTGGACAACTCTTCAAACAGCTCTGGGAACTCAACTAAATTTCAGCACTACATACCATCCTAAAACTGACGGCCAAACAGAAAGGACAAATCAGATTTTGGAAGACCTACTTCGCATGTACTGCATGGACCAACAGAAGAAATGGGAAGATTACCTACCTCTGGTAGATTTTTCTTACAATAATACATATCAAACATCTTTGGGAATGACACCTTTCGAAGCATTGTATGGTAGACCATGTCGAACACCTTTGAGTTGAGATAGTCTTGAAGATAGAGTAATTGTTGGACCAGATATGTTGAAGGAGATGGAAAGGAAAACTAAGGAAATTAGGAAAAGGTTGAAGGAAGCCTCAGATAGGCAGAAAAGTTATGCAAACAAAAACAGGACACCAAGGGAGTTTGAGGTGGGAGAGAAAGTCTTCCTAAGAGTTAGGCCACACAAGAGTTCCATAAGGTTTGGGAAAAAGACCAAGCTTGCACCTCGTTATGTTGGACCTTTTGAAATATTGGAAAGGATTAATCCAATTGCATACTGGTTGGCCTTACCTCCCCAGTTGAGCCGAATCCATGATGTCTTCCATGTATCTCTTCTAAAAAAGTATGTACCTGATGAGAAACATATTTTGAATTGGGATGCTTTACAGGTCCAGGAAATGGGAGGAATAATGATAGAGCCATTTAAAATCTTGGAGAGGTGCCAATGCCAATTGCGCAACTGAGAGGTTGATCAATGCAAAGTACAATGGAACCAGTATGATGAAAAGAATGCCACGTGGGAAGATACTAGGGAAATGCAACAATTGTTTCCTTTTTTGTTTTAAACTAATCATGAACTATAGACTCTTTTGGATGCATTCAATAAGTGCATCGAGACGATGCACAAATTAAGGGGGGGAGGATGTCACAACCCTCCTTTATCACTTTTTGATTTGATACAATTCTATTATATTTTTAGTTGGGCTATTGAAAATGATTGAATAAATATTATAAAAGAATAAAAATGGACACACACACACACACTTGGAGAATATAATTCAAAAGGCATTATTTTTATTTTTATTTATTTTCCCACTCCCAATTATGGCACATGTTGTAGGAGGAATTAGAAGCTTCTAGAGGAATCTTCAATGCCTTGCATGTAACTCCCCCACTAGGTTTTTAATCAATTTGCATGAGTCCAATATTGGAAAAGAATCCCACTCTTAATTAATTTCTCTAGATAGTGGAATTAAGGGATTTTTCTTATATATTCTATGCAAGTTTTCATAAGGGAGTGTTGATTATGTGTTGAAGAAAATTTTCCAAGTTTCCTTGTTGTTAGTAGTAGGATCTTCTTTGGTAGTCTCATTTTCATTGTAGGATTGCTAAGTTGTTCTTGAAGATTTCTCTCAAGTTGCAAGGAAGGATCAAAAAGGATAGCTAGAGGATTCAACATCAAGCTTCGATAAGACAGGTTCTCTTCTTTGTCATCTCTCATTTACATATGAGAAATTTATATTATCAAAAAAAATAGCTTCTAGATCTTCTTTTATAAAAAAAATAAAAAAATCATATTCTCCTTATTTAAATTTCTTTTTTCTAAAATTAAAAATCTTCTTTGTGTGATTAAATGATAACCATTTATGTATGAATCTATCCTTGTTATTCTTCTCTTAAATTCATTACTGGATTGGGAATTTAAATATAAATCTATTTCTTACACTCAACCTTACTTCCTTGTGAACAGAAAACATCTGATAATAAAATATAAACCTCATTGTATTCATTTCTCTCTCTGAAAAAAAAGAAGAAGTATAAATCTCTCTGTGCAGAATGAGGTATAAATCTCTCTGTGAATATTAGTTGAAAATGAGGTATAATTCTCTCTTTGAATAATTCTCTGTGTTATTCATTCTTGTGAATAAATCCTTATTCTCATTTGTTTACATTAATATTTTTATTTCACATACATCTAGTTATATATTTCTCTCTAGTTATATATATATATATACATATATGTATATATATATACATATATGTATATATATATACATATATGTATATATATATATACATATATGTATATATATATACATATATGTATATATATATATATATATATATGTATATATATGTATACATATATATATGTATATATATGTATACATATATATATGTATCTATATACATATATGTATATATGTATATATATATATATGTATATATATGTATACATATATATATATGTATAGATATATATACATATATACATATATATACATACATATATACATATATGTATGTATATACATATACATATACATGTATATGTATGTATATGTATATGTATACATATATATACATATACATGTATATGTATATGTATACATATATATATATGTATACATATACATATACATATATGTATACATATACATATACATATATATGTATATATGTATATATGTAGATATATACATATATGTATACATATATACATATATATATATATATATATGTATGTATATGTATATGTATACATATATGTATATGTATATGTATATGTATAAGTATTTAAATTACCATTAAAATTTTATGCAAACACATTGTACGTGAAACCGTACGATGAAATTAATTTGCATGGGATAGTGGACCGACGCAGGGAGGGGACGGGGCAGAGTTATTGCCGCAGTGATGATGGGACCCGTGGGCCCCTCCCCACTCCCCATTACTTTAAACAAAAACCCCGTGCCTTGTTTTGTTAATTAATTTTTTTTTTATTATGTATATTAAATAACAATTTAAAAATTGGTAATATTTGCTTAGTTAAATTTTAAGTTTAATTGTTATAAATTTTTAAGTTAGTAGATTTAAACTTAGGAAAATTTATAAGTAATTAGGATCATTGTATAGTGAATCTGTAATTTCAAATTTATGTGTATAATTGAAATCTCTCAACCCATTGGAGATTTATTGGGTTACTTAGTCGATAATATTTAGATTCATTTAAAATAATTAAGTCATAATATTATGATTTGATCCAAAATTGCCAAAAGTCTAAACTAATTGTTCATTTTGATCTAGTAATGCTATAATTAATTATTCTCATGATAGAAGTAAACATTGCTTCATTTTGCATGTAAATGACACTATTGTTTTTACATCATCGAATTACTTATATATTAATTTGCATTCATGATCAAGTTACATTTTCATCATTTTAATGCAAATTACACGTTTTAATACATGAGTTCATAATTGTCTTTATCATGCAATCATATATTAAGTAGTTCAATTGTCGAAGAATGGTAATTCTATCAAGTAGTAATTGAATGCCATCGAAGTAGTTATTTCAATTAATTAAACCTTGCAATTACGTACAATCAATTCATAATTGTTTTCAAGCATGATGTTTTCATAGCTTCTTAGTTAGAAAACTAAATGAAGTCGGAAAACCAAAACCTAGCAGCGTTCGGTATATATAGTGCCTCTGGGTCACGCTTACGGATAATGCCATTGTGTTGAACTACTGCACTTAACGCCTAATAAAGTTGCATCAATGATGTATGTGGCATCGTCCCTATAAATCATCAGGGATTAATAAGGGACACTTGGGAGTTAAAATCCAAGGGGCAGGTAATCCCCCTTGGATCGATAATCTAATAAGATAATTCTAAAATGATCTTTCATCCGCTGAGTTAAACCATAGTAAACTCCTATAGGGATGATTGAGTGAAATGCTTTTATGAAATTGATTTAGTCTCGAATAATTGTTTATGATTGACAATTGGTCAAGGCTGACGCTTATGATAGGTATTAGGATCTAGTTGTTTAGGCCACAAGCAATAGGCTCCACCATGGGTAGCAACCGCAGAGAAACTGTCTGGGACATTGACCCTAGAAATGGTTGCGTACCCACTAATCAATTTACATCAAACCATAGAGTAGAAAATAGAACTACATACTTTACGCCTTGATCCTGTGCCGAAACGGGTATGTAGGTAGTCTTGGGACAGAGTTGTCCTTAGTACTCAGGTGTTCGTGGGTGGGGTCTAGGTTTGGTAAGAAGAAGGATTGAGTAGAATCCTAATTTTGAAAGATAAGTATAATAAAAAGGAAAAAGTAATTCAATGCATACTCAGAAGGAATCCCGTATGGATTCGCTTGACTTCCCGAGGCTTTAAGGCAAATTCTGAGGTAGAATTCAAGCTTGTATTATGTTATTTAATTACTCCTAAGGACGGCGACCGCGGTGCACTCCTATTAGAAGAGTGTAGTACTTAGCGAGTGGCTCAGGACCCGAATGGTCCCGATGAGTCTAAGTCTCTGACCAGAGCACCTCCTATCCCGATTGGATAGATGCCTACCCTGTATGGGTAGATGCCTATCCTGTAATGGATAGATGAAATCTTATGTCCTGTATGGACAGATGCCTAACCCATATTGTTAGATGCTCATCCCGGATGGATGAATTCCTAATCCAAATGGATGGATGCCGAGAGTATGCAATTGAATCAAACACAATGATTAAATTAAACAAAACAAAAAAAAAGTGGTCAAATTTTGTTGAGTTAAGTAAGGTGGGTTATTACACACATGAGTGTAACTATGGGTCAATTTAGGGTCTAACAACTATCTCCTCCACTCCCATTAGACAAATAAGGTATGCTCAGACCTCTGAAACTAGATGGAGTCGATACCACATACCTACTTGATACTTGTACCTACAATGTCCTGCATCAAATAACCACACATGCATATAGAAAAATATATAAACAGACATGACACGCACACCGATGAAGGAGAATCTTGAAGTTTCGTGTCTCACGAGAGTAAGTGAAGAAAAATCATCCCCTCGCATCCCATACACTTGCAAACATGAAACATGTAAATAACACATTGCACATATAAAGTAAATGTGTCAATCCATGTTAGTAATCCATAAAAATCACATTTAACATAAGGAAATTTTGCGTGAAAGCATACACTACAAATCAATTTAAAGAATGTAATAACATCACATAAGGTCTGAATAAAATATAACAATAATGTATCCACTGAACACTCAAATGAAGTCAAACATGATTCTAAAAAGTCTGATCGAGAAGGGATACTACAGGCTTACTACCCAGAAAAGGCTCACTACCGAAGGAAAAAGAAAGAAAAATAGAATCCAACACTGCTACACAGTCTGCAATACCAGAATTGTTTATGGTTCCTCAACAACAAGACACTTCACATATCAATATCAAAATCAATCAAATTTTTCCTTTTTAGCCTCGTATATCTTCCATATATCATACATTCAGATCATCCACTTATTTATAATATCTCTGGGAAACATAATCTTCTAAGTTAGCCAAGGCAGTGAATTGAAATAGGTCAACACTAAACTTTCCAGTGGTGGGTTGGAATGAGAAGTAGACCATACCACAACACGCATCAATGATCAGATCAAAACGTTATTCCCATCACAAATTCTGAACCCAAACCATGACTCATACACTACACAAATATCATTACTCATCCTCAAATTTTGGACTTAATCTGGACCCAAAAAAAATTACCCAACACAAGAAAAATAATGGAACCAAGATACTCATGAATATAATTTATCACTACCATATTGAGTAAACAGAGAAATCTGGATTACTATCAACTCAATCAATCCCCAAATATTCTAGAGTACCAAATATTCTAGGAATGCTTCCCCTGGATCACCAACTCATATGTTGACATCAATGACAACCATTAATGACAACCATCAACAACATAGTTGCATCATCTACATCTAGTTATTCATATAATTATTCAAATCTAAAAATATATTTATAAGTGTTGAAACATGGAATCAATTAGATTAATTTCTTTTATTGCAAAATGCGATTTATATTAGGTTTCTTTCATTACAAAAGTATGAGTTAGAGAAGTTTTATTTTCTACAAGAGTGTATTAATTTAGTTTCCTTTTTCCACAATTGTTCTTAATATACATTTTGTTTCTTATCATTTTTCCTAGTATATATTTCCTTGTTTGCAAGAGTACATTGATTCCTTATTTGCAAGAGTAACTTGGTTCCTAGATCATGTTAGTTTAGCAGTTTTTTTTCTTAAAAGTTTGATAAAATTGGGTAGAATATAAGGTACAACTCAAATATTTTGTCATAGAATAGATATCAAAACTAAACAAGACTTCAAGAATTATTGTGAAACACCCCCAAACTGTTCTTACTCCAAAGCATTACAGATGCCACCAAATCAATAAATATTAAATGAAAAGGGATTATGAGACCTACATTGACTCCCTATTAGTGTCTGAGTGGATGTCCATGATGGATGGCTTATTAGATATGGTAAAATAATCATAGCAACCCAAACTAGCATTCACCAGACCATGGAGAATGTTTATATGTGTTCCTATGCAATTTGGATTTAATACAATTGTACCTATATTCTAATGGGCAATGGATGTTTCCTTAGGCCTCGTCAATGAAATAATGGTTGTCCACCAAGATGGATTGACTACCTACTACAAGGATAAAAATAATTATTTCTAGCACTTGAAGTTTATCTTCCAAAGATGTAGAGTATGTGACTTCATTGAATCCTAACATGGTATTTTTAGTGTGGAAGAAGTTAAATTTCTTGGGAACATTTTATCTAAGGAGGGGGTAAAGATTGATCTACAATGTGTCAAATATATTTACATTATCCTACAACCCAATATAGTTAAGACTATCAAGTGTTTCTTCATTTTGATAATTTTTGTTAGGAGGTTTGTTCATAACTTCAAAAACAAATTCTATGTATAAATTTTTGAAGAAGGGATAGTTATCAAGTTTGGCCAAGGAATCATTTTTTTCCCATTGAAGTATCAAAGATGCATTAAATACAACAATAGTGCAAGAAATTATAGATTATTCAACTCAATTTCTATTATTTTATTTTATATGTTTTTATAATATTGTTATTGTTCAACTACAAAAGAACATTGATAAGTTTAATCATTTGATAGATTTCTTCAAAAAAATATTTGAGTGGCATGTTGAGTTGAACTATTTTATAATAGAAAATCATGTGTATGCTCTTGTTAAGGTGGTAAATAACTTTATGTCATACCTTATTGGAGCTAAAATTGGTGTCTTTGTACCACATACAATTGTCTAAGATATCTTTGCATAATAAGAGGCATCAAGAAAAATGTGCAAATGGATCAATAAGATCTAAGAGTTTGATATGGATATTAAGAAAACCAAGGTGGTTAGTGGTCAAGGTTTATCCAAACTAATGGTTGCATTCAATTTGGATTCTACTAAGGTCAATTAGATGAACTTTAACCTATCTCTTTTTACATGTTAGTTGAAACATTGTCCTTGGTATAAATGCATAGTATTCTATTTAGAGAATTTGATTTGTGCACTTGAGAATAATTACAATAGAATAAGAACATTAAATATAGAACATTAGATATGCATATTCCAAGGCCAAATCATGTGTAGAAACCTTGATGGAATTCTTCTGAAATTCTTAGATGAGGAGTAGACTACGAAATCTATTGAGTAATTTCACCAAGAACTATATCATGGAACTTTATGTCAAAAATTACTATTCACAAGATCATGAGCACAATTTTTTTGGCCAAATTATTTATGTGGAAAAATTTATAAAACATTGTGATTCTTGTAAAAAAATAAAAAATAAATAAAATAAATAAAAAATAAAAATAAAATAATTCGTAAAAAAAAATTCATAGGTGCACTACCTTCTATAATTTTATTGAAGGATCTATTTGACCAATGGGACATATATTTTATAGGAGAAATAAGAGAGAAATATAGAAATGTGTAGAAGTGTATATTGGTGGCCATTGATTATTTTACAAAGTGGGTGGAAGAATTCCCTACAAGAAATTCCACATCAAAAGTAGTGATTGTGTTGAACTTCTTGACAACATAGTTACCATGTTTGACAAACTATCAAACTAGTTGTGGATAATATGATGTATTTAGATATTGAGACCTTGTTGACGTGTGTTCACAATATGAGATCTCTATAACACATTCATCCCTTTATCATCCTTGGGGAAATGGAAAGCTAACTCTATTTATAAGAACATAATAAATATCATAGAAAAATAGATTTAAACAAGAAGAGGTGGGATGATTAATTAAAGAATTATTTTTTTGGGAAGACAAGGTTACATACAAGAAGGCTACCAAAAAGAGTTCATTTGAGATGTTATATTAAATTCAAGCTAGATTTTAAATCAGTTTTGAACTTCCTATGTAGCAATTGGGCAAGTGAAAAAATATGGGGGACCCAAAAGTGACCATATCACTTTTTTGCCCCCTAATGAACATAAGAAAAGTGTCTTATAACATGTTCACATTATGTTTAGCTTTAAATTAAAAAAAAAGAGTTTGAAACCCAGTTCATTTGAACTTGGCTTCTTAATAGAGAAACATAGTCTATTATCTTTTTGGAGTGTGATCACAGAATGGAATAGCTTGTCCATCACCATTTGTTCACATTATGTTTAGCTTTAAATTAAAAAAACAGAGTTTGAAACCCAACTCATTTGAACTTGGCCTCTTAATAGAGAAACATAGTCTATTATCCTTTTGGAGTGTGATCACACAATGGAATAGCTTGTCCATCACCATTTGTCCACCAAATAATTGCCAAAATACTATCACAATATTACCAAGGTTGAATATGTAAGTTTTCAGTATAATTTTTTATTAAATAGATAGATAGAAATGACTTTGAGTGGATTTTTTTTAATTTTTATTAATTGAGAATCCCCCACTAATTGATCAAACCTATCATTCCTTGATTCATGAAAATATTTCTAAATAATTATCACAACGAGCCCCTTTTGATAATTCATTGACATCCTCCCAAGATGCAATAAAATATGTAAGCTAAAATATAAAACAACAAGAGAGAAATTAAGGAAATAATTAGAAGGTTGATAGAACCATCAAGAAAAAACTCTCATGGGTCTACCCTAACCACTTCACTAGAATCAATAGTCTCTTATATGGTATCCATGAGTGGCCAATCAACACTTTGTCAAACAAAAGGGAAGAACATAATATTATGTGAATTTTTTTTCTATCATCAAATAAAATTAAAAAATATTGAAATCCAAATTGT
Organism: Cryptomeria japonica; assembly: GCF_030272615.1. NCBI lineage: Eukaryota > Viridiplantae > Streptophyta > Pinopsida > Cupressales > Cupressaceae > Cryptomeria > Cryptomeria japonica. The sequence goes on along the minus strand of NC_081408.1, from coordinate 176,662,746 downwards.
GTGTATTGCTCACTAATTATAAATCCATAAATTAATGCACCCATACATTGTGCTTGGAGGAGTTTGCCTATCCATTGGTGCCACTGCCAAGGGATAAATAATATTTATTGAGATAGGTGGTGGATGTTTTTGACCATCCTCACTAAAACAAAAAATGTTGCATACTAGTTTTTGAGGAAAATCTATTTTGATTTTGTCCTCAATGATATCCTGAATTACTTCAACATGTGGAGTTCCAGGGTAGAGGTGGGGGTTTTGCATAGGATAGAGTGGGGGCACAACATGCAAAAACTAGGCACCAAAACATTGCTAGACTAGAGTTTGAGCATGTCACTATCCACTCCATTGTGATGGAGGATGTTGAGGTTAAGACCATTAATGAAAATAGGGTAGACAGATAAGTGGGGGGGGGTGAATTAGTTGTCACCAAATTTAACAGCAACTTACTTTAATCTTAGATCTGACAATTAATAGTGAAAGCATAAATCAACAACACAACATGAACACACATAACACCATTTGACATGGAAAAACCGGTGAAGGCAAAAACACGGTGGGAACCTACCCACAATATGATGATACCCTATTAGAAGTATATGAAATATTGCAATGGGGAATGCACATGCATTCAAGCACACAACCCTAGGAAGGATCACTACCTTAAAAATAGATTTGAATCACTTCCAAAAACTCATGAATTGAGAAATAGCATCCTTTATGCTTGGTTACAGTTTTAGTTAAGCACATAGCATATCTCACTTACTTCTTTACACATCTACTCTTCTTCCAAATGATTAATACATTATTCGCACACCACATACATCTCACAATGATTATTAGATTTATTATACATGAAATCTATTGGCATTCTACACTCTTATGAGAATGATTGATGTTGCCATTGATAGCAACCAACCAGTAACAGGATTCTATAGGTTCATCATAGACATCATCTACTGGCACCAACATGCACAACTAGTTTACATTGGCAATAAAGCATACCGACACTCAGGCCGACATGAGACAGATTTTTGTTTATGTGAATTATATTGTATTGTAATATTATTTTTAAGTCGACATGATGTATTGTAAAGACTCATATATGTATGAGGTCTTATAGGCCATTTTTGATATATATGTTAGAGAAGATAGCGGAAGGATTTAGTAACAAGGTTATGTGAGCGAATATCATTCGCTGGCAAGTTTTTGGTTAAGGTTTCTAGCTGAGCCTAAACTGGTACTGAACCAAGCATTGGAGATGCTATTTTGAGAACTACATTATCTTGGATTTAATTATCCATATTGTAGTCAATGAGACTCTTTCATTGAGTAGTGTGCTCTAGGTTGTTAGCCTTCCTACATGTGCAGGCCCCTATTGTAAGTAATATTTATTCATATTGACCAGTGAGTAAATATTGTGGGTCACAAATCCCACTGAGGTTTTTCCCTTACTAGGTTTCCTCGCCAAAATATCTTGTATTATGGTGTGCATTTATGTTGTCTTTGTTATTTCTCTTTGTTGCATTATTACTTGTTTACCGATACATTAATTTGGGTTACAAAGTTATAAATAAGTTCAAATTTTCCATTAATCGGTTAGACACTAATTCACACCCCCTCTCAGTGTCTTTGGGACTATCATTGCATCTAACAATTAGTATCAGACCCTGGTCCTCTATTTACAAAAGCCTAACAGCTTGAGGAAGATTCTGAAATCGGTACCCATGGAGAGTTTGAGAAAATAGTTGGAAGGAGCTCTTGAATATTTTGATGTAGAAAAATTAAAGAATATCAAACTTGAAGATGATCTGAGGACTGCCTAGGAATTCATTAAAGGACTTCAGGAGAACCTGGTTATAGAACAAAACAAGAGGAAATAACTTCATGAGAAAATGCAAAAAGATGATGATGAAAAGGAAACTCTTAGAGATATTACAGAGAAGTTGAGACAAGAGAATAGTAACATGAGGAATGAAATGCAAGATCTAACCATGAGGCTATGTAAGGATATTGAAGATAGGAAGAAGAATGAAGAAGACCTGACTAGGAGACTTAATGATGGAGAAAATTAAAAATTGAGACTTGATCATGAAAATGATATGCTAAAGACAGATCTGATTCACATACAACATGATAAAGAGGAGCTTATGAGACAAGTTGGGATTCTAGAAAATAAGTTGAACAGTGCAAAGGAATACAAAGAAAAATTCAAGAAAAGTTTTGAAAGGCTTGATGACATGCTGAAAAGACAAAAACCTGATGGAGATACAATTGGACTTGGATTTGAACATGGAGAAAGTTCTAGGACTACAAACAATCAAGATCACAGCAAACCGGTAAGACAACCCAGTGCTTATAAATTTAATGGGAAATGTTTTAATTGCAACAAATTTGGTCATAGAGAAAATCAATGCAGATTTAGAAAGAATCAGAATACAAATTTACTCACCGGTCAATGTTCCAAATGCAATAAAGTTGGTCATTGCTCAAAAAATTGTAGAATGAATGTGAAATGCTATGTTTGTGGTAGATTTGGACACTTATCTAATCAATGCAGAACACAAATCGGTCAAAGATATGGAAAAGCTATTCAGAGGAATAATGTAACTTGTTATGCATGTAACAAGATTGGGCATATTGCAAAATTTTGTAGAAGCAAGACTATATCGGCGAACAATAAAGGATCTAATGAAAAGGGAAAAGAAAAAGTAAGCGAAATAAAGCAAGAATTTTCAAAACAATGGATTAAGAAGAGAGATTAGAGAGTTGATGAATCTATCTCTACACCGGTAGAATAGAGTAACGCTCCACCAGTAGGAGATTCTTCATCTGACTAAAAGGAATAATCCTTAGGGGGTATGGTAACAAATTGAAAATCATGCATTCTACCCTCGGTTGATGGTAAGAAGACACATTTCTTCTTTACCAGTACATATGTTAAGATTTCACTTAATCGGCAAGCATTTAATGTAGTTGTTGGAGAAATTTTTGGTTATAAAGGCATTGTAACCTCTCTTTTCGAATCACAAAGCATTCAAATTTATGAAGAGAATGAAGAGAGCAAAGGCATTCAAGAGGCAAAGCAGCTAAGACATTTTTAAGGCATATAAGAGGATTTCACTTGCAGTAAACATATTTATTTCAGTATCATGGCATCTTCATCTTCTACACTTGAATTTATTGCAAACCCTACTGTGGTAGAGAACATTAAGCGCCCTAGTGTTAGGGTTTCAAGCAGATCCGAAGCAAATATGAACTAACAATTATATGCAGATTTAAATACTAAAGATAAAAAAATAAAACAGGACACAGATAACATAGAGATTTAACGTGGTTCACCCAGAATGGGTTACGTCCACCATACACAGTCGTCCAATCTTTCTTATTATCCAGCAAAAATAGTATATCAACCTTACAATGCCTTAAGCATCCCAACCGCTTATAACATGCATTTTTAGGGCAAAAACAAAGTCAACCTTTTTAGGGTTTTATTACAATGTCAGTTTTCATCAAAAAAAATACCAAAAAAAAATTTTTCTCGGGGGCTCTCGCCCCCGAACCCCTGCTTTTCTCAGGGGCCGCCACCCCTGAACTCCTACCTAAGGCCCGGCCTGACCCTGGACCCTGGCGAAAATACATACTGAGTGTACAATACTTTGCTAATTAGTCACCACATTTTAATAATCTCCCACTTGGAGACTAATTAGGCTCCACACTGAACAATCTCCCACTTGGAGACTGATACTACATGACACCACTGTACATGTAGCATCTGCTGGATAAAACACTAGGAATCGACTGGTATAAATTCCATAATTAGCAATCAAGAAGACCAATAGAAATTGATGAAGAAATCAGCTTCTCCTGTGGAACTGCCTTCGTGAACATATCGGCAGGATTCTCACTTGTGTGAATCTTCTCAAGCCGTAACTGACCCTCCTCCAAAATAGTCTTTATAAAGTGGTACCTGAGCTAAATGTGCTTTGTCCTTGAATGAAAAGCAGAGTTCTTTGCAAGATGAATGGCACTTTGGCTATCAATATACAATGGGAGATCCTCCTGTGTCTAACCCAATTCCTCCAGAAAACATTGTAACCAAATCATCTCCTTGCTGGCTTCTGTAGCAGCAACATACTCAGCTTCAGTGGTTGAAAGTGCAACAACCTTTTGCAGCCTAGAAATCCAACCGATTGCAGTTCCCCCTATAGTAAAAACATACCCTATAGTACTCCTCCATGAATCAATATCACCCGCCAGATCAGAGTCAACAAATCCACTCAGAGTAGCATTAGATCCTTTGAAACATAATGCCTTCGTAGTAGTTCCTTAAATATCGAAGAATCCATTTCATAGCATTCCAATGTTCCATACCCGGATTACTCATAAACCTGCTCACAACTCCCATTGCATGTGCAATATTTGGCCTTGTGCATACCATTGCATACATCAGACTACCAATAGCTGATGAATACGGGATATTAGATATTTTATTAACCTCTTCCTGTGCCTTTGGACACATCTCCTTAGTCAATTTGAAATGACTAGCCAAAGGTGTACTAACTGCTTTTGCATCCTGCATGTTAAACTTTTTCAACACCTTTATATACTCACTTTGGGACAAATTCAAGGTTCTATTTTTCCTGTCCCGTGTAATCCTCATACCAAGAATTTTCTTAGCTGCACCCAAATCCTTCATAGCAAATGACCTGGCTAATTTTTGTTTAAGATCATTTATATGTTGCATGTTAGACCTAGCAACAAGCATGTCATCAACATAAAGCAACATGATAATATAACTGCCATTATCAAATCTCTTAAAATATACACAATGGTCAGAATGACATCTATGATAACCGTGTTCAGCCATGAAACTATCAAATTTTAAATACCATTGTTGAGGTGCTTGCTTTAGGCCATACAGACTTTTCTTCAACCCGCACACCAAGTTCTCCTTACCTTTGACCTCATATCCCTATGGTTGCAACATGTAAATTTCCTCCTCCAAATCTCCATGGAGAAAAGCTGTTTTGACATCTAATTGTTCAAGATGTAAATCATCTACAGCCACAAGACTAAGTACAGTTCTAATTGAAGTCATTTTTACAACTGGAGAAAATATTTCATCATAATCTATACCCTTTTTCTGTGCAAAACCTTTTACCACAAGTCTGGCCTTATATCTTTTTTGACCTCCTTCCTCCTCCTTCAGCTGATAAACCCATTTGTTAGGCAAGGCTCTTTTTTCTGCAGGTAAAGAGACTAAGTTCCAAGTCTTATTTTTCATCAAGGAGTCCATCTCCTCTTTCATGCCTAACTCCCACTGTTGTTTGGCATCTACCTGCATTGCTTCTTCATATTCTTCTGGTTCACCAGAATCCATTAATAAAATAGAATATAAAGAAGGAGAAAATCTTTCAGGGGGTCTACTTGTCCTCGTAGAACGTCTAACACTTGCAAGATTTTGTGGGACAATCTGTTGTTGCTGAGCATCAGGTACCTGTGGCATTTCATTTTCAGGAATCTCATCCAACACCACATATTCTTGTTTGTCCTGTTCATGCTTCTTTTCCTGCATCTATTCTTTATACATAACCTTCTCATTGAATATAACATCTCTACTTCTAATTATTTTCTTATTTTCAAAATCCCATAACCGATAGCCATATTCATCTATCCCATATCCAATGAAGGTACATTTCTGAGATTTAGCATCAAGCTTGGTTCTGTTTTCTTTATCAAAATGGACAAAAGCTTCACAACCAAAAGTTTTTAGAAAAGAATAATTTACCTTTTTACCAGTCCATGCCTCCTCTAGAATACCACCATCTAAAGGGATTGAAGGTCCTCTATTTATCAAATAGACAATGGTATGTACAACATCTGTCCAAAAATGTAAGGGCAATCCAGCATGCAATCTCATGCTCCTCGCGCGTTCCATGATAGTCCTATTCATTCTCTCTGACACACCATTTTCCTATGGAGTTCCTGGAACTATCTTTTGCTTTCGAATCCCATTTAAGGAGCAGTAATCTTCAAATGATTTGCTACAATACTCACCTCCATTATCTGATCTGAGACACTTCAACTTTTTTCCTGTCTCATTCTCAACCAAAGCTTTCCATTTCTTAAAAGTTTCAAAAACATCTAATTTTTGTTTTAGGAAATATACCCATATTTTTCTAGTTGAGTCATCAATAAAAATAACATAATAACAAGAGCCACCAAGAGATGATACCTGAGCCGATCCCCATACATCTAAATGTACAAGCTCTAACTTCTCGTTGTTCTTCTCTTTCCCAACCTTGAGAAATCTGACTCTTTTCTATTTACCATAAACACAGTTTTCACAGAACTCTAAATCAATCTTCTTTAGTCCCGGCAATAGATTTTTGGAGTGAAGAATTTTCATCCCTTTCTCACTCATGTGCCCAAGCCTATGGTGCCACATTATTGAATCTGTTCTTGCAACATTTATTATTGTTGTCCCTGCAGTAACTTTATCTGTAGCAGCTAGGGTAGAGTAAGTGTTACCTGTACACAGATATAATGTGCCTACCTTCGCACCTTTAGCTATTACTAATGATCCTTTAACGACCTTCCACATACTGTCTGCGAGGGTAACTATGCAACCTTCACTACCTAGTTGCACTGTAGAAATTAAATTTCTTCTTAAATTAGGAACATGTCTTACCTCTTGCAGAAACTAGTCATTTCCATTCTGCAACTTGATCTTTATCTTTCCTTTTCCAACAATTTGACAGGGCTCATCATCACCCAAATATACCTGTCCAAAATCACCTTGAACATAATCTAGAAAATATTTTCTATGGGGTGTAGCATGAAATGAAGCCCCATAATCTATTACCCAGGAATCATTAACATTATCCAAACATAAGATTAAAGCATCTTGTAAAGTATTACTTGCAATATTAGCTTGCTTACTTCATTTTCATTTTTGTCTCCTTCTTTGTTTTTCTGAGACCAACAGTCTTTCTTTAGATGACCAGGCTTTTCACAGTACCAGCAATCTTTCTTTCCTCTAGATTGAGAGCATCCTTTTTTTGACTTCCCTCATGACTTCTCATTCCCAAGGCCTTTTCCTCTTTCCTTTGATCTTCCTCTATTCTCCACATTCAAAACACTACTCGATGATGTTGGAGTCTCACCTATGCTTTTCCTTCGCATTTCCTCGCTTCGGATAACACCAACAATATCATCAAATACCAAAGTATTTTTACCAGAGACAGAGTTACTTACAGCCATAACCAAGCTATTCCAGCTTTCTGGCAAAGAACATAAAATCAAGAGAGCCCTAACCTCTTCTGCAAAGGTAATTTTTACCGAAAACAGTTGACTGATAATTGTATTAAATTCATTTAAGTGCTCCGCTACAGATCCTCCCTTACTCATTTTCAAATTAAACAAATGCTTCATAAGAAATACTTTATTCGAAGCCGAGGGTTTCTCATACAACTTAGCCAATGTTGCCATCAAATCTACAACCATTTTTTCTTATGTTATATTGAATGCTATAGATGGCGCAAGGCACAATCAAATGGATCCCAGTGCCTTTCTATCTAAAATGTCCCACTCTTCATCTGAAATTGTGGTCGCTTTCTTTGTCTTTCCTTCCAATGGCCGCCACAAATCCTTTTGATACAGGTAATCCTCCATCTATATTTTCCATAACTGATAATTCTGGCCGTTAAACTTTTCGACCTTGGATTTGGAATCCTCCATTGCTCCCACTAAAATCTGAAAGTCTTGCCAATTTATAGAAAACCTTGCTCTGATACCAATTGTTAGGGTTTCAAGCAGATCCGAAGCAAATATGTACTAACAATTATATGCAGATTTAAATACAAAAGATAAAGAAATAAAATAGGACATAGATAACACAGAGATTTAACGTGGTTCACCCAGAATGGGTTACGTCCACCATACACAGTCGTCCAATCTTTCTTATTATCCAACAAAAATAGAATATCAACCTTACAATTCCTTAAGCATCCCAACCGCTTATAACATGCATTTTTTGGGCAAAAACAAAGTCGGCCTTTTTAGGGTTTTATTACAATGTCGGTTTTCATAAAAAAAAATACCAAAAAAAAAAATTTCTCAGGGGCTCCCGCCCCCAAACCTCCACTTTTCTCGGGGGCTGCTGCCCTTGAACCCCTGCCCGGGGCCTAGCCCGGCCCCGGACCCTGGCGAGGATACGTACTGAGTGTACAGTACTTTGCTAATCAGTCACCACATTTCAACACCTAGACCCGTGTTTAAAATCATTCTTGATATTGCTAAGCAAGATGATTCCATCAAAGCCTTTTCTAAGATTTCAAAGGGGGTTGCTTTTGCCAAAAACCTGAGGATTTATATTCACTACAACATAGAGAATTTAGGGTCTGATGATTTGAAAAAAATGTATGAAGATGTTATAACTAATGAACAAAGTTTAGTCCAGTCGAAGCATAAGATTGTTAAGGATTTAGGACTTGTTGAAATTCTAAACATTCCTGAATTTCTAGATGAGATAGTTTGTTTTGTACTGAGCAGAGTTCATGGGGAGTTTATGTGGCTAGATTCTATTTTTAAAATTTCTAAGGAAGCAATCAAGGCAGTTACTGGTTTACCCTCAATTGGTACTAGGCCTGACAAAAAGAAGAAGATACCAAACAAGGGTGTTATGGACCTAACTAGAGCTACATATGACAACATATCTCTTAGGGTTAGTGATATCACTGATGCAAATGTGAAATATGTGAGCATGGTATTTGGATACAAAGTTACTCATGCAAATAGGTTAAATTTTGTTTCTAGCTTGTGTATACATAGTGCATATGAAATGGTCAAGAAAAATGTTAATATTGATATATGTGAATGGCTTAAGGATGAACTACTAGATAACTTGAAGAAGATTAAGGGTGACAAGAAGGGAACATTCCATTTTGGGAATCTACTTATGTGTTTAATGCTTTAATTTACCAAGGAGATACTCGGCATCGATCACAAGTAATTTTTACATGACATCCTTGTAGATAGATAGATCATGGAAGCTATTATCGACATAGGTGCTAACAGTGATAACATTGTAGCAGACAATTTCAAAAACTTTCAAACCAAAATGAAGGCTAGAGAAAGGATATCGTAGAGTATTGTGGATAAGTATGTCAAGCAAATTTGTTTTGTAATCAAAATAGATGAAACATGGATGTCAGTTGTTACTCCTAGAACTATTTGGATAACAGAGATGGGATATGAAGTTGATCTGAATGTTCTTGAGACTTATGCTAAGACACTTCTTGATGCACTAAGGAAACCATCTGAAGAAATTTTTGGTAGTGCTAAGACTATTGAGAGTGTTGTTTTGATGCAAAAGAAGAGAAAAATAAGAGAAAAATTCATCAGAGATGCATCCAAATTAGCTAAAGAAGTTAAGGAAAATGTAATGAACTTAAGTGGTATTTCTGCTAGTGAACTAGAAGGATTGGAACTGGTAGCTCATGTTTCACCAGTTGTTACTTCTTCGGATATAGACAATGGTAAGGAAACAAAGTTCAAAAGAGTTGAAAGGAAAAGGAAAAGGAAACCTTCACCGGATCAGAGAAGCAGCAGGCTATGAGAGAGCCCAAGAAGAAGTTAACTCCAAAGAAGAAACAACAACCTAAGACACCAGATACCCTTACACCAAAGGAATTGATCAATGAAATAACACAAGAAGGTAATCTTAACAATGTGAATAAATTTTATCATTCTTTCAAGGAGTATGACAAGGAAATGATAGAGGAAAGCATCATTTTGCATCTTGACATATACAAGAAAGTTTTGATTGAGGTTATGGATGTTTTGCCTAATGATCTTTATCTGAGACTTGAGGCTAAAAGAATGTCAGTATTAGAATTGGATAAAAGGTTAAAGGTTGAAGCTTTGTTGGTTGTTCACCCTTTTAATTCTAGGGAGGAGATTGATGAATTTATTTCTGAAGCCAACTAGTCAGTTTTTGTGAGTGGTCACCGACAGGTTAGTATAATGGCTAGGAGAATGAAAGAAATAGCAGATGAAACCACAAACAAATGGGACATATTTTTTGTTGAAAAAGAAAAGAAAGAAGAAAGGGATAGACATAAAATAGATAAGTCTTTTGCAAAGGTATATCAAAAGGATAAAGGTAAAAGTAAAATTGGTAGTGTACCTATTATAAAGGTCATAGATAACCTTTCTCCACCAGCATAGGACACCCCACCAATAACTTCAGGGACACCGGTACATACAGACAGTCAACCGGATAAGAAGGTTGAAGAAATAACTCATGATGATACTAATCCGGATTCTGAAATTCTCTTTACTATGAATGTAGATACACGAGATTTTAATATTGTTATGGATAAAGGTACTATAGAGGTTAAGACAACTGATGCTATGAATGTTGAGATCTCTGAGTCACCAATTAACACTGCTGACTCTCAGAACATTGAAATATCGGTTGGAGATAAGAAATTGGACATTGAGAAACTAGCAGAAGTAGAGGTACATACACAAACTAAGAAACCAATAGAAACTATAAATAAAGAGGAAATAAATGATGGTCACAAGGAAGAAATTGTTAAGGTAATTGGGCAAGTATCTATTGAAAGGAAAGTTATTGTAGAACCGAGCACATCCACAGGAGAATTCAGGCCTACTAATGTAACATATGTTCTTCTGGATTCAATAAAGAGGATAAAATATTGTAATGCTTTAGCATTTAAGGCCATTGATGACACATTGCCTATTTTGAAGATGATTGCACCAACCTGTAAGATAGATCATATTGATGATTCTTTAGGTAAATTGGACGCATTGTCTAAATTTATTGCTTCAAATGTTCTAACTATAGATAAGGTAAATGACGAAACTATTAAGGAAAGAGTAGATAAAGAAAAAGGTGAATTCTTTGAGAAAACTATCAAAGACTATACTAAGCACATGGATTCCTTATTTCCAGTACTTAACTCAACAATTTTGGAGTATAAGGAATTGTATAGACAAGCTTGCAAAACTCACCACCTAACTGCAGATATTGATGAAGAGATTAAGAAAATACAGAAGGAGATAGATGACATAGCAGACAACATGATAGGTTCTTCAAAACTTACCTCAGTTTTTGAACAAGAAATGGTAGTTTTTAAGGAAAAGATTGAGAAATTGGAGCACGAAAAAGCAAGGATAAAGATGAAGGCCCGGGAACTGAAAAACAAACTTGGTCCAAGATTAGATAGTCTTATAACTCAGCAGGTTGAGCTATCTAAAGCATCAAATCAAGGAGACCAATCACCGAAGCAACAGATGCACTATCTGACCGACATGATCCAGCAAACAAAAACCTTTATCTCTGACAGTAACAAATTCATGCAGAGCCTGAATCTAATTTTGGTGGATATTTTTCAACTCGTACTCAACCGGTTACAGACTATGAGGTAGAGTTTTGTATTCTTGACTCTTTTTGACATCCTTTGTCATTAATTCCAAAGGGGGATTAGTATGGAGAAAAATGTATGCACAGAAGAGATGACTTGCTCAGGGAGAGCACACTTCTTTTGGATTAGTTTTTGGATTTCATTTTGGATAATAGTTTTGGATTTTTCTCATGAGTGTTGCCATCAATGCCAAAGGGGGAGAATGTTGGCATTGTACACTCTTATGAGAATGGTTGATGCTGTCATTGATGGCAACCAACCGGTAATAGGATTATACAAGTTCACCGACATCGCAGACATCATCTATCGACATCGACAGGCACAACTAGTTTACATCAGCAATAAAGAATACCGCCACTCAGGCCGACATGAGACAAAGTTTTGTTTATGCGAACTATATTGTATTGTAATATTATTTGTAAGCCAACATGATGTATTGTAAAGACTCATATATGTATGAGATCTTATAGGTCATTTTGATATATAGGTTAGAGAAGATAGCGGAAGGATTTTGTAACAAGGTTATGTGAGCGGATATCATTTGGTGGTAGGTTTTTGGTTAAGGTTTCTGGCTGAGCTTAAACTAGTACTGAACCAAGCATTTGAGATGTTATTTTTAGTAGTACATCATCTTGGATTTAATTATCCATATTGTAGTCAGTGAGACTCTTTCATTGAGGAGTGCGCTCTAGGCTATTGGCCTTCTTGCATGTGCAGGCCCCTATTGTAAGCAATATTTATTCATATTGGCCAATGAGTAAATATTATGGGTCAAAAATCCCACCAAGGTTTTTCCCTTACTGAGTTTCCTCACCAAAATATCTTGTATTATGGTGTGCATTTATGTTGTCTCTATTATTTCTCTTTGCTACATTATTACTTATTTACTGGTACATTAATTTGGGTTAAAAATTTATAAATAATTTCAAATATTTCATTAACTGGTTAGACACTGAGTCACCCCCCCCCCTCTCAGTGACTTTGGGATTGTCATTGCATCTAACAACATCAACCTTGGTACAATATAATTAAGGTTGGCTCAAGACATATCACCTAATTACAAAAATACAACCATACACACTACAATATCACATACGGACCAAAACAATGTCAACTAAGACATAGCATGGACCTAAATCACCACCTCAAATATGAAACACCTCCAAGAATTATGCATCAAACATTTGCAACATGCTACAAGCATCATGTCAGCCAAGAACATGAAGAATACCACCGAACTAAACAAAATTATCAATAACGCATTCATTGATCAATGCTGACCACCAACATGAATAAAACATGATCTAGAAACATCCACAAGTATCATGAATTACCACAACAACATCTACACCAACTCAAATTACTAGTATCATTATTATCACCATACCAAAATTCAAGAACATTAACTGAACTGACTATCAACTAAGAAAAATCACTTGTGGAGCTCCTAACCATGAACCACTTGAATTGAGGATGCACATCAACATCCCAGACATAATTCCAAATTTTCAAACCAAGATATTACAACGTATGTAGATAAATGCAGATCAAAATACTGAACATTGGTATCACTGGACATTAGAAAAACTAGCCACAACAAGATACTCATAACACACTCAAATATTCATGCGGACGTCTAACACTTGCACTAAATCAACTAGAGATATCACTCCACAAACACTGATCATCAATATACAACATAAAACAATTAACTAAACTCCTCTGCATCACTGCACTAGATAGAGAAAATATGTTGACAACAATGACAACACATTTCTTAGATATCATTAAAGCACATATTTGCAGCATACCAATAATAATATCCATCAATCTCCCCCTTTGGAATTGATGGCAACATATGATGTGAAAAATAATCAATGTCAAAGAAATCAACAACTCTCTCAGAAAACTCTCTCCCACTACAAATATTCTCTCCCTTAAATCATTACACAATTTTTCACATGAATCTCTCCCCCTTTGATAGCAATGACAAAAACACATATTTGCAAACACAGAATCTCACGAATCTCAACATCTAACTACTCCCCCTGAGTAGCAGCCACCTCATCGATTCGGATCATAAGATATGACTGTGAAATGCACCAAACTGATGCATACCAATAGACCTTAGTTTTTATCAAGAGAGGAAATCACCCCTAACTTCTCTTTGAGATACTAAAAAATATCCTTAGGTAAAGGATTCATGAAAATATCTGCAATCTGTTCCTTTGAGGATACATATTCCAACCTGATTTCTTTCTCATTTGCCTTCTCTCTCATAAAATGAAACTTGATAGATATATGCTTATTCTTTGAATGCAACACCAGATTCTTAGAAATGTTAATAGCACTTTAATTATCATAGTAAATAGAAATAGGCTTATTATACATAATTTAAATATCCTTCAACATCTACTTCATCCAAACCACCTATGTACAATTGCTAGCAACAATAATATATTTTTCCTTTGCAGTAGATAAAGAAATGAAAGTCTGCTTCTTACTCAAACATAAAACCAATCTCTTACCCAAGAAAAATGCACCACCACTAGTACTCTTCTTGCCATCAACATCTCCTGCCCAATCGACATCAGTAAAGGCATTCAAAGTAAAATCATTATCCTTAGGGTACCATAAACCAAAATCAATAGTTCCTTTCAAATATCTAAATATTCTTTTAAAAGAAACAACATGAGGTTCTTTAGGATCAGCTTGAAATCTAGCAACAAGCTAAACAACATTCATGGTATTCGGTCTAGTCTAAGTTAAATGTAAAAATCTACCAATCATAGATATGTATATGGTCCGATTTTCCTTAGGGGAATCATCATCCTTATTCAACTTACATCCAGTCACCATAGGAGTACCAACTGGCTTTGAATCTTCTAATCCAAACTTCTTCAACAATTCCTTCACATACTTTGACTAAGATATGAAGATACATTTATCTAACTGAGTAGTTTGCAATCCTAGAAAGAATTTCATTTCACCAATCATAGACATCTCAAATTTATTTTGCATCTCATCAGCAAAATTCTTACACAAAATATCATTACCTCCAAAAATGATGTCATCAATAAAAAATTCAACAATAAAAATGTTATCATGATCAATATTGAAAAATATATTACTATCAATAGTACCTTTGTTGAATCCTAGCTTCAATAGATACTTATCCAATCTGGCATACCAAGCTCTGGGGGCTTGTTTCAATCCATACAATGTTTTCTTCAACTAGAAAACCATATCTTTTTCATCAATCAATTTAAATCCATGGGTAAATGCACAAAGTTGGGTCCCAATCCCGCAGAAGTCCGCGGGTTGGGAAAAGAGCTCGCTAGAAACGGGTGCCCGATTTTTACAAATTGAGCACTCGTTTCTCTTTGGGTGCCTGAGCCATTCAAAAATAGGTGCACTTTTTTTAGAAACGTGTTCCCGTTTTGGTTTGGGTGCCCGAAGCTAAACGGGCGCCCGTTTCTCTTTCAACGGTACAAAATGAAATGGGTGCCCAATTGTTAAAATTAGGAGCGGGAAACAACCCTTAGCATTGTTTATTGCTTCGGGATAGGCTTGGTCCCACCAAGCCTATGCTTGGACCTCCAAAAAATGACTAAGGTCAAACAACATCAGATTTCTACCTTGGCCTAATTTGTTGAGGGCCTTTCTGATTGAATTTTTTTACGAAACGAAAACCCATTAGAGTTTCCAATGTCATGATTTCGGGAATATAAATTTCATAGTGATAAGATTATTTTTACTATTTTTGTATTATTTATTAATCAAAAGTGGAACCTAAAGCTAAAATACCAAGGTTCACTAAACCTTTAATAACTTTTTTGTTTTTAGGATTTTAGAAAAATAAATTATATGACATCAATCTACATACAATTCTTTTGAATATTAAAAAAAAAATTGAAAAATATGAAATTTTTATCAAATTATGGTGGTCGTACACCCGATGTTTTGAAAATATACTTTATTGTCAGTTAAAAATTAATTAAAAAAAATAAGCAAAAATATTCTCATCAATATTTGGTGTCTTAGGTATCGTTTCCCAGAAAAATTTGCAAAAATTCATTTATTTGCATCAAAAAAGTGTGGTCGTACACATGTGGTATGGTCCTGAAACAGGCATTTTGAAAAAGTGGTTTTTAAACATGCCTACTAAAAAGTGATTTCTACCATGTGGGTATTAAAATAAATTGCATATCTGAAAAGTAGACTCCGAGCACTACATTTTCTATTACTGAAGTTTTTTGAGATTCAATCTCTAAGTGCATCAAATTTTGACATCAATCGACAGAAAATTTGAAAAATAGAGAAAAGACTTCCACTTTTTGCCCAAAAGTGGGACTCAACTTTTTGCAGCCACCCCCATCTGGTTTCTCAATGTACACTTCCTCTTCCAACTCACCATTTAGAAATATTGACTTGACATCCATTTGATATACCTTGAAATCCATGTAAGCAGCATAAGCAAGAAATAATCTTACAACTTCAATTCTTTCCATTGGAGAAAAAGTCTCCTCAAAACCAATTCCTTCCATCTATGAATATCCTTTACAAACAAGTCTTTCTTTATTCCTAACAACTTCTCCTTCCTCATTTAATTTATTCTGGAAGACCCATTTAGTTCCAATTACATTTTTGTCTTTAGGTTTGGGTACCAAAAATCCTTGAATTAATCTTTTCAATCTGATTCAATTCTTCTTCCATCGCTTTAACCCAATGTTCATCTTTACATGCTTCACTCACATCCTTAGGTTCAATCTTAAAAATCAAACAATACTCAACTTGATCTTTTGCAATTCTTCTCCTAGCCTGAACACCTTTATTTTATCTCATATTGTGCACCTGATTTGTTGGAGGCCTGCAAGACAACAAGAAAACATCAAATTCACCCATGAAACATTATATCAATAAATCTAAATGAAGAAAACATGTTCATAAAATCAAATTTCTCGAAACCGTCTCATGGTCCTCTATCTCCAAGGATCTTCAAGATTCAAGGTGGCTCTCAGCTTGGAAGAGCACTTGATCTTTTAGATATCAACCTAAAGAATGAGATATGAAGAATGATCTAGATCAAAATGGATGCAACTAAGTGTTAGGATTAATGACAGTCCCAAAGATAGTAAGAGGGGGGGTGAATCAATATCTAATTGGTTAACAGAATATTTGACCTTATTAAGTATTTTGCATTCCAAAATAGTGTACCGGTAAATAAGAGTTAATGCGGTAAATAGGAACAATAAAGACAGCATAGAAAACACACCATAGCACAAGATGTTTAACGAGGAAACCCGATGTGGGAAAAACCTTGGTGGGATTTGTGACCCACAATATTCACTCACTGGCCAATGAATAAATATTACTTACAATGAGGTGCCTGCACATGTAGGAAGGCCAACTGCCTAGAGCTCACTGCTCAATCTACAAAATGGTAGTCTCACTGACTTACAAAATGGATTATGTGAATCCAATATAATTTACTGCTCTAAATCAGCATCAACTATGCCAGGTTCAGTACCGGTTTAAGCTCATACTATAACCATAAACCTTATACAAAATCTGCCTTATGCATTCACATATATCTTCCTTAATATTCGCTCCTCCTTCTTTCTTCTTCTTACAAAATGATTTACAAGATCTCATACATATATGAGTCTATTACAATATGCCATGTCAACTTTACAAAAGATAATTACATTTAAATACAATAAATAAAAGTTTATTCCTATCGGCTAGGGTATCGGTGTGCATTGTTGCCGCTACCGGTGAAGTGCCTGTCAGTGGTTTACCATATGAATGCCACAAGGTTGCCTGAAGGTTGCCACAAGGTTGCCATCAATTACAACACCTTCAATTCTCATTAGAGTGTATAATGCCAACAATCTCCCCCTTTGGAATTGATGGCAACACTTATGAGAAAAATTCAAAAAGTGAAGTCCAAAAATTTACCAAAAATATGTGCTCCCCCTGAGTAGATGATCTCCTCTGAATAGCCATTTTTCTCTGTCCACTACTCCCCCTTTGACATCAATGAAAAAGGTTGTCAAAAATTGTCAAACGAGTGCAAAATTTCACCTTGAGGTTTGTAACTGGTTGGTTACAATCTAAAATATATCAGCCAAAACCAAGTTTTAACTCTTTATGAATCTGTTGTTGTCATTAATGGTTGCCTTAGCATATGGTTGCCTCAGCATATGCTCTTCCACTGACCTTTCCCCTTGAATTAATGCCTTAGAGATCTCATTTCTCAGAGAGATAAGGTTATCCAGTTTGGGACTAAGTTTATACTTAAGCTCTCTGGCATTTACCTTGATCCTTGCATTTTATTTCTCTAATTTCTCCAACTTTTCTTCAAATCCTGCTATTCCTTGCTCAATAACTGATATAGGTTCGAATAAACCAATAATGTTATCAGCTATATCATCTATTTGCTTTTGTACTCTGCTTATTTCTTTTTCAATGTCCCGAGTCAACAAATGTGGCTTACATGTATCCCTGTACAGTTCCTTATATTCCAAAATTGTTGTATTTAGTGCTGATAAAAGTGTGTTAATGTGTTCAGTGCACTTCTTTATTATGTCCTCAAAGAATTTTTCTTTTTCTTTATCCATTTTCTCTTTGAATGTATCCTCATTTATTTTGTCAATTGTTATTACATTTCCAGCAATAAATTTAGACAATGTGTCTAACTAACCTAAAGAATCCTTTACATGATCTATATTACATTTTGGTGCAATCATCTTAAGAATAGGTATTGTATCATCAATTGCCTTGTAGGCAAATGCATTACAATCAGTTATCTTTTTAATAGAGTCCAGTAGTACCTCTATCACATTTGTAGTTCTGAATTCACTTAGTGAAGTACCTAATGTTTGACCAACTGCCTTTATTATTTCAGTGCTTCCAGTATTAGTAACCAATTTGCTTGTATCAACCTCCGGTGGATCAGTGTGAGTTTTCATTTCAACTAGCAATGGTTAGGTTTCTCAGTGATTACTGGTTTCACTATCTCAATATGTACCTGTGTCTCTGTCGATTTCTCTGTTGGTTTCTCGGTGTTATCAACTATCGGTATCCTTGTCTCTATCTTTGTTTTTGTAGGTTTTCAGTGTTAGCATCAATACTGCCAATATTCATTCCTCTGTCCAAAGGTTTCTCTAAATTCTCTGTTTGTTCTATTTGTATTTCAACCTCAACATTTTTTGTTGGTTGCTTAGCAATGTTCCCACTGTCAACAATATCATTCTGTACCTCTGTGTTGTCCTTGTCCACAATAATGTTCACTTTTTGAGTATCAACATTCACGGTGAATAGAATTTCTGATTCAAGGTTGGTGTCATCATGTGTTATGTCTACATTTTAAGTAGTCAGTATGTCATCAGTATGTACCGATGTAGTAACCAAGGGTGGTGGTAAGTTGCCAGTTATTTCGATGTTTGGTATTCCATCAGCTTTACCTTTCC
This sequence comes from Cryptomeria japonica, assembly GCF_030272615.1. Lineage (NCBI taxonomy): Eukaryota > Viridiplantae > Streptophyta > Pinopsida > Cupressales > Cupressaceae > Cryptomeria > Cryptomeria japonica. The sequence goes on along the minus strand of NC_081408.1, from coordinate 176,643,818 downwards.
CTTTGTCCTTGTCCTTCTGATATACCTTAAATGTTTTCTTAGGTCGGTTCAATTCTTCCTATTTTTCCTTTTCTACAAAAAAGATATCCCATTTATTAGTCATTTCCTCTGCAATTTCATTAACTCTACCAGCCATTAAGCTCACTTGTCGGTGACCACTAGCAAAAACTGATGTATTAGCCTCACAAATTAATTCACCAATATCCTCTTTAGAGCCAACTGGATATATAGCTAGAAGTTTTTCAACCTTAAGTTTCTTGTCTAACTCCATTATTGCAATCCTTTTTGCATCTAACCTTCTATATAGATCATTTGGTAAGTCATCTACAACTTCAATTAACACTTTCTTGTATATCTCCAGATGTAGAATTATATTGTTTTCAATACTTCTTTTCTATATCAATGAATGCGTTATACAATTTGCTCACATTTGCTAAGTTGTTGTCATCAATGATTTCACTCAGTAAATTATCCAAAGGTGGTATAACTTGTTTCTGTTTCCTCTTGGGTGTTAACTTCTTTGCCGGTTGTCTTACCACTTGTTTCTTCTTTCTCAAAGTTCCTGTTTTCTTGAGTGAAGGAGAGGGTACCGGTGAGGGTTTTCTCTTCCTATCAACTCTCTTGAATTCAGCAGGTATCTCACTGTCAGATGATGTACCAACCGGTGAAATGTGTGCCTCTGGTTGCAATCCTTCCAGTTCACTTGCCTTAATTCCAGTAATGTTCATGATGTTTTCTTTGATTTCCTTTACTTGTTTTGATGCACTCCTTATATACTTTTCTCTTTTATTTCTTTGTTTCATCGTTTGTATACCACTCTCAATTGTTTCTGCATTATCAAAAACTTATTTTGTTGGTTCTCTAGGTACTTCTAACAGGGCTTTATCATAATTCTCAATAATATTCACATCAGCCTCATACCCCATTTCAGTTACCCATATAGTTCTAGGAAGATCTGCTTCCATCCATATTTCATCTTTCTTAATCACAAAACATATTTCTTTGTCATATTTGTCTACTATACTTTCTGGTAGTCTCTCTCTGGTTTTCATTTTGGCTTGGAAAGCTTTGAAATATTTAGTTATATTGTTTTCCTTAGCACTACCCATGCCGGTGAAAGCTTCTTGCAATTTTTTACCTACCGGTATGTCATATCCAAATTCTTTCTGTCCAATACCGGGAATTTCTTTTGAGAAATACAACATAAGGCATACCAAAATATTACCAAAACAAAATGTCCCTTTCTTATCACCTTTTATTATTTTTCAGGTTATCTATTAGTTCATCCTTCAGCCATTCACACACATCTATTTTTGCATCATTATTTACCATATCATAAGCACTTTTAATGCAAAGAATAGAAACTAAATTAAGTTTGTTTGCATGTGTAGTCTTGTAACCTAAAATCATACTTATGAATCTCACATTTATATCCTTGATGTCATTTACTCTCAGAGATCTACTATCAGATGTTGCTCTGGTTAAGGTCATGACTGTATTGTTAGGTACCTTATTTGTCTTGTCTAGTCTCCTACCAATTGTGGGTAAACCTGGCACTACCCTAATTTCTTCCTTGGTGAGTTTGCAGACTGAATCTAACCAAAGAAATTCTCCATGTCCCCTACTTAGGACAATTCTCACTATTTCCTTCAGAAATTCAGGGATATCCAAGATTTCCATAAAACCTAAAGTCTCAATAATCTTGTGCTCGGGTTTGACATTTCCATTTTCATCACAGATTATGGTTATAAACATCTTTAACACTTCCTCATAACCTAATTCTTCAATATTGCATTGAATATAAATCCTAGGGTCTTCAACATAAGCTACACCTTTAGGAATTTTTGAAAATGTGCCTATGGAATCATCTTGCTTAGCTATCTCTGGAATAATTTTGAAAACGGGCCTAGGACGTTTCATAATTTCTACAACAGTAGGGTTTGCAATAAATTCAAGAGCAGAAGAGGAAGCAAAAATACCTTAAGCTTCCTGATAATGTTTGAGTGCTTGAAAGAAATCGCTTCACTTCTTCATCTTGAATGTCTTCGCTCAGATTTCACGCTCTCTGCTAGTTTGAATGCTCAGTGAATTATAAAAGATGGAAAATCAATGATTTATAATGACTTTTCTTTCAACAACAGCATTAAATGCTTGTCAATTAAGTGAAACTTAACACATCTGTCGGGAGAGAAGAAGTCTATCTCATCACCATCAACCGAGGGTAAACTGCATGATATTCAACTTGGTGCAATACTCCCAAAGGGTTACTTTTTAGCTAGATGAAGAATCTCTTGCCGGTGGAGTAATACTTTGTTCTACCGGTGAAGGAATAGTCTCATCAACATTCTGATCTATCTTTCTAATCCATTAGTTTGAAAATTCTTTCTTTACCTCATCTACCTTCTCTTTGCCTTTCAAACTGTGTCCTTTATTATTCGCCGGTGAAGTCTTACTTCTACAAAATTTTGCAATATGTCCAATCTTATTAAAAGCATAACAAGTCACATTATTCTTTTGATTAGCCTTTCCATATCCTATGCCAGTTTTTGTTCTGCATTGATTAGATAAGTGTCCAAATCTTCCACAAACATAACATCTCACATTCATTCTATAGTTTTCTGAATTATGACCATTTTTTTTGCATTTGGAACATTAACCAGTGGATGCATTAATGTTTTGATTATTTCTAGATCTACACTAATTTTCTCTATGACCATACTTGTTACAGTTAAAGCATTTCCCATTAAATTTGTAAGCATTAGGTTGTCTTACCGGTTTACTGTGATCATGATTGTTTGTAGTACCAGAACTTTCTCCAACTTCAAATCCAAGTCCATTAGTATCTCCATTAGGTTTCTAACTTTTCAACATATCATCAAGTTCTTCTGAACTTTTCTTGAATTTCTCTTTATGTTGATTTGCAGTAGCCAACTCATTTTCTAGAATTCCCATTTGTCTCATAAGTTCAGTTTTATCATGTTGCATGTGAAGCAGATTTGTGTTCAACATATCATTTTCATGACTAAGTCTTAGATTTTCATTTCCAGCATTGAGTCTCCTAGTCAAGTCATATTCATTCTTCTTCCTATCTTCAATGTCTCTACAAAACCTCATAGTCATATCTTGCATTTCATTTCTCATAGTACTATTTTCTTGCCTCAATTTGTTCACAAGCTCATTAAGAGTTTCCTTTTCATCATCATCACTCTACATCTTCTCATGAAGTTCTTTTCTTTTATTTCTAGCAATAGTAAGATTCTCCTAAATTCCTTGAATGAATTCTTGTGTAGTCCTCAAATCATCTTCTAGTTTGATATTCTTCAACTTCTCTGCATCATAGTCCACAAGCACTCCTTCTAATTGTTTTCTTAAGTTCTCCATCTGCACCAGTGTCAGAATCTTCCTCAAGATGTTAGGCTTTTGAAAATAGAGGACCAGGCTCTGATACCAATTGTTAGGATTAATGACAGTCCCAAAGATACTGAGAGGGGGGGGGGTGAATCAGTATCTAACCGGTTAACTATATTTGACCTTATTAAGTATTTTGCATTCCAAAATAGTGTACCAGTAAATAAGAGTTTATGCAGTAAATAGGAACAATAAAGACAACATAGAAAACACACCATAACAGAAGATGTTTAATGAGGAAACCCAGTGTGAGAAAAAACTCGGTGGGATTTGTGACCCACAATATTCACTCACTGGCCAATGAATAAATATTACTTACAATGAGGTGCCTATACATGCAGGAAGGCCAACTGCCTAGAGCTCACTACTCAATCTACAAAATGGAAGTCTCACTAACTTATAAAATGGATTATGTGAATCCAATACAATGTACTACTCTAAATCAGCATCAACTATGCCAAGTTCAGTACCAGTTTAAGCTCATGCTATAACCATAAACCTTATACAAAATATGCCTTATGCATTCACATATACTTCCTTAATATTTGATCATTCCATCTATCTATCCTCCTTCTTTCTTCTTCTTACAAAATGATTTACAAGATCTCATACATATATGAGTCTATTACAATATTCCGTGTCAGCTTTACAAAAGATAATTACATTTTAATACAATAAACAAAAGTTTATTCCTGTCGACTGGGGTGTCGGTGTGCATTGTTGCCGCTGTCCGTGAAGTGCCTGTCGGTGCCAGTGCTTTACCAGATGAATGCCACAATGTTTCCTGAAGGTTGCCATCAATGACAACACCTTCAATTCTCATTAGAGTGTATAATGCCAACACTAAGATCCTAGTGACTAGATGAAAAACTATTAATATGATATGGATGAAGAACTATGATAGATGATATGCAAGATGGAGGTGTATTTCCAAATCGAAAGATTAAGTGATGTAATTAAGATAAGATGAAGATGAGATATGAGAATGCTATGGAGTTGATATGAAATTAAGCTAAATGATAATCTAAAACATGGTATAATCTAAACTAGGATGCAATTAGGATGTCCTAGATGCTTGAGGGTGAACAATTGGAGCTCCTTGATAACCTACACAACAAAATAACTAAAATATGGATGCAAAATATGATCTCCTAAGATTGAACAAATGGGCTCTGTTTATAGAGAAAATAGAGAAATAGATGGCCAATATTGAGCAATCTTAACAAGGGCTAGGATTGAAAGTTATCAATCCATGAGGGGAATTCTATCAAATCCCAAGTTGACAAATGTCACCTTGAAATGGCTTGAGAGGATGCTAAGAAAGAATTAGATGCTAATTAATCATTAGGGATAATCTCAAGAGATGGCATCATTGGGTAATGCTATTATCCAAGGGAGCATGCTATTGTCCAAGAGGTAAACTCTTGTGCAAAGTTGAGGGATGGCCAAAGGGACAACCATCATGGGCTAGGATGATGTCTTGTAAGAGGAATTAAATTCTCTTTGAGTACTTTGGAGGTTAACTTGTTGAAAGTTAGATAACCTTACAAGTTTGGAAGACTCAATAAGCTAACTTGTTGAAGAAAGTAAAGTCTTCAACGCATTTTGAAGGCTTTCCCCAAATTTGGAGAAGTGACTCCCCCAAATTGAGGGGTGTGACATGATTAGAGGAATTAGGATAGTTAATGAGGGATTAGAGGGGTTCTAGAAGAATATTAGCATACTAATGGAACAATGTAGGAGAATGCAAGTGGAGGGAAATAGGCATTTTTAGATAAAGATTTATTTTAGCCAAAAGGGGTGCAACTTGCATTTGTAGGATTTTGCAAGTGGGGGGGACTATTCACAAATAAATAATGATTTATTTAAATGCAAAGGGATTTTAATCAAATGTAGATTCAATTAAAAGAGAAAGGGGTTTTAATTAAATAAATAAGATTTATTTAATTAAATGGCTAAAGGGGTACTTAATCAAACCTTAGTATAATTAATAGGTTAGGCTAGAAGAAATGGATTTTAATCAAATTTGTAATCTGATTAATAGGTTGATTGGAAGAATAGGGATATTAATTAAACCTTATTCTAATTAATAGGTTAATAAATGATGATTAAATGAATAAAATTCATTTAATTAGTTGTGCAAGTTTTAAGTGTCTACACTTATAATATGATGTTATGAATGATTTAATCTTATATACCTAGGAATCTTAGGATTTTCTTGATTTTTAGACACTTGTGTTCTTCCTTCTACACTTGCACTTGTTCCTTCACCTTGAGTCACTAGATTCATGGAAGCAATCTAAACTTGGTTCTGATTCTGATTTTTCTTTCCATTATCAGAGTTGTCATTTTGATCATCTAAATCATATCTGTAGCATCTGGGTTGATGCTCATTACCTTCATCAACTTTCACATTAGCACTCTCAACTGTCTTCCTCAATCTCTTATTATAGTACCCGTAGGCCTTGCTTTTAGTAGAAAAACCAAGAAATATTCCTTCATCACATCTAGCATCAAATTTTCCTAAATATTCATCCCTTTTGATATAACATTTACTTCCAAAAATCCTAAAATATTTAACAGTAGGAGTATGACCAAACCATAATTCATAAGGATTCTTACCAGTATCACCTTTGATATGCACCCAATTAAAAGTGTAAATAGCAATACTCATAGCTTCTCTCCAATAGACATGCAGAACATTTCCTTCAATCATCATTATTCTAGCAACTTCCTAAATGGTTTTGTTCTTCCTTTCCACAACTCCATTTTGTCGAGGGGTTCTCAGAGCAGATAACTGTCTCTTTATCCCATGCTCTTCACAAAATACATTGAACTCACTAGAGATGAATTAACCACCTCTATCAAATCTTAGACACTTTAGTTTCAATCTTGTCTCTATCTCAACTATAGCTTTGAAAATCTTGAATTTCTCTAACGCTTCTAACTTCTCTCTTAAGAAAGTAACCCACATCATCCTTGAATAATCATAAATAATCAACATGAAATATCTATCTCCTTGAAAGCCTCTAAATCTAGAGGGACCACACAAATAAGTATACACAAGATCCAACAATCCATTAGAAAAATGATTTTTACTTTTGAAAGACTTTGGTTTGCTTCCCTAGTTGACATTATTGGCATATAGAGTTAGTAGGATTCATCAATTTAGGAAGATATCTTACTACATGAGTAGAAATTATCTTCATCATGCTATCAAAATTCACATGACACATCCTTCTATACCATAACCAGCTTTCATCAATCTGAGCAATCAAACAACTTTTACCAGCAACATTCAAGTGAAAGATATTACCTTTTGTCTTTGTACTTGATGCAATCTCATTTTTAGAACTACTCAAGATCCTACACTTCCCATTCTTTAATTGAAGATCATATCCCTTGTAAACCATATGTCCAACACTCAAAAGATTATGTTTTAGGCCTTCTACATATAAGATATCATTAGTATTGTGCTTATCATCAAGAGAAATATAACCTCTCCCACAAATTATACCGACTTTGCAATCACCAAACCTAACAACACTACCATCATACTTTTCCAAGCTCACAAACTTTTTCTTATCACCTTTCATATGATGATAACATCCACTGTCAACCACCCATTCATCATTCTCTTCAACTTGTGCAGCCAAATATCTTTCCTCATTAATGTAGCTAGTAGAATTAGTAGGTACTGGATCACCTTTCTTGATAGCAATAAACACCCATTCATTATCACTTGAATTTCCTTTATTAGATTCATCATTAGTCACACCTTCATTAGTAGCATAATAAAATCTCTTTTGAAATTTAGGCTTGTGGTGTAGTAAAACCTCATCAACAATCTATTCATGACCCTAAGGATTAAGATTAGGATCATTAGGGTGTCTTAGTGTGTCTTGTGTTTCTTGTATGCAAATAAACCCCACCATGTAAGCCCATGTCACCAATTACGCAATTTGAGAAGCCAATTGGGACAATGTGGTAAAAAGGGGTAGTAGATGGTATAGATTTGTGTTTGATAGGTTTTATACATGTTTCTTGTGTGTTTGGTTGATCCATGTATGTGGATTCCAATCCTAGCCAATATGACAACTTTTTTTGCAAAATTGGAAAAATGCAACTTTTGAGTGCAAAAGTGCAACTTTTTGAAATTCGGTTGTGGAAAGCCTTTCAATGGCCCCAACCTACTCCAAATTTGGTGGTCAACCATTGGAGAGTTGTATAAACCTTTTGGACATGATCTGATAACACCATTCATGGAGTAGATATGGGGATGAAATATTTTTCTTCTAGTGGTGATCTAAGGTCTTAACTATTCTGGAGTAGAGAGAACCCTCTATTCTTCTGATTGTAACCCGGAAATTGAGGGTTTGGAGAGGGTTTTGAACAAAATTGGCCTTATCTTGCACTCATGTCCATTAGAAGACTCTTCCTTTGGAAGTATGCAGGATAATCCTCTGTACTTTAGTTTTTTCATGGTTGGTTGCAAGGGGAACTTGTTTGTGTGGAGAAAAGAGCAAGTTTAGGTAGGCATCTCTATGAGACTACCTAGGACAGGATTTAGGACAGTCATCATAAGTTGTCATAGCGGTGGATTCCAGGTGTTCAACCCTAGAATTAGAGGTTTCTCACTATTCCCCAAATTCCCATAAATTTTATTTTTCATTTGGTGTACCGGTAAAGGTAGTTGCTTTGGAAAATAGGCCTAATTGTCCCTATTAGGACTCTTAGCCTCTAAAGGGAAATGACCTTGTGTAATTGCAGATCTGGCCAAACCATTTTGGGGATCATTATAACTTCCAAAAGGGTGCCTGAAATGAAAACAAAATTGTATGGGTGTGTGGAACATTTTTTAGATAAAGCCAAAACACCGGTATAGTAGGGCTACAAGCTAAGGGGGTAGATTTCCAAAGAAGGTATAAGGAATTGGTGCCCAAAAACAAAACTAGCATTTGGAATAGTTCTTAGATGTCATGTATTGGCCAATTCCAAAATCCCTAAGAGTAGGAATTACCGGTAAGGCATGTTTGGGGTTTTGAAGCCTTTTACTCATCTTGAGTAGGCCCAAGCCTAGTGAATGTGTGTGTAGTTTCATCCAAGATGTGGAGTCCTTCCTTGTAGGACCCTTGTGATTAGTTGAGGGGCCACTAGCCTAACCTTGTTTGGACTTGTCCTTAGGAGTTTGGGTAGGGCTCTGCATCAAGTGGTATCAGAGCAAAGGAGTGTTCTTTGGATAGAAGGAGAAGACAAGATGTCGGAAGAAGAAGGATCCCATGAGGCACCTTCAAGAATGACCAATATGGAGTTGAATGTCTTGGTAAAGAAGAAGATGGCAAAGAGAAAACTAGTCAGGGCTGAGAATCAGGCTTTGAGAAATGAGATGGATCGGTTGAAGGACAAAGTGGAGAGGGCAGAGAGAGACACTGGAGAAGAAGGGGATGAAGAGGAGATCCCTATGTAGGAAGAGCTAGAGGTACCAATAGAATAGATACCCCTTATGAGTGTCCTCAAGTCCATGGAAAGAAGAATAATGGATGTTAAGATGGATCTGCCAGTATTTGCAAGCAAGATGGAGCCTGACATAGTGATGGAGTGGATAGACTCCTTGGACAATTTTTTTAAAAGTGAAGACATACCAGACCACTAGAGGGTGAAGTTGGCCCAATCCAAAATGAAAGGGGTTGCAATGACTTGGCGGACTTTCATCCAAGATGAGAGGGTGAAAGAGGGAAAGAGAAGAGTAGCTACATGGAAGAAGATGATGGATTTGGTGAAAGAAGCCTATGTCCCAATGGATTACAATATCCAATTGCATAGGAAGAGATAGAATTTGAAACAAAAGGAGATGGACGTGAGTTCCTATACCGAGGAGTTCATGAAGTTGTGTGTAAGGACCATAGTGAAAGAGAGTGAATATGAGAAGGTGGCAAGGTATCTCAATGGGTTGAGATTTATAATCCAAGAAGACTTGAATCTCCACACCCCAAAGATAGTCCAAAAGTGATTTCAATTGGCACTCAAGGTGGAGGAGAATTTGAAGAGAAGGCAGGATCAAAATGGCAAAGGTAAAGGGAGACAACAAAGAGGAGGAAGAGGCCCTTTTAGAGGTAGAGGAATCATTTTGGATACCAAGAAGGCAATAGAGGAGAGAGCAGTTACAACCAAGGAGGGGGCTACAATCCAAGAGGGAGCTTTAGGGGTAGAAGACCACCCTCTAGAGGAAGATCCCAAGGCAGAGGACCTCCTAAATTCTACAACTACAACTAAGAAGGGAACATGGCCAATAGGTGTCTGGAGAAGGCTTCTAGCTCCATGGGAGAAAGGAGAAGCAATTTGGTGTAGGAATCTGATTGTCAAAGTGTGGCAAGTGCAAATACTTATCAAAGTGTGAATGCTCTTGATAGCTATGGCTATCCTGAAAGAGGAGAGGCTCTAATGATGAGGAGACTAGTAACCACCATGAAGGTACCTAACAAGGATCCTACACAAAGGAATGTCTTTTCAAAACCACTTGCAAGGCAGGAGGAAAGGTATGCAAGGTTCTGATAGACTATGGATCTACTAAAAATTTTGTATCACTTGAAATGGTAGAAAAAATTAAGCTTAGAAAACTACCTCACCCTTACCCCTATAAGGTTTCATGGCTCACCCAAGGTCAGAAAGTAGTGGTAGAAGAGTAGGCTTGGGTGGAGTTTTAGATTGTATCTTACAAGAATAGATTGCTATTTGACATAGCCAAGATGGATGCATGACATCTCTTGTTAGGGAGACCATGGCAGTATGACTTGAAAGCTCATCATGATGGGTTGAGAAACACCTACTCAATCACCAAGGATGGTAAGGTGATAGAACTCTTACTTCTGATAGAGGAGGAGATGGAATCAAAAGGGAAGGATGCAAAGGTGCTGATGGTAGAAGGTAAATAGTTTATGAAGGAGATTGCATAGAAAGGTGTAGTTTGATATGCCCTCATGCCTAGCCCAAAAGTGACAAGGAAGGAGCAGTTTGCAGAGGAGAAAGAAGGAGGACCAAAGTACATAGACCCAATAGTCAGATAGTTGCTTGATAAACATCAAGGCATCATCTCTAATAGAATGCCAAGATCTCTACGATCGGTGAGAGACATCAGTTATTACATAGATCTGATCCCTGGATCTACATTGCCAAACAAAGCAACCTACAAACTCACTCTAGACCAGAATGCAGAAATGACAAGGCAGATTGATGAGTTACTTGAATTAGGACTGATTGGAAAAAGTCTAATCCCATGTGCAGTACTAGCAATCCTTGCACCCAAGAAAGAAGGCACTTGGAGGCTTTGTACAAAATCAAGAGCCATCAACAAGATAACCATAAGGTATAGGTTCCCAATCCCTAGAATAGAGGATTTACTTGATTTCTTAGGGAGTGCTAAGTATTTTACAAAAATGGATCTAAAAAGTGGATACCATCAAATTAGAATAAGGCTAGGAGATGAATGGAAAACAACTTTTAAAACCAATGAGGGGTTATGTGAATAGAAAGTCATACCCTTTGGGTTATCCAATGCCCCTAGTACCTTTTTGAGGTTGATGAATGAAGTCTTGGTGGAATTCATAGGAAAATTTGTCATAGTATACCTAGATGATATCTTGATTTTCAATCACACAAGGGAAGAGAACCTCAAACACATAGATACGGTTCTCAAGAGGTTACATGAAGAGCAGCTAATGATCAATTTGGATAAGTGTTTGTTCATGTAGGAGATCATTTACTTGGGTTTTGTAATCTCACAAGGTGAGTTGAAAATGGACCAAGAAAAGGTAAGTGCCATACTATCTTGGCCTTCACCTAGAACTATGAATGATGTCCGAAGCTTCCATGGTTTAGAAACTTTTTATAGGAAGTTAATAAGAGGATTTAGTCATGTTTGTGCACCCATGATTGACACCATAAAGGTAGGACAAAAGTGCAGGTTTAGTTGGACCAAAGAGGAAGATGATTCATTTGAGACATTGAAGAACAAGGTTGCAAAACAACTAGTCCTTTCCTTACCAGACTTCAACAAGATATTTCAGGTGGAATGTGATGCAAGCCACATCGCTATTGGAGCAGTGCTCAGTCAGGAAGGAAGGCCTATTGAAGAAAAGATACTCATCTTATGACTTGGAGATGTATGCTCTAGTATAGCCTTTGAAGAAGTGGAGGCACTATTTATTGTCTAAGGAGTTTATAGCTTTTACTGATAATCAGGAATCCAGTTCATAAATAGCCAAGAGAAGCTAAACCACCGACATATGAAGTGGGTGGAGACCCTGCAAGCCTTCATATTCACCCTCAAACACAAGAAGGGAGTCAAGTACAAAGTTGTAGATGCTTTGAGCAGGAGGGTCTTAACTGTCAACTAAATCAAGATGGAGAGTGTTGGTATAGATTCCTTGAAGAGTATGTATGATGCTAATGAAGACTTCGTAGAGATCTACAAGGTATGTGAAACTTTTGGTGACCGGTATCATATTGAGTTTTTTGAGTTTCTAATATAAGATGGATTGTTGTTCAAAGGAGTGTAGTTGTGTATTCCTAAATGTTCCATGAGGTTGAATATTATTAGGGAGAAGCATTTTGGAGCCATGGCAGGTCATTTTGGTCTTGACAAGACCCTAGACCTTGTGAAGAGACATTATTTTTGGCCTAAATTGCAAGCAGATGTAAGGAAGTTTGTAGAGACATGTGTCATACGTAAGAAAGCCAAGGGGAAGTCTACAAATGTAGGTTTGTATCAGCCCTTACCCATTCCTTCTAGGTCATGGGAGAGCATAAGTATGGACTTTATGTTGGGTCTTCTTAGGACAAGGAGAGGATTTGATAGTGTCTTTGTAGTGGTGGACAGGTTTAGTAAAATGGCTTATTTCTTACCATGTAAGACTTCTTGTGATGCATCATATGTTGCAAACCTATTCTTCAAAGAGATAGTTCAAATACATGGATTTCCCCTAAACATTGTTTTAGATAGAGATATGAAGTTCATAGGTCACTTTTGGAGGACCCTTTAGAAGAAGTTGGGGACTAACCTAGCTTTCTCATCAGCCTACCATCCTCAAACAAATGGGCAAACTGAAGTTGTCAATAGATCATTGGGAAACCTACTAAGGTGTTTGACAAGGCAACATGGAGAAAAATAGGATATTATACTATCACAGGCAAAGTTCTCTTAAAATGATATCATAAATAGGAGTACCAGGAAGTCTCCTTTCCAGATTGTATATGGTATCCACCCAAGAGGTGTATTGGAGTCAAGAGATTTACCCAAAGAAGATCCCATTAGTGCAGATGGTGAAGCTTTTGCATCAGCCATCAAAGAGGTGCATGACCAAGTCAATTCTCATCTCCAACAGTCTACAGTGAAGTATGAGACTTATGTTGATAAGAAGAAGAGAGGTGTACAGTTTAGTGTTGGGGATTTGGTATGGGTACATTTGAAGAAGGAGAGACTCGCAAAAGGAAAATACACCAAACTCATGCTGAGGAAGGTTTGACCATGTCAAATATTGAAGAAATATGGACAAAATGCCTATGAGATCCAACTTCCTCCTAATCTTGGATTATCACCCATTTTTAATGTGTGTGATCTTACACTTTTCAAAAGTGATGGAAATGAAGAAGAAGAACCAATGTAGGTTGCAACAGACAATGACATTCCAAGGCATGAATCACTAGAGTCACAGTGAAGACAAGGAACAAAGAGTAAATCGAGTACTTGGTGGCTTGGCAGGACAAACCAGACTCTGAGGTAGTTTGGATGATAAATGAGCAAATATCTAATCATGGTGTAGATTTACAAACTCTGATCTCAAGTGGGCTTGAGATATCTTCTTCTGGGGAGTATGGTGTAGCAACAACTCATCAAAAATCTATTCATGACCCTAAGGATGAATACTAGGATCATTAGGGTGTCTTAGTGTGTCTTGTGTTTTCTGTATGCAAATAAACCCCACCATGTAAGCCCATGTCACCAATTAGGCAATTTGAGAAGTCAATTGGGACAATGTGGTAAAAAGGGGTAGTAGATGGTCTAGATTTATGTTTGATAGGTTTTAGATATGTTTCATGTGTGTTTGGTTGATCCATGTATGTGGATTCCAACCCTAGCCAATATGACAACTTTTTGTGCAAAATTACAAAAATGCAACTTTTGTAAAATGGAACTTTTGAGTGCAAAAGTGCAACTTTTGAAATTCGGTTGGGGGAAGCCTTTCAACAGCTCCAACCTACTCAAAATTTAGTGGGAAAATATTGGAGAGTTGTATAAACCTTTTGGACATAATTCTGAAGGTTAGTTGTTGTTGTGGTTTGAATTGATGAAGCAATAAAACATTGAATTACTGAAGTTTTCCCAAAAAATTTGAGTTTGCAGAGATTTTATGTCCTTGACCAGCTTGAGTATGACAAAACCATTCATGGAGTAGATAGGGGGATTAAATAGCTTTCTTTTGGTGGCTGTCTGAGGTCTTAACTATTCTAGAGTAGAGAAAACCCTCCATTCTTCTGACTGTAACCCAAAAATTGAGCGTTTGGAGAGGGTTTACCTTATCTTGCACTCCTATCCATTAGAAGATAAAGGATATAGGATAAGCCTCTATACTTTAGTTTTTTCATGGTTTTTTGTAGGGGGAACTTGGTTGTATGGAGAAAAGAGCAAGTTTAGGTAGGCATCTCTATGTGACTACCTATGACAAGATTTAGGACAGTCATCATAAGTTGTCATAGCAGTGCATACTAGGTGTACAACCTTGGAATTAGAGGTTTCTCACTATTCCCCAAATTCCCATAAATTTTATTTTTCATTTGGTGTATCAGTAAAGGTAGTTTCTCTGGAAAATAGGCCTAATTGCCCCTATTAGGTCTCTTAGCCTCTAAAGGGAACTGACCTTGTAATTGCAGATCTAGCCAAACCATTTTGGGGATTAGTATAACTTCCAAAAGGGTGTTTGAAATGAATTTTATTTTGTATGGGTGTGTGGAACATTTTTTAGTTAAAGCCAAAATATCGGTATAGTAGGGCTCCAAGCCTAGGGGGTAGATTTCCAAAGAAGGTATAAGGAATTGGTGCCCAAAAATAGAACTAGTGTTTGGAATAGTTCTTAGATGTCATGTATTGGCCAATTCCAAAATCCCTAAGAGTAGGAATTATCGGTAAGGCATGTTTGGGGTTTTGAAGCCTTTTACTCATCTTGAGTAGGCCCAAGCCTAGTGAATGTGTGTGTAGTTTCATCCAAGGTGCGGAGTCCTTCCTTGTAGGACCCTTGTGATTAGTTGAGGGGTCACTAGCCTAACCTTGTTTGGTCTTGTCCTTGGGAGTTTTGGTAGGGCTCTACATCAACTTGTAGGTTTTCTTAGGAATTCTTTCTAGACACCTTGAAGCAAAACGTCCTATCTTATTGAATGAAAAAGATTTAAGAGGCAACTTTCCTTGATTCTTATTGGCTCCATTAGGTAATCTCCTAGAAATTAGTGCTTCAATCTCCTCAATCTCTCACTCTTCTTCTTCAATTTCCTTCATCTCTTTCTCATATCTAGATATCCTCCTTGAATAACTTTCATCGGGATTAAATCTTTGCTTGTCCTTTCTAGAAATAGTGTCTTTGAATGCAGATTCTACCTTAGAAAGAGAATCACCAAATTCACTCAATTCAAAGGTTGATGACTTACCAATCAACATGTCTGTGGTCACATCAGTTGCGGTGCATATCTCCTCAATAACAACAACTATATGTTTATAGGATGCAGGTAAGGATTTGAGAACTTTAGCAAATATCTCTGATTCTTCCAACTTTTCACTAGTACATCTGATATTGTACACAAGTTCATTCACCTTCTACATAAAATAAGTAATTTTCTCATCTTCACCCATCCTCAATATCTCATACTTTCCTTTCAGGCTTTGTAATTTAACAATCTTCACATAGTTATCCCCTTCATATAGGGTTTCCAATTTCTTCTAGATCTCATGAGCAGTATTTAATTTCATCATATTTATCATTTCTGAATCAGTCAGAGCACTCAACAATACTTCCTTAGCTCAGATATTGTGTTCAACTTAATCTTATCCAGAGTTGAAGGACCATTTGTAGGAACATTATATTTGTCTTTAGTAATATTCCATTAAGCTTTGCCAATGCATCTCAAGTGACACTCCATCTGGTTCTTCCAAAGAGTATAATTCGTTCCATCAAATCTTAGACTCTCCTTCTTGTAAGTTGCCATCCCGGATCACCTCAAGTTGTTAAACTTCTCTGAAGGAACCTACTCTTATACCAATTGATGAAAATAGGGCAGACAACTAAGAGGGGAGGTGAATCAGTTGTCACCAAATTTTACAACAACTTACTTTAATCTCTGATTTGGCAATTAACAGTGAAAGGATAAATCAACAACACAACATGAACACACATTACACCAAGATTTTTTACGTGGAAAACCCAATCAAGGGAAAAAACATGGTACGAACCTACCCACAATATGATGATACCCTCTTAGAAGTATATAAAATATTACAATGAGGAATTCACATGCATTCAAGAACACCGCTTAAAGCTCATTACTCAACAACAAAGGGAAACAACCCTGGAAGGCTCACTACCTTACAAACAGATTTAGATCACTTTTGAAAAATCATGAACTAAGAAATATCATCCTCTATGCCTAATTATAGTTCCACTTAGGCACATAACATCTCTCACTTGTCCACACTTCTACTCTATTTTTGAGTGATTAATATATTATTTGTACACCACACACATCTCACAATGATTATTACATTTATTTATACATGGCATCAACCTTGGAACAATATCATCAAGGTCAGCTCAACACATATCACCTAATTACAAAAATATAACCATACATGCTACAATATAACATGCGGACCAAAACAATGTCGGCTAAGACATAGCATGGACCTAAATAACCACCTCAAACATGAAACACCTCCAATAATTGTGCATTAAACATTTGCAACATGTTACAAGAATCATGTCGGCCAAGAACATTAAGAATACTACTGGACTAAATAAAATCATCAATAATACGCTCACCAATCAATGCAGACCATCAATACTAATAGAACATGATCTAGAAACATTCACAAGTATCATGAATTACCACAACAACATCCACACCAACTCAAATTACTAGAATCATCGTTAGCACCATACCAAACTTCAAGAACATTAACTTAACTGACTGTCAACCTAGAAAAATCACTTATGAAGATCCAAACCAAAAACCACTTGAATTGAGGACACACATCAATGTCCCAAACATAATCTCAAATCCACAAACCAAGATATTACAACGTGGAGCAATTCACATCAAAATATAAAAAACCAGCATCAATAAACAACATAAAAAATGGCCACAACACATATACTCATAGCACACTCAAATATTCATGTGGACCTCTAACACTTGCACCAAATTAACTAGAGATATCACTCTACAAATCCTTTAATCCACTAACATTGATCATCAATATACAACATAAACCAACTAACTTAACTCTATTGTATCACTACACTAGACAGAGAAAATATGTTGACAACAATGACAACACATTTCTCAGATATCATTAAAGCACATATTTGCAACATACCAACAACAATATCCAACAACCATATTGTTGGCATTATGGATGAATTGATTATGTGTTGCATTGATGTTTTGTCATTGATGTCAACACTAGCTGTTATGGTTGGTTATTTGGCAGACATGTTTTGGTTACCGGTAGAAGATCTAGTGTTACCGGCAAAAGAGACTATTTGTTGGACACTTCTGACATGATTGGATCAATGGAGTATGTTTGATTTTATGTGTTATATTCTCCTAGAGCATGTTTTGGTCAGTTGGTATTGACTTGGTAATTAGATGCTATCGTACACTCTTGTAAACCCATACCAACATTGGTTTAAGGTTTAGCTTCTTCATGGATTTCAAGATGCTAAAGATTTTCTTTGGTCATTCTTCAATTGCTTGAAGACATTACTTTGGCATGGTGGACCTAGAATAGGTCTAGTACCTATCTAGGTTATGGACTAGTAGCATGTTAACATGTACTCTACATATTATCGGGATGTTTCGGGATGTTCTATGGATTGGTTATTGTTGTTTTGGTCTTAAGATGACATGTCATATCATTGTAATATGGATTTATGTAATGATCTTATTGTAATATCTTTTAGGTGGCCGACCTAATTGGTTTAGGCCTTAGGGTTGGTATAAAATGATGTAAGATCTCATTGTAGATCATGGGTATAGAATGAAATATGTGTCATGGTCTTGGAATGTAATAACTGTTGCTATAACAGAAGATCAACGGGTACCTATTTCTCAACTGGTATAACAAGCCCTAGCAGCTAAAGTTGAATCAAAGGATGTATGGATTATTGACTTAGGATGCTCACATCACATGACTGGAGACAAAGGTAAATTCTTGAACTTTCAAGAATACAATGGAGGCTTAGTAAGATTCAGAGATGACAAAGCCTATTCAATCAAAGCTAAGGGTTCAATATCTCTTGATGGTAAACATAACACTGACAATGTTTACTATGTTGAAGGATTAAAACATAATCTTTTAAGTGTTGGTCAATTAGTTGAGAAAGGTTTTCAGTTACAATTTAAAAATGGAAAATGTAAAATCATGAATAGAACTGGTTTGGAAATTGCAACCGGTAATCAGACTAGAGGTAATATCTTTCATTTGAATAATAGTGAAAAGGCATGCTTAATTGCACATATAGATGAAAGTTGGCTATGACATAAAAGATTATGTCATGTAAATTTTGATTGCATGGTAAAAATCAGTACTTGTAAGGTAGTTAGAGATCTACCTAAAGTTGTGAAACCTCATAATACAATTTGCAAGTAATGTCAATTTGGAAAACAAGTTAGAGCTAGTTTCAAAAGTATTCTAGAAAAATCCAATAATGCCCTTGATTTAATTCACACTGATTTATGTGGTCCAACTAGAACTAAAAGCTTACAAGGTGATAGATATTTCATGCTAATTATTGATGATTATTCTAGAATGTGTTGGGTTACTTTTCTTAGAGAAAAATCAGAAGCACTTGGGAAGTTCAAACTATTCAAAGCAAAGGTTGAAAATGAAACCGGTAAGAAAATTAAATGTTTAAGATCAGATCAAGGAGGAGAATACACATCTAGAGATTTTAATACATTCTATGAAGTAAATGGAATCAAAAGATAGTTATCAGCACCTCGGACTCCACAACAGAATGGAGTTGTTGAAAGGAAAAACAAAACTATTTTGGGTGCAGCAAGAAGTATGTTATCAGAAGCAAATATACCACATGTGTACTGGAGAGAGGCAGTAAGCACTGCTGTCTATACGTTCAACAAAGTTCACATCAAAGGTGAAACCGGTAAGACCCCTCATGAACTATGGTTTGGTAATACTCCTAGTCTTAAGTATTTCAGAATTTTTGGAAGTAAATGTTATATTAGAAGAGATGAGTATATTGGCAAGTTTGATCCTAGAAGTGATTAAGGAATATTTCTTGGTTATTCATCTAAGAGTAAAGCTTATAGATGTTTTAATAAAAGATTATAGAAAATTGTTGAAAGTACAAATGTAAAGATTGATGAACAATTCAAAGGAACTTCAAGGTATATAGACTCTGAACCGGTAATAGAAATTATGACAAATGAACCTACAATAAATCCACCAGTACAGAATGATGATCTAGTTACTCCGGTATCATCAAAGGATTCCACAGTAAATGAAGAGCAACAATAGACTAAGACACCCCGGTATGTAAGACTAAATCATTCTGAAGATCGGATAATTGGAAGCAAATTTAAAGGAGTCATGACAAGAGGAAGATTGGCAAATGAAGAGGTAATTCTTATTTCTCAAATTGAACCATTATCTATCAATGAGGCATGTGAAGATAAATTTTGGATTAAAGCTATGGAAGAAGAATTAGGACAAATTGAGAAAAATAATACTTGGACATTAGTTTCCCGGCCTAGAAATAAAAATGTAATTGGAACCAAATGGGTATTTAGAAACAAACTCAATGAAGATGGTAGGGTTGTCAGAAATAAAGCAAGACTAGTGTGTAAGGGATATTCTCATAAAGAAGGAGTTGATTACAACGAAACCTTTGCACCGGTAGCCAGAATTGAGGCAGTTAGATTATTCTTGGCCTTTGCAGCTCACAAGGATTACAAAGTTTATCAAATGGATATTAAATGTGCATTTTTGAATGGAGATCTTGAAGAGGAAGTCTATATTGAACAACCTAATGGATTTTCCTTGATAGATGACAATGATATGGTTTGCAGATTAAGAAAAGCTTTGTATGGATTAAAACAAGCTCCAAGAGCTTGGTATGCAAGATTGGATAAGTATCTTTTAAAGATTGGTTTTACTAAAGGAAATGTAGATAGCAATTTATATTACAAAGTAACTAATGATGACATGTTGATTATGGAAGTATTTGTTGATGATATAATCTTTGGAGGAGAAGATGGATTATGCAAAGAATTTTCTCTTGAAATGCAGCATGAATTTGAAATGTCTATGATAGGAGAAATAAAATTCTTTTTAGGATTGCAGATTTTACAAACTGATAAAGGCATATTTTTGAGTCAATCTAATTACTTAAAAGAACTACTTAAGAAATTTGGGATGGAGAACTCTAAACTGGTAAGCACACCTATGACTACAAATGACAAATTATCTCAAAGGGATGAATCTACACCTATTAATCCAACTAGATACAAATCTATGATAGGAGGTTTATTGTATTTGACACAAACCAGACCTGATATTATGAATGCAGTATGTATAGTTTCTAGATTTTAGAGTAATCCCAGGGAAAATCATGAATCTATAGTAAAAAGGATTTTCCAGTACTTACAAGGCATAGCAAATATTGGATTATGGTATCCTAAAGATGAAAATTTTGATCTATATGCATACACAGATGCAAATTGGGCAGGAGATGTGGATGATAGAAAAAGCACCACTGGAGGAGCATTCTTTCTTGGAAAGAGATTAGTTTAAGTAAGAAACAGAGTTGTACATCTTTATCAACAACAGAATCAGAATATGTTGCAGCAGCAACAAACTATACATAGGTACTTTGGCTTAAGCAAATGTTGAAAGACATAAAGGTAAAATGCAAGGAACCTATTACTATATATTGTGATAACACTGCAGCAATTGATATATCTAAGAATCCAGTATTACATTCTAAAACAAAACATGTTTCTATCAAACTGAATTTTCTAAGGGAAAAAGTTGAAGAAAAGGAGATAAAACTGGTTTATGTGAATACTAAAGAACAACTTGTAGATATTTTCACAAAACCTTTGCCTAAGGAAACTTTTGAGTATCTCAGAGATCAACTCGGAGTCTTACCTCCACCGGTAGAGACTTAGATAGTTGATGATTGTCATCAACTGGCAGAATTAAATGAAAAAATCTTTTATTCCGGTATTTGATGAGGAAGCTACTTCTCAGGGGGAGTAGTTGGTATATTGAATTGGTTGGTATTTTGTATGAACTTGACTTTTTGTGACTTTGGCATTTGATGTCAAAGGGGGAGAGATATATGGAAAAACATTAGGGAGAGATGTATGAAAATGCATTATCTTTTTGAGGAGAGATTGGTATGAGAGTTTGGTATAAACACATATTACTCCCAGGGGGAGAAATGGACATTGTTGATATTTGTACTTGGCATTTCTGTTTTGGCACTTTGATGGTTTTTCCATCTTGTGTTGCCATCAATGCCAAAGGGGGAGATTGTTGGTATTTTGGTATGGTTTTGTCATTGATGTCAACACCTGCTAAATTCACCTACTTTGGAGATCTAGCAACATTCATCGGCAAACAGTAAACTATGCAAATAGTTATCAGTATATGGTCAACCGACAGGATATAATGTTCACCTGTACTTGAAATGACATGGAAGACACTTGGTAATGTCGAAGACATCATGTGGACACTTTACTTTGAAGTAATAATCATTGGTATATTCTTATTTGCATATTTGCTTTTACTGGCAAATAGGTCTAGGTTATCTAGGGTTACACCGGCAGGCTTATCTTTTCCAGATCAGCATGGCACGCTATGGAGATGATTTATTATTGTTGTAAATGCATTTAAGCCGACATGTTCAATCAGTTATTGCATCGGATATTGTATTATTTGTAAAATATTTTTTTTGTAATATCTTGTAGAGATGACCTACTAAAATTGGTCTTAGGGTATGGTATAAATGTAAGATCTTATTTGTAAGATCAAATGTGGATTGTGAAAAAGGATTGTGTGAAGGTATATGCAAGACCAAGAAGAGGTATACATGAAGACATCATTCGAAGGTGAAGTTAGGTTTTTGTAGAAGCATATCAGCATTACACCAGTACTGAATTCAGCATATGAAGATGCTATTTTGTGCAGTACATTCTCATTGGATTTAACCATCCAACTATAGTCAGTGTGACTCCCATTTGTGATTGAGTAGTGAGCTCTAGGCTATTGGCCTTTCTGCACGTGCAGACCCCTCTTTGTACACTTACTATCTGCAGTAGTATCATCTGATTGTGGGTAAGGTTTCCCACTGTGGTTTTTCCCCTTACAGGGTTTCCACACACAATTATTGGTGTCATGTGTTGTGGATGACTTTATGTTTATGTTTCATGCATTAATTCTTACTGGTATAGCAATTTTCTGTTAACACTATTTATCGGCATACTTAACTGTCTTACCGGTATTAAGCATTAAGTTGGTTAATAAGATTTTGGTTTGAATTTATTTAACAACTGATTCACCCCCCCCCCCTCCTCTCAGTTGTCTCTGGGACCTACAATATCATATGCGAAGGAGATTTGGTCAATCATAGGTGATCAAATTGGGATTAAGGAAGAGGTCAAAGACCTCTAGTATTGAGCTTAACCAGGACTGTAATCAGGCATGGTGGATGATATCTCTGGCAGTTCATTATTTTGGATTATAGTCCATTTATCTTGAGATGGTTGTTGCCTCTTTGTAGTCAATGAGACTCTTTTGTAATGAGCAGTATGCTCTAGGTACTATGCCTTCCTGCATGTGTAGGCCCCTCATTGTATCACATACTTTCTGTAGAAGTATCATTTGACTATGGGTAGGCTTCCCACCATTGTTTTTCCCTTTTCAAGTTTTCCACATACAAATCATGGTGTTATGTGGTATGGTTGCATTGTGTTGATTATTTGTTTCATTGCTAAGTTTTATTGCTTACTGGTATCTGTTTCTTCTTTATCGGTACTTAATATGGTTAAAGGTTACTAAGTGGATTAATTGATATAATCTATTAACAACTGATTCACCCCCCCCACCCCCCCTTCTCAGTTGTTCACTGGTTATCCTAACAAATTGTATCAGACCTTTGGTCCTCTTTTGCAAAAGCTTAACCACTTGAGGTAGATCCTATGGTAGCTAACACTTCAAATCCACCGGCAACTATTTTCAGAAGAGAAATCCCTAAGCTTGATGGAACAAATTATGGGATATGTAAAATTTGAATGGAGACTCATCTTAGATGTCTTGGAAAGGATATTTGGAAGATCACTAAGAAAGGTTACACACCTTATGATCCAACATTTGGCAATCTTGCTCTTGCTAACTTGGATAAGAATATTGAAAATGATTGTAGAGCTAGAGAAGCCCTCTTGTGTGCACTTACTGATCAGCAAATCATGGGAAAAGGTTATGTGGGATAAATTGCAAACTCTGAATGAAGGTGATCCTACTGTCAAAATTGCTAAACTCGATGGTTACCGAGTAAGATATGAAAACATGAAGATGGAAGATAATGAAAGAATTGTTGTGTTTATGGAAAGAGTAAATGAGATTGTTGTGGAGGATTTCTGAGTGAAGATGAAATAATTTCCAAAGTCTTGAGAACCCTTCCACCGGCTTACAAGATGAAGGAAACTACAATTAATGAGCTAAGAACAATGGCTAACTCTTTAGTTAACAAAGATATTCTGATTGGGAAATTATCTGCTTTTGAGCTTGAAGAATTTGGATCTTCTGGAGCTATAAAATATGAACCTGCTTTTCATGCATCATCATCTACTAGCAAAAGTGATTGGAAAGCCTTATATGCAAAAGGATTGGAAGATATGAGGAAAGAAGATGAAGAATTTGAGCAACTTGAAGCCTTATTTGCTAAAAGAGTACCTAAAGGACCGATAGGAAGTATTTATGAAGGTAAAGAACATTTTAAATGTTTTGCATGCAATAAGATTGGTCATTTTGCATGTAGATGTCTTGAAAGGAATGAAAGATTTGAGGAAAGAGTTAAGAAATCATTTAAGCCTAACCAGAACAGATATAGATTCAAGAAAAGTAAGCAGTTCTACATAGCGGATGAGGAAGGAGTAAGTGATGACTCTGGAGATGAATCGACAAAAGATTCTGCTAGTGGATCCGACAATGGCAGAAAAAGTAAAGCATAACCTTTTGAGTGTTGGTCAATTGGTGGACAAGGGTTTCCAACTTTAGTTTAAAGATAGAAAATGCAAAATCATTAACAAGACTGGTTTGGAGATTGCAATCGGTATTCAGACTGAAGGTAATATCTTTCACTTGAACACCGGTAATAAGACATGTTTGATTGCTCATATTGATGAGAGTTGGTTACGGAATAAGAGGTTGTGTCATGTTAATTTTGATTGTATTGTTAAGATCAATTCAACTAATGCAGTTAGAGATATACCTAATATTATGAAGCCTCATAATCTAGTATGTAAGGAATGTCAATTGGGAAAGAAAGTTAGAACTTCTTTTAAGAGCATACATGATAAATCTAATGATGTACTTGATTTGATTCACACTGATTTATATGGTCCGATGAAGAATAGAAGCTTTCAAGGTGATAGGTATTTCATGTTGATTACTGATGACTATTCTAGGATGATGTGGGTGACTTTTCTTAGGGAGAAGTCTCAAGCCTTTGAGAAATTCAAAATCTTTAAAGAAAAGGTTGAAACAAAAAATGGACTGAAAATCAAATGTCTAAGATAAGATCAAGGCAGTGAGTTCACTTCTCATTAATTTAATAGTTATTGTGAGAAAAATGGAATTAGGAGACAATTATATGCACCTAGGACTCCTTAACAGAATGAAGTTGTGGAAAGAAAGAACATAACCATTTTGGATGCAGCAAGATCTATGATGATGGAAGCCAAATTGCTTCACATCTACTAGAGAGAAGTAGTGAGTAAAGCAGTCTACACATTCAACGGAGTTTACATCAAAGGTAAAACTGCTAAGACCCCTTATGAATTATGGTTTGGACATACACCTATTGCTTAATATTTCATAATGTTTGGAAGTAAATGATATATCAAAAGAGATGATTCTATTGGAAAGTTTGATCCTATATTTGATGAAGGGATATTTATTGGTTATTTAATTCAAAGAAAACCATATAGATGTTATAAAAAAATATTGCAGAAAATTGTGGAGAGCGCTAATGTGAAAGTAGATGAGTAGTACAGAAATCAATCTATATCATATGATAGGGAACCAGCAGTGGAAATGATCATAACTAAATTGGCAATGCCTCATGGTATAGGAAAACGAGACAGTTATACCGGCACAATCAGAAAATTCAACTGTGACTGATGATTAGAGCAGTGAACTTGAAGTTCAGAAGACACCAAGGTGTGTAAGATTAAATCATTCTAAAGATCAAATCATTGGAGATAGGAACAAAGGAGTTATGACAAGAAGAAGACTAGCAAATGAAGAGGTATGTCTTATTTCTCAAATTGAACCAGCATTTGTTATTAAAGCTTGTAAGGATAAACATTGGTTAAAAGTTGTGGAAGATGAATTAGATCAGATAAAGAAGAATGAGACTTGGACTTTAGTTCCCCGACCGAAAAATAAGAATGTTATTGAAACTAAATAGGTTTTTAGGATTAAACTGAATATGGATGGTAAAGTTGTAATAAACAAGGCTAGATTGGTTTGTAAAGGATATTCTCAAATGGAAGGAATTGATTATGGTGAGACATTTGCACCTGTAGCTCGCATTGAATCTATTAGACTATTTCTTGCATATGCAACTTATAAGAACTATAAGGTTTATCAAATGGATGTTAAATGTGCATTTTTGAATGGTGAACTTGAGGAAGAAGTATACATTGAGCAACCTAATGGATTTTCACTGACAGATGATAAAGATATGGTTTGCAGATTGAAGAAAGCTTTATATGGATTGAAACAAGCTCCTGGAGCTTGGTATGCAAGGTTGGATAAATATCTTTTGAATCTTGGTTTTACTAGAGGTAGTCCTGATAGTAATTTATATTATAAGATCAATGATGATGATATTTTGATTATTGAAATATTTGTTGATGATATCATTTTTGGAGGAGAAGATAAATTGTGCATGGAATTTTCTAACAACATGAAGAATGAATTTAAAATGTCCATGATTGGTGAGATGAGATTTTTCTTAGGTTTGCAGATTACTCAAACTGACAAAGGCATTTTTATCTGTCAAACTAAGTATCTAAGGGAATTGTTGAAGAAGTTTGGTATGGATAATTCCAAACTGGTAAGTACTCCTATGGTGACAAGTGAGAAATTATCTATCAAGGATACTTCTACAACAGTAAATCTGACAAGGTATAAGTCTATGATTGGTAGTCTGTTATATTTAACTCAGACTAGACCAGATATTTTGAATGCAGTAATTATTATTTCAAGATATCAAAGTAATCCTAAAGAAAATCGTGAATGTGCAGTAAAGAGGATATTCCGGTATTTGCAAGGAACAATAGAATATGGCTTATGGTATTCTAAAAATGATGATTTCACTTTATGTCCATATACTAATTCAGATTGGATAGGAGATACTGATGAAAAGAAGATCACTTCTGGTGGAGTTTTCTTTCTTGGAAAGAAACTGGTTTCATGGATCAGCAAAAAATAGTCATGCATATCTTTACCTACTGCAGAAGTTGAGTATGTTGTAGCAACAACTAATTGCAATCAAGTATTGTGGATGAAGCAAATGTTGAAGGATATCAAGATAAATTGTAGTGAACCAGTAGTTATCTACTATGATAACTCTGTAGCTATTTACATGCCTAAAAATTTGGTATTTCACTCTAAGACTAAGCATATATCAATAAAGTATAACTTTCTGAAGGACAAGGTAGAAGAAAAGGAAGTCAAATTGGTTTATATGAACACTAAAGAACAAATTGTAGATAGATTCACTAAACCTATGTCTAAATAATCATTTGAGTATTTGAGAGACAGGTTAGGGGTTTCTGCCCCTCCACCAGAGACTTCATTGATGCAGCTTGTCATCAGTCTGACATGCATTATCAGAGATACTATTCATTTTGGTATTGATGAGTGGTGCTACTACTCAGGGGGAGTAGTCAACTTTGAGATTAAAGGAATTACATTCCTCCTTTGATATTTGTGTCAGATTTATGGTATTGATGTCAAAGGGGGAGAGATAGTGATGTGAAAAATAAATTCAAAACTTTACAGAGATATCATTCATAGTGGGAGAGTTATTGATATTCAGGAGATTGATTGTCATCTTCCATAGGGGGAGACTTGTTTGGCATTTTTTTTGGTACTTGGATGTTTTTCACATCTAGTGTTGCCATCAATGCCAAATGGGGAGATTGCTGGCATTATGAATGAACTGATTATGTGTTGCATTGATGTTTTTTCATTGATGTCAACACTAGCTATTATGGTTGGTTACCGACAGATAGGTTTTGGTTACTGGTAGAAGATATAGTGTTACCGGTAGAAGAGACTATCTATTGGACACTTTTGACATGATTGGATCAATGGAGTATGTTTGATTTTATGTGCTATATGCTCTTGGAGCATGTTTTGGTTAGTTGGTATTGACTTGGTAATCAGATGCTATCATACACTCTTATAAACCCATACCAACATTGATTTAAGGTTTAACCAATGGAGCTTTCACTGAGGAATCTTGACAGGATGCATAAGCGGTGTTGGTGTGGCTTCTTCATGGATTTTAGGATGTTGAAGATGTTCTTTGATCATGCTTCAATTGCTTGAAGAGATTGTTTTGGCTTTGTGAACCCAGAATAGGTTTGGTACCTATCTAGGTTATGGATCGGTATCATGTTAACGTGTACTCTACACATTATCGGGATGTTTTGGGATGTTCTATGGATTGGTTATTGTTGTTTTGGTCTTAAGCCAACATGGCATATCATTGTAATATGGATTCATGTAATGATCTTATTGTAATATCTTATAGGTGGCTGACCTAATTGGTTTAGGCCTTAGGGTTGGTATAAAATGATGTAAGATCTCATTGTAGATTGTGGGTATGGAATGGAATATGTGTCGTGGTCCTGGAATGTAATATCATATGGGAAGGAGATTTGGTTGATCATAGGTGATTGAATTAGGATTAAGGAAGAGGTCAAAGGCCTCTAGTATTGAGCTTAATTGACACTATAATCAGGCATGGTAGATGCTTTCTCTTGCAGCTCATTATTCTAGATTGTAGTCCATTTATCTTGAGATGGTTGTTGCCTCTCTATAGTTAGTGAGACTCTTTTGTATTGTATCACATACTTTCTACAGAAGTATCATCTAACTGTTGGTAGGCCTCCCACCATGGTTTTTTCCTTTTCGGGTTTTCCATGTACAAATCATGGTGTTATGTGGTATGGTTGCATTGTGCTGATTCATTGTTTCATTGCTAAGTTTTATTGCTTACCAGTATCTATTTCTACTTTACTAGTACTTAATTTGGTTAAAGGTTATTAAGTGAATTAATTGATATAATATGTTAACAACGGATTCACACACCCCCCCCCCTCTTAGTTGTTCATCGGTTATCCTAACACATATGGTCCATTATCTCACTCACTCAGACGCTTTTACAACACACTAGGACTTTAGCACAAGGTGATGTGGGTGAGTCTTCCAAGTCTTGATGTTAACCCACTTATGTTAAAACTATAGGTCTCTTTCTTTTATGGCTATGAGGATGATCAAAATGTATGTGGCTAGTAGGAGAATTCATGTATGTTGGATGGATGGTCATGACAAATGAGCTTCTAGATAAAACATTTAGCATTTGATATTAGGTAAATTTGAACAAGTTAAAATTTAATTTATTATATTTCATTTTAAAATGTAAGATTAAATTAATTTATATATTTATTCTAATAAAAATTTAGGGTTATCTAGTGTTCACCTTATGTCTACCAACCCTCTACCTCCCAATTACACAATGATGTCAAGTCCATAGGTATATGGCTAGTAAAGAAATAATAAATATAGTACATGTGTATAGTTTGACCCTATATGATTGGTAATCTTATAACTCAAATTGGATGTTGAATAGGTTAATGTTTGGTCTTCTACATCAATACCTACCAATTGGAGTGGTCATATATCTTTCATTGAGGTAAGCATGACTATTTTTAATTATTAAATATTTATAAAATATTAATATTTTGGTAATTTAATAATGTTGGTTAATTTTCAGGTGTTGACATTAGATGATAATCCTCCCAGTATACATATCATAATGCCTTTGATAGAGGTATGAGCCAAGTTAGTAAATTTTATATTATATTTATTGTTTTATGTCGTTGGTTCCTCCATTTGTTTCTTTGGATTCTTCTAAGAATTCACCTTCTTCTATCAAAAGAGATCTGACACAAATGTCCAATTGACAAGAGTAACTTATAGAGAAATTAATTATTCTACTCTTCGAGATCTACAATACCTGGGCAGGTAGACCTTTGCAATACTAGCAAATATAGAACAAACAATAAGAAATATTGCATGTAAGAAGATGACGCTTAGTATAATAATCCAAAATGCATATTAATTTGTTCAGAATAGGCTCCATTATAAGTATATAACATTAAATCCATCCCTAAGAGTGGAACTTTCACTAAAATACTAACCTATTACACAAATAAAGGAAAATAGTTTTGATTTCAAATTGGTTACTGATAATACATGTAGTGGGGATCAGTGTCTTATCTATTGGAACAAAGTCATATATTTAATAGATTTGACATATGAACTACATACATAATCTCAAATATGCATGCCTTACAAATGCACCCTATTACCACACACTTAGATTATACTTATCCAATCACCATTAGCCTCTCAAATTTGTTGTAATACATAAATTGTATTTCATTTCTTCCTTGAAGAAAACCCAATTTATGTGTCGCACATTCATGATAAATTTATAAAAACAAGTTCATTTATCCTTGATAAATGAAATCATACAACAAAAAGAGAATAAAATGGGAGACAATCCATGGTGATATTTTCATTAATTTCTTTGATCTACAACCATACAATTTGTCAAAAACAAACTCTATATGATTCGGTACACAAGGAATTTTCTACTTTATATCTCTGCTCATACAATTTTTTTGGAAGCCCTACAAAGTAACCTTGAATTCCCTTTTATAATACAAGGGAACAACATGCTTTAGGTTACTTTTCCATGTGTCAAAAGTTAACCTCCTAGTTGAAGAATATACTAAGAACATTTACATGACTTAAAAAGCACGAGAGAGGAAAGAGACAACTCAGGCCATAATTCATAGTGATTACTCCTAAAGAGATTCCTTGGTTGTTACAAATTCTTGCCAAGTTGGAGAAGAATCCAAATTTGATGTCAAGCTGACACTTGCAGGTCATTCTAGAGATGACATGTAAGTGAGACAAAAATATCTTTGGTCAAAAATGGCCAAGGCATAGAAACATTTTCCTGTTTTATTCTTCATTTCTCCTTCATCAAAAATTCACTACAAGCTTTGAGATGAGCACTGTATGCTTGATTTACTATAGATGCATTTTGTTTGTTCAGAATTCTTATGCTATAATCAAGCTCATACATACCATCTAATTGCTTCTGCAAGTTCTCCTCTAGCTTGTCAATATCGTCTATAACTTTGTCAATTACATTATGCAAAAGGAACTTTCCAATCTCTACCCTCCACTCTTGCTTTGTTTTGTATTCTCCACTGTCTTTCCTAAATGGTGGAGTAGTGCCCTGCAATTTATTAAACCTACCAAGAGCTTTTGCTAACTGTCAATGACACTTCTAGTGCTCTATTAGTAGTGCATCCACTTTTGACGTTGTGACTTCCAATTCATTAATCATATTTACCCATGGCTTATCCATTTCACCCTCGACATTTTCAAAAAACTTGTGTAAACAATAGAGAAGTCATTTCTTTTTAGACAAATGTTTCATCACAAGCTTCAAGTGAATCTTTATTTTTCTTTGTTTTGCAATGATTGGGATAATCTCTTGAAATATTCTCCATA
Source organism: Cryptomeria japonica (assembly GCF_030272615.1). Lineage (NCBI taxonomy): Eukaryota > Viridiplantae > Streptophyta > Pinopsida > Cupressales > Cupressaceae > Cryptomeria > Cryptomeria japonica. The sequence continues at coordinate 176,613,013 of NC_081408.1, read as the reverse complement.
AATTAGATAGGTGGGGCAACGTTCGTTCAAATTTGGCCTTGATGAGGTTTTGAACCAACTTGAGCGTACTCATTTTGAGCTCTCTCTTCAAAGATACAACCTCTTGTTGTACCCTAACTAATTGTCTCTCTATTTCTTTTCTTTTACTCTTCTCAAGTATAACATCTATTTGTAGCTTTGAGGTTGTAGTCTCTACTCCCAATAAGAGTTTCTTGTCTGTAGCAACCAACTTCCTTCAAAAATTCCATTCCCTTTTCAAGTGTGATGTTTTTTAGCTCTTCCTTTGCACCTTCATAAAATTTCCTATTGTATTCATCATTAGATAAAAATTATTTGAAGACTTTTCTTCTTACATCTTCAACCAAGTAATCACTTATCTCTATGATGTTATCATTTTGATCATTATGGGTTACATAAGGTTGCAACCTTACTTCTTGCTCTACCTTCTCTCCCTCTTGTTTCTCTGATCCTTTATTAGTTCCCTATGATATTGTAACAGTGGAGGATGGGTCCAAAGCTATTTGAGCTAATGGTGGAGCTACCACTAGCCCTCCTACTGCAAACATTGAAGGACTTGGGGGTAGAGGAAGTGGAGTGGATAGATTAGCCAGAATAGTAGCAACATTTTGAATGAATAGATTCATCCTTTTGACTCTATCAAATTCATCTGGAAATATACCTTGGTATGATGGATCCTCCAACCTTCTTCTACTTTCAATTTTTTTACCTTGAAGTAGGAATACCTTCTTGCCTTTATTTCCTCATAGGACTAGCAATTCCTCATCATCTCTTCATTCAACAAAAACTCATGCTCACACTTTCCTAATGTAACTACCCTTTTAGCAAGAGAATAATACCCCTAAGGGTCAAATTGCCTTGTTGTTAACCCTACTTGTAGATGGAAATGATTTTGTTGTTCAACAACTTGCTTATAACCTTTAGCAGCATTTATCATATGTTCACTAATCTCAAAAAACACGAGAAGAAATGACCCCTTTGATTGAACCCTAAAAGGGGAATACGATTCAAACATTTGCCAAATTATCTTCAGAGTTTACTTTAGTGGTCAATATTCGCCAATGGCGAATATTTCACGTTGGCGACCTGGAAAATGGCAAATATATTGTACCGATTGAGGGTGGCCATGTCACCAGGAATTTATAAATATTTTTCAAATGCACAACCTAATCACCCATTGCTTTATATAATTAATTGTATCTATGTGAATATTTCACCAATATAATCCATGTTTTCCACACAGTAAATTCAATTTTTTTGCCTAAACTCTCTGAGGTTTCCTTAATAGACGGTCATAATTTGCCAATAACTATATAAAGATTTATTTGTCAGGAGGACCCAATTTTCCTGGCATTTTGTGGATGCATGTAATAAACTGGTAGGCCCATAATCACCTCAGAAATTACATAAGACATGTTATAGTTAAGTGGAATTCACCAAATATTTGTATACCATATAAAATTCCCATCGAATTTACCAAATAAGGATTGGTATAAATACATTCAAAGATCATATCTATCCCTACATAATTTGGTCAGTTCTGGGCTCTCAATTAGAATCAATAGCGAAGTTTTAGACCAAGAACAACCATTGTTGTTGACTACATTGGTGACTGCTAGTGACCTATTAGGTGAGTGATCATATTTTGAAGTGTTATAATATTATTCTAAATTCATCTCTATCTGTTTGCACTATTGTGTTCATTCTTATTCAATGGGGACCCATCAATGCCCATGGTCACCTGGGAGACCTTAGACATCTAGATTGTAGGAAGTAGAGCCAATGAATCATATAGTCTACTATTATTACTTCTTCAACAACTTGATCTTTTTTTGCAACCTTTATTTCATTGGAGATGTCAAATAGGAAGAAGGGTAGGAATCTTGAATGTGGGGAGGACCAAGAGAGGCCAACAAAATACAGAACGTTGTCTTCATAATTTGGCATTGCAAAAGATCATGGTGAAAATGATGCAGGAGCATCCCTGGTCGATGAGCAATCTTGCATCAACCAAAAATATTTCCTTTTAGTTTTGTTCTTGTTTAGTTCATTGTTCAATTTTCTATGTTCTTACCAGTTGGTACCGATACTTTCTTGTTGTGGAAGATATTATTTTTGGTTTCCAGGCTGGTTCGTGTGCTTATTAATTCCATATTTTTCAATTCATTTGAGTTCTTTTTAGGTCAGTTTTTGCTTCCAGTTGACTGTTTCTAGGTTTTGGGACAATTCTTGTGCTTACCGGTTAGTTTTCCTTCATTACCAGAGCGATTCTTGGCATGTGGACCTATTTGGGATCTTGTCCGATATTATTTGGTGTGTGGCCAACCTTCCTATTGAACCAAACCTCTTGGTTGTTATTTTCCGAAAAGATTTATTTAATTCTTAGGGCCAACCTAGTTACACGTTTCATTTTCCTGCATTGGTAAATGTAATCTTATGAGGCCAACCTGGATATGTTCTGATGGGTATAAATATGATATTATGTAATCATTTGTAAAGGGTAGAGAAAGTATAATTGGGAACAAGGATTGAGATTTGTATTTAGTGATCTAGTTGATTCTTTGAGTCCCAATTGGATTATATCTGGCTTGAAGCCTGCATGTAACCGGTTAACTATCGGATGTTCTTTGATGATAATATGATGATAACCGGATGGTTGTTGGAAGTTCTAAGGAAATAATATGATCTATCTATGTAATCTTATTGTGTTTTCTGGTTGCTTTCATTGTGTTACTCTTGCTACATAAGTCGGTCAACTCTATTTTGAGGGTTTCACCGGTTATGGCTGTATCAAATGGTATCAAAGCTAGTTATGAACTGGCCAGTGGAAGAGTTGTTTGTGAAACCTGAGGCATACCTTTAGGTGGATAGATCACCAATTGGAGGCAAGTTGCACTTGTGTTAAATAGATCACCGAAGAGAGGCAATTGAAACTGATAGTCAGATCACCAAGTTGAGGCAATTCACCAAAGCGGAAGAGGAGATGCCACCTAGAAGGACAAACCCTCAAAGGGTAGAGTAGATTATGGAGGACTTCAAGAATGAAGTGAGGAATGAAATCTAGAATGCTTTGGCTAGTTTGTGGAGGAACCCTAAATCTAAGCATGAGTATGAGGAAGCTGGCGAAGAGCTTGAGGAAGTTGAAGGACCGAAAGATGAAAGAGAGGAAATATTCCTCAGAGCAATGGCGCAAGCAAGTAAAGTTCATAAAATTGAAGTTTCAAACTATTTTAGAACACTAAACCCAAAGGATCTGATCAATTGGATGAGAGAGTTGGAGGATTACTTTTAGTTTGAGGATGTCAAGGATGCGTAGAGAGTCTGGTTGACACAAACTAAGTTGAAAGGGAATGTTGCCTTATGGTGGAAAGAATTGCAGAAAGATAGAGTAGATAATGGTGAATTGAAGATCACCCGGTGGAGATATATGGTTGCAAGATTGAAGGCCAAGTTCATATCAGGAGACTATGAGCTGGAATTGTTTAAAAAGTTGCAAAACCTTAAACAAAGAAACATGAATGTGAAGGAATATACTGAGGAATTCTACAAGGTGATGATTAGATATAAATATAGAGAGATGGACAGAGAAAAGGTGGTGAGGTACATAAATGGACTTGCATTTAACATTCAAGATGATGAGTATGCTGAAGGTTTCTACAGTTGAAGAAGCTTACCAGTATGCTTTGAAGGCTGAGGAGAAGGTGAGAAGAAGACAACCAAATAACCCCAGAGCGAAGGAGAAATTCAAAGGACGGATGAGTGACAACATGAAGAAACTAGTTGAGGAAGATGAATCAAAACCTAAGTGGAGTAAAGAACTGGAACAAAAAACACTAAGGAAAGGTAGTAGTAGTACTGGTAGAGAATTCCCCAGCAAATGTTTCAAGTGTGGAGAAACTGGACATAGATTTATGAATGTAAGTAGATAATGGAAAGAAGTTGTGTGGTGAATGAGGAACTAGAAGGTGAAGGTACCGGATCTAACTGTGCACCAGAGCAAGGAGAATCCCTTATGTTCAGAAGAAAGGATACTAGATCTACTCAGAGGAAGAGTCTTTTCTGGATGTGTGTAAATCAGGTGGTAAGTGTTGCAAGGTTATTATGGATACTGGGAGTACTAATAATTTAGTATCTGAGGAGATGGTTGTGAAGCTTGTATTGAAGAGGCTTGAGCATCCTTTTCCTTATGAGGTAAGTTGGTTACAAGATGGTCAAAAGATAGAAGTAAAGGACCAATGTTTGGTGAATTTTAATTTTGGGCCTTTTAGGGACGAGGTCTTGTGTGATGTTGTATCTATGAGTGCTTGTCATGTCTTGTTGGGAAGACCTTGGAAGTTTGATAGAGGATCTCTTTATGACTATAGAAGAAATCTAATCACTATTAAGAAAGATGGGTAGAAGTTCACATTGACCTCTTTGAAGGAGAAAGAGAAGGAGGTGAAGAATCTGAACATTGGGAAAAGTTGTAGTACTGAGAAACTAGTTGTAGAGGTTATACTAAAGGGTTTGTAGAAAGATATGACAAAGCCAGTTGCAGAGGTTATACTAGAGGGTGACATGAGTTTGAAGAAGGACTTGACAGATAAGCCTGATGGACAGATGGAATCAGATGACAGAAAGATTATGGAGACAAACAGGATGAAGTCCTGTGACAAAAGCAAATCAAAGTTGTAGAAGAAGGAAAGTAGTAAACAGAGACAATGTGCAAATTTAGAGCAAATGAAGATAAGAAAAGAGAGTCAAGGGTTAGAGTTTGGATCATAAATGAGCATGGGGTCTTTATCCCAAATCTTTTTAGATGATCATGAGTTGTCTCTCATGGAAAATCTTCTTTCTACCTATGGTGTTTGATGCAGGAGCATCCCTGGTCAATGAGCAATCTTTCATCAACCAAAAATATTTCCTTTTAGTTTTGTTCTTTTTTAGTTCATTGTACAGTTTTATGTGTTCTTACCGATTGGTACCTATAGTTGCTTGCTTTTCATGGCAGATCTTATTTTCAGTTTCCAAGCTGGTTCATGTTCTTAATTCCATATTTTCAGTTCATTTGGGTTCTTCTCTGGCCATTTATTGCTTTTAGTAGACTATTTTTGAGTTCTAGGACAGTTCTTGTGCTTACTAGTTGGTTTTCCTTCATTATCGAAGTGATTCTTGGCACGTGGACCTATTTGGGATCTTGTCTAATGTTCTTTGGTTTGTGGCTGACCTTCTTGCTGAACCACATCTATTGGTTGTTATTTTCCAAAAATATTTATTTAATTATGAGGGTTGACCTAGTTACACGTTTCATTTTCCTGCATTGGTAAATGTAATCTTATGAGGTTGACCCGAATATGTTCCGGTGGGTATAAATATGATATTATGTAATCATTTGTAAAGGGCAAAGAAAGCAGAATTGGGAACAATGATTGAGATTCACATTTAGTGATCCAATTGATTCTTTGAGTCCTAGTTAGATTATATCTGGCTTGAAGCTTACATGTAACTAGTTAACTGTCAGATGTTCTTTGATGATTATATGATGATAACTGAATGGTTGTCAGAAGTTCTAAGGAAATAATATGATTTGTTTATGTAATCTTGCTATGTTTTCTGGTTTCTTTTGTTGTGTTCCTCTTGTTTCATAAGCTAGTCATCTCTCTTTTGAGGGTTTCATGGGTTATGGTTGCATCAGAAAATCAAGAAGGTACATCATCACAAGTAAAAGTACAAGATTTGCAACCTTCACCGCATATTGAAGAAAGTGGAGAACCTAATATCTCAAATCACGATGAACTTGAAGAAGATTTTCTGGTAGATACCCAAGTTAGTTGGAATGATATAATCGAGTTGGGTGATAATGCCACAGATGATAATGCACAAAAGGGGAAAAGAAAAGCCATATAAAAAAAGGATCAACCCACATCAAAAAAGGATAAACCAAAATAAAAAAAGGATCAAGAGTGGAATATGTTAGTGAGGAATTTTCAAATTAATTGGGCATCAAAGTATCGATTGATTGAACCAGTGAAGAATTCAATTCAAGGTGAGCCTCCAATAGAATGCAGGTGTAAGATTTGCACTTGGAAACATAAGAAGGAAAAGAGGTTGCAACTAAAAATTGACACCAAAGAAAAGCATATGGGTAAAGTTTACGAAAAAAAATGATAGACGAAGTTGAAAAATTAGTGATAAGATGGAAAAGAAAGGAGGAATGCAAGCATGTGAGGAATGCTGAAGAACTTTATTTTTGTGAGAAAATACAAATGAAGCATGCTGAAGTTAAAGGTTCTATTGAAGTTATTCTTGGAAAAGCAATACAAATAGAACACTTTGGAAAAGTTGTTCAATTAAGTGTTATTTTTTATATTTTGAGCAGAGGGCGTGCTATGACAGACTACCCATCAATGAGTGGTTTATTACAATTTTTGAAAGTTCCTAACTATCCTAATAGTCACTGGTTAGTAAACAATGGATGGGAATGGGCAAGTTTTCTTGTTGAGGTTGAAAAAGAAGATGTAAAGGAAAAAATAAGAGACTCAAACTTTATTGCATTGTCTTTAGACAAAGTTACGATAGTAGATAATACTTCGTGGGTATTATAGACACCTAAAAAATGTCTCATTCATCATGTACTAATTATTCGTCTAATTGATTAAATAATTATTTAATTAAGTTAGTTAATCTTATGCTTCTAATTTCATATTTCATCATCATCTTACTAATTATTCTTTTTCTTATTCTTTCATCATTCAATCATTTAAACATTTTCTAATATTAATTAAATATTTATTATTTAATTAACTCTGATTAGTTTCCCAATTTAAATAATCTTTATTATTTAAATAAATTCTATTTTCAGTTTCTATCTCTCTAATCAACTAATCATTCAACCCTTTTCTAAATATTAAATAATATTTATTATTTAATTAATTGTAATTTAATCCTTTAATTTAAATAATCTTTATTATTTATTTAAATTCAATTTCTAAATAATTAAATAGTTTCTTTAAATTATTTAATTAGCTAATTAATTCTAATTCCAAATCCCCAAATTCTAATTTCATTTAATTTCATATTTCTTCTAATTTCATCTAAATTTCAAATACATGTGTTTGATTTCAAAAACCAAATTGAAAATCAAAGTCAAGTTCTAAATATATTCAAATACTATATTGAATTTAAAATAAATTCAATTATTTGAATTAAATCTCATGCAAAGATTAAATTGAAAATCTAAGTTAAAGTGCAAGCACATGCTAAATTAATTAATTCAATCAATCAATTAATTAAATAATTATCTCTCCAATCTCTATTTCCATCTTTTAGTTAGCTTTTTCTAAATAAAGCTTTCTTTGTCATCAATTAAATTTTCTTCAATCATTCTTTTTCTTCCCTCGGTCACCTTTTTCTCAATCAATTAACTCCTTTAATCTATTCAATCTATTATGTTTCACCTCTAAATCAGCAGTTCAACTATCAATCAGCATGTGAGCTCACCTAAGTTCCACCTCTTGATCATTTTGTTCCACCTTTCAATCAATCTCACCCAAAAATCTATAAAATGAGCATTTAGTCCTCACAATTCCTCTATATCACGAACTTTGAATCTTTGTGTCACTTGCAGGTTGCCAGGGCAATATCTGAGAGCCATCATACCACAGAGAGGAGAAGAACAATGGAAGCCATGGTGCACAATAGGGAGTTTCATATTGTTTAATTTAATTCCATTTTGCATCTATTTCATTGGTTTTATGTTTGAATTGCTTAGATAGTTAAGGAATTTGTGATTGTCCTTATTTCCTATTTAGCAATGATGTATTTGAGCAGTAGCACATTTTGGTGAACCTGACGTGAACAACAATTAATTAACCTTCTCTGTTTTCTATGTTATTTTTGCAGATCGTACGGATTTTTTTCCTTTTTTGCAGGTTTTGCATAGATTTCAAGACAGACCTCTTCGTCATGCATTCATGCTTACATCATCACATAATCACATAGACAGATCTATGCAATCGACCAGACAGGGTCACACATTCATGCGAAACCCATCACGCATTCGACTTGTCAGGATCACACATTCGCTTTGTTAGTATCATGCATTCGCAGGGAAAATTGTTGTTCTATTGTTTTTATTCTCATATCCTTTCTATTCTCTGATTTGTTTAATTCTACATGAAATTGATTAAATCTGGAAATAGATTATCTATATTGCATGTTTTTATTATAACAGTTTATAGCACGTAAGGTACAATTCAAGATTTCAGGTGCTAGAAGGACAAAGGAACAAAGAAGACAGGCCAAATGCCATCAAAGGGTTCTCAAAGCAGAAAAATAGATACAAGATTGGGAAGATCAACTAGCCTTCGATAGATACAATAGCTTAGTTCTCTCATATCAAGTTAAATATGATTTAATTAACATTGAATGGATGATGAGAGATCTAGCTAGGGCCTCACAATTGGTTTTGCAGGTTTCTGATCAAGTTTAGTTTCAATTCTTTTTTTTTTTGTTATCTACGTGTGTGTCATGCAATCGTCCTGTTATCATCACACAATCTCTCTATCAACATCGTGTATTCGACCTGACAGAATTACATAATTGAATAGGTAGAGTCACGCAATCGGGCAGGTATCATCACGCATTTGATTCAATCGATTTTTTATTCTCTGTTTTCTATTGATTTGATTTTACTGCTAATCATCTATTTGCAGCCTATGAAAAATTTACAAAAAGGATCGGATTAGTATTAGATAAATTGCACTCTTAATCTCACACTTCATCTTTTGGTGCTTAAAATCAACAATGGTTAAAATGGACATGCATGCATAATCTCACACTTCATCTTTTGGTTCTTAAAATTAATGTTGGTTAAAATTTGCATGCATTTATAACACTTCGATTTGGGCTTAAAATCAACAATGGTTAAAATTGACATGCATGCCTTCACATTTCAATTTGGTGTTTAAAATGGACATGCACGTGTATTGAACACCTCAATTTGGGCTTTAAAATGAATGTGAATCAAGCTACATTAGATTAAATCACATTTGATTTTCTTAAGGGAAATAAATTTTATCATGTTTGGGGTGGACCTACTGTTGCATTAACTAAATTTCCACCCGCCTTCAGGGTCTTGGGAGAAAGGAAGGAGGTGACAATGATACCCAAATTTATTTTATTCCACAAAGTGAGGGGTATCTTTGACTGGGGATTTCATCACCCCACAAAGGTACTTCGAATTGGGATACATTGGGGATATCATCTCTCCCAGCGTACTCTCAAGCGGGTTTTTCAAACCGCTATATAAATATATTGGTCAGGCGGCTAGAGTGTTGAGTGAATTTGACATATGTGGGGGCATTCCCTACATCGATAAGCTCAACTAAATTCTTAAGTGGCTTTCTCTAAGAATCAGTCATTGGATCGGGATCCCTCAAAATTTTACAATAAGAACTTAGTAGCCCAAAACACCACATTCAATGATTCTGGGAGTGTGGATCATACCCATAGATACCCTTCATGTACCTTGCATTATGATACATAAATCCCTCAGTTATAAGATCTTCAGATCTTTGGGGTAAGAGAGACTGGCATGCCCAAGAAGTGTGTGTCGTGGAGTGGAGCCAGTGCTGCCAGACTCTCTATCTATTTGTTTTGTTTCTATATTTCGTAAGGGCCTCATTTGAATGGTTTCCAATTTCCAGCTTAAGCCTGTCTTCTGTGTCGTTATATGTATCTTTGTATCAGACCAATATTGAGTCAGTTATTTGGGCTATTTCAGGCCCTATCCTGCATATCTCTAAATTCTTTGAGATTGTTTGAAAAACCAGTTCAGTAAGCTATATTTACCTCCAAACAATTGTTCTCAGACTTGAAAAAACCACTAAACTTGTCCTATACATAGAATTACTGAAAACCAAGTCCATTTTTGAAACTCAAAACTAAAATATTTATACACTTGTGACCATAGGAAGTCCTTGCATAGTCCTATTTATGTCCTTACTATCATCCTAAGTCCTTTCATAGTCCTCATTTACTTCCTCATTATCATCCTTAGTCTTTGTATAGTCCTCATTTGTGTCCTTTCTATTGTCCTAAGTCCTTGCAAAGTCCTTATTATCATCCTCATATAAGTCCTTGTCTAGACCTCATATAGGTCTGTCTTAGTCCGTCATCATTTGCATAATCATCCTAGAAAGTCATACCCCAAATGTCCAAATCACAATCACAAGATCAATCAAACTCAACCTCAACTTAAACAAGTTTGTCAAGTTGAACAAATCAAACATTATCACATTCAAAGAAATGGAGAAAACATCTTACATGTTGTGATCTTAGGTCCAAACCAATCAAGAAAATATCATGGATTGGCATTATACATTTCATAGGGAAGGTGGAGGATTCATCCCTTGCATTCCTATTCCATCGCCATCCATAGAAACCTTAGCTCAATAGATCAATACTTTGCAACAACAAGTGACAGACATGACTAGTCCTAACAACCATAGGGGTTGGTTAGAAAAAATGATGACACAAGTGATGACCATGAGGGAATCAATATCAGATCAACCTTCTTCTTCTTGTGAGACCATTCAAACATGCCAACCTTCATTCTTCAACAAAATCATTCCTACCTCAGTTCAACCAACATTAGAGTCACATAAACCTTCTTTTTCTTTAAACCCACTATATCAATCATACCAATCATATCAACCCAACATTCAAAGTACCTCTTTCAACCAAAATTAAACCCTATTCAACCAAAGTCCAAATCAAAATTCACACCAGCCCAAAATTCAAACCTCTTTCAACCAAAATCAAACCTCTTTCACGCAAAATCATACTCCTTTCAACCAAAACCAAATCCCTTTCAACCAAATCCCAAATCAACCATATATATCCACCATTTCATCATCCCCTGAAGTCAGACAAGACCAATCTATGCCATCTCTATCTAATAACCCAACCTCCCAATGGCTATCCATCATACAAATCTAATCCAATCCAAGTCATGATTCAAAGGATCTCATTCAAAATCCTTCTTCATTAGGCCAAAGTGTTAAAAAATTCCAACAATCTCCCATGCATTTCCAAACTCCTTCCTCGTGTCAAGAGGATGATCCAAAATTAGAAGAAATGAGTCCTTAACAAATAAAGATCAAGAATAACCACTTTCATCCTACCCAATTTTTTATCAAGATCCCACTGAGCAAGAATCTTATGATGATCCCCTCGCTCTTTTCTATTCCATTCATAATCAAAACCTTCCATCTCAACAAGAAAGTGTCCTTTCAAGTCTCATCCAACATCCACCTCCTAAGCAAGATCAAGACATCCCTTCTATCCTTAATAATAATCCCTTTCCAAGATAAGATCAAAGCATACCTTTACCTTCATTTCCTAAACAAGATCCCATTATTTCTCTAAATCCTGATCAAGGTCCATCCATCCCTTCATCTCCATGTCATAATCCTCCTATTTCTTCACAATATTCCCTCTCAAATGAAATTACCATTTCTCCTAGTTGCCCTCATGATCCCAATCCCTCTAAACAAGCTGTTCATGAACCCTTTATCAATGAAATCACCAATCTAGATCATACTACACAGAGCAACTTGTCAACAATTGTATGTGAGATGTCATCACATGCCAAAGTGGTGACAGAAACAAGCATGGCACTAGCTAATGAAATTAACACCCAAATTGTTTCATCATCCTCATCATGCACAAGCATAACACCAACTAATGAGATCAACACCTAGTTATCTTCATCATACTCTTCAAGTGCATCAATAGAAGCAAGAATAACACCTACTCATGTCATAACTTCAAAACCAAAATCAATTTGTCTCATACACCCACACTTGATAGACTGGGGGCAAGAGGATCTACCATAGTTGGATTGCTTTAAAAATGATAAGGCTATAGCTGAATTCAAGGGATCCAGAGCTAGATTTCCATTTCATGATCCACAAAATCCAAAAATTTAAATAAATCAACATCAGAGATGCTGAACATGTACACTTAGCTAAGTCCTTATATCCTATTGGAAACAACATCTTTATCCGACTCTTCAAACAAAGGCCAATGAACTACCTACACAAAACTCCCTGACCCTATGAACAACATGCACCTTAAATGATATTACATCTAAGGGTTGGGATAGTTTAGGTTTTACTTTCCACATTGCATATCATATTATTATTCAGAGCATTGCATCACATAAAGTTTCTTTTTCAAATGCATCACATTCTCAATTTTTTTGCATTTTAATATAGAAGCATCAATAAAACAAGGCAACTATTCAAGTTTATCATTCATTTGCATTCAAGAGAAGCAAGGGTCATCTCCTTTCTTAGATATTTAGACATGAAGTCTTAAGGTCCTGAGGTCATTCATTTTTAACATTATCCTATGACGATGCTTTACTTATGGATGGGTAGTGATTTCACTATTTGAGACTTATACACCCAAAATCTATCAATTGCTATATTTCAAACACATTAACAAAATCTCTAATTCATTCTAGACACCTAGTTGATCATATGACTAGTGAAAAATCTAAAATTCTACTTCAGTACCGCTGTAATTATCACACCCAAGTAGGTTTCATTACTACAAGTCAAGGCAAGAAAATAAAAAGAAAAAAGTGCTATGCCAAATTCATCTCAAGGCAAAAGAGCAATGATATATAACTGAAATATCATGCATGCAAGTGTGACACAAATCTTGACTATGGGAACATGCAAGTAACTCCATCAGAGCTATGAACACCTGTTGAAAATGGAGCAACATTTAAGAAATTACATTCTATAACCTCATCGGAGCTCTAAAAGCTTGCTAGAAGTGACACTCTATTCGGGATGCTTTTGAAGTTAGGATAATCCATGTAGCTAGTCATATAGGATGCTAAGGATCTTTAGTGAACACAAGAATGGGAATTAACTCATTTGCACAAACATGGGTAAAAGAAGATCAAAGTTTCAAGAACCAATGGGGAAGTTTTCCGCATCTCCATTTGTAAATCCTAATCACTAAGTGTGTTAATTTGGATGTTCCAAAGGACCTTAGGGATTGATTGACCGCTTATCTATGAAATGTTTTGCACCTCAATTTCAATTGGTGTATTAAAAAATGCTAAACAAACACAGTCAACCTTGTTTGAATAGGAAATGCATCTTCATCATGCATCTTGCATTAACATAGGTCATGTCAAAAATTCATTGTCTCCGCATGCATTTCAAAGATCATCATGTCATACAGGTCTGCACACTGGGGGCATAACTAAAAAAAATCCAAATAAAATCATATAAAGTCTTGCAAAAAACCAGACAAAATCATATAAAGTCTTGAAAAAATCCAATCCAAATCATATAAAGTCCTGCAAAAATCCTCAAAATCATAAAATGTCCTAAAAAAACCCTTAAAATCGAAAAACCAAAAACTAAAAAATCAAAGAAAAGAAACCATAGACCATCCATCAAATCAAATCAACAACAGAAAAACTCTCAAAGTCTACAATCAAACTAATCACATGTCTTGTTAATCAATCTATCGATCAAATTTTATCAAACATCAATATGTCTTATACAAAGAAGGGTACACTTGAAACCAGACAAATCGGTCTTACACGGGGTATTCACTCTCTCCAACCAGACATTCCTATCAATGATCACACAAATCAAAACAACGACATAGATAAGTATGATTATTGGATTTTGTCCAAGTTAGTTTTATCTTTATCAATTGATGGCAGGTCATGTTTCATCAAATCAAAAACATCTGCAAAATGTCTTGAAAAAATCAATCAAAAACATTCAAATATGTGAAACTAAAAAAATCCAAAAACATTGGAAAATCCTTCAAAAAATCCAAAACATTCAGAAAGAGTAGTGAAATCAATCAAAAACATTCACATATCAATCCATATAATCCAAAAACATCGAAAAAGCTCTTGGAAAAGAACTAAAAATCAAAAATCAATCAATCAAAAAACTTGCAATAAAATGTCTTGTCAGAAGCAAATACCCTAGCAAATATCCAACAAACGCTTCACACGAAGTTAACAAAGGATACGACTATCTAATCAAACATCTGCAATCAACTGATCAAGTTGTCTTATCAATCGTATCATATCCATATCAAAGTGACCATTATCTTGTCTTAAACAGAATAGGATACACTCGAAATCAGACATGTCAGTCTTAAATGGGGTCAGCAACTTTCTGAGATCAGACATTATCAACCATCACATCAAACAACTGAGAATGAAGGCACAAGGTCAGTATAGCTACTGAATTTTGTCTGAGTCAGTCTTTATCTTTTATCATTTGGTGATAGATTACATTCCTATGCTACTCAGGGATGTCCACAAGTGACTAGAGGAGCAATGATGGGCATTATCTTTTTCTTTGTTTGTTGCTTGTTTGCTACGTGTTTGTTTCTTCAATGAGATATCTTTACATCTTGGTTCCTTATACCCTGATGTGCTAAGCTTCATTGTTACATAATAAGGCTCGGTGATGAATATATATTGCGTAATAAATAATGACACAGGTTTGTGAATCAATCATTTTCATTTCATCTCATTTGCTTATTGCTAATTTGTTGATTCTTTTCTCATCATCTCTTTCTAAATCATTTTCTATCATCTAACATTATTTTTTCATCAATCTATTCTCTCATATTCTATCTCAATATCATCTTCACATCACCTATCTCTATCTCTAATCAACTAACTTATCTTTCATCTCACATTCTTCTTTTTTCGAGAGATCGTTCATGTCTTTAATGCACAAACAATCTCTTGAGGGGGCATTACACCCTAAGTATCACCAGGGCATATTGGGGCATAATTTTTTTTGTTTCTTTGAAACAATATCATTCTGACATTTTCTCAAAGAGGGGCAAATGTAGACACCTAAAAATGTCTCATTGATCATTTACTAATTATTTGTCTAATTGATTAAATAATTATTTAATTAAGTTAGTTAATCTTATTCTTCTAATTTCATATTTCCTCATCATCTTACTAATTATTCTTTTTCTTATTCTTTTATCATTTAATCATTTAACCATTTTCTAATATTAATTAAATATTTATTATTTAATTAATTCTGATTAATTCCCCAATTTAAATAATCTTTATTATTTAAATAAATTCTATTTTTAATTTCTATCTCTCTAATCAACTAATCATTCAACCCTTTTCTAAATATTAATTAAATATTTATTATTTAATAAATTGTAATTTAATCTTTTAATTTAAATAATCTTTATTATTTAATTAAATTCAATTTCTAAATAATTAAATAGTTTCTTTAAATTATTTAATTAGCTAATTAATTCTAATTTCAAATACCCAAATTCTAATTTCATTTAATTTCATATTTCTTCTAATTTCATCTAAATTTCAAATACCTGTGCATGATTTCAAAAACCAAATTGAAAATCAAAGTCAAGTTCTAAATATATTCAAATACTAAATTGAATTTAAAATAAATTCAAATAATTGAATTTAAATTAAGTTCAAATAATTGAATTTAAATTAAATTCAAATAATTGAATTTAAATTAAATCTCATGCAAAGATTAAATTGAAAATCTAAGTTAAAGTGCAAGCACATGCTAAATTAATTAATTAAATCATTATCTCTCCAATCTCTATTTCCATCTTTTAGTTAGCTTTTTCTAAATAAAGCTTTCTTTGTCATCAATTAAATTTCCTCCAATCATTCTTTTTCTTCCCCTAGTTAGCTTTTTCTCAATTAGTTAACTCCTTTAATCTATTCAATCTATTATGTTTCACCTCTAAATCAGCAGTTCAACTATCAATCAGCATGTGAGCTCACCTGAGTTCCACCTCTTGATCATTTTGTTCCACCTTTCAATCAATCTCATCCAAAAATCTATAAAATGAGCATTCAATCCTCACAATTCCTCTAGATCACGAACTTTGAATCTTTGTGTCACTTGCAGGTTGCCAGCGCAATATCTGAGAGCCATCATACCACAGAGAGGAGAAGAACAATGGAAGCCATGATGCACAATAGGGAGTTTCATATTGCTTAATTTAATTCTATTTTGCATCTATTTCATTGGTTTTATGTTTGAATTGCTTAGATAGTTAAGGAATTCGTGATTGTCCTTATTTTCTATTTAGCAATGATGTATTTGAGCATAGCACATGTATGCATGCATGTTTATATTGTACAAAATCATTCCTTCCAACCTCATCTACTATCTGTTGCTAAAATGAAGGATAGTGTGACAACGAAAAATTTATTTCAACTAGTAAAGAGTTGTTTAATTGAATATGGAGGTATGGATGACATAGCAATTGGCAAAAAAATGGTGTGTGTTGGAGCGGATGGAGTTTCAATAATGCAAGGTCACAAGAACGGTCTTTGCACAAAGATGGAAACTTCTTGTGCACCCTACATTATTGGCATTCACTGCATGGCCCACAGAATGAATCTATCATTTGGAGTTGTGAGCAAGTATTCTCTAGTAAAAAGAATTGAACATTGAGTCAAATATCTCTACTCACACTTTTGTAGAAGTCCTAAGAGATTTATGGAATTTCAACACTTTGCTGATGGAATAACCAATGGGAACAAGCTTCTTAAGGATAATGATAACAAATGGATCTCTTTGGATGGTCCAACACATCAATTTTTTTCACAATATTGATCCTTGATTGGACTATTTCACACAAATCGTGACAAATCTAAGCAATCAAAATTTCCTGACCTGCTTCAAAGGTTAAGTAATATAGAGACACTCTTAACTTTAGCAACTCTTCTCCCCATGCTAGAGGAAATGAGGAATATTATGAAAAAAGACCAACAAAGAGATATGTATATTGCAGAATATGCTAAGCTGCATAAGATGACATGCCTCACCCTTGATAATCTCTATCGATTTCAACCAACATTACCTAATGAAAAATTTGCTAAGTGGCAGACACTCACAAATTTGAACAATCCTAAAAAAAATTTATAGATCGGTGAAAATGGGGAGATATGTGACATTGTATGCGGAGTTGAGATACCAATTCACTTCTTTGCCATGGTCGAGCCTATGGAACCAGGAAAGCGCCCCAAGAAGCAACTAGCAAGAGTTACAAGGGAAGATCTTAGCAAGATTGTTTAGTCTATAACTACTTATGTGAAGAAAATTTCCTATGATATTTCCTCACATATTAGAACCAGATTCCCTCCTGAGAAACTACTTGAAGCCATGTCTATTGTGTTTCCTCAATATTGGAACTTTAACAATGTAGCTGATTTTTTGAGCTAAGCTACTGACTTTGATAAATTAATTTTGTAAATCCATAAAATTCAATGGAGTAACTATATATGGAATTTTAAACAAAACTCTTCTTAGAGAGAAATCATCCTATTTTGCATACACTATGAGGGGACAATATGATAGAATGGAGAACCCCCATGAAGAGGGATCAGTATAAAGACTTTGGACAAATCTAGGTAAGAACAAAATGTTGTATGATTTAATATCAGAATATTTCAAGCTTGTTGATTTATGTCTTACCATGATGTTTGGTTTGGTGGAGGATGAGAGATTTTTTAGTGCTTTGGGGTTCCTAAAATCAAAGCTAAGAAACAAACTAGACAATAATTTGGAAAATTTCTTAACGCTCTATTCATCTAGGTATGATGTCCACACTTTTCTTTATGATAGGGCACTAAAAATCTGGAGGTCGAAATGTGAAAGAAGAGGTTTGGGAAACACTTCAAACCAAAGTGTCAGTGGGACAATTGACTCGTGTACTAGACCTACTAGTAGCATTGAGATGCAGTTCAGTGGAGGTATGCAAACTCAGAGTGAAGAAAACATAGACAATAATCAAGGAAGCTCTGATTCTAATGATGAGGATAGTGTTGGCATTATGAGAACCAACATGAGCCTTATGTAAACTAGCATGAAGACATAATGATATTGTATGTTGTCATTGATGTCAATATGAGACATAGTGTGAACCGGCACATGAGATAAGAGAAGAAAGAGATATTGGCATATGTGTGAACTGGTATATGCCTAAGTGAAGCGGCACATTTGTTCAAAGTGAACCAGCATGCAGTTATGGGACCGACACATGGAAGCACTATATGACTACTGATTGGTAAGGCAGCTTCCACTTCGGGGTTTTTGGTTGGAGTATCTCAAGTCTGTGTGACTCAATCGGTGATCTTTGTGTGATGAGTCAGTAGTATGATGGAGGACAGATCATGTTGCCATGTAAGCTCTGTGCACGTGAAGGATCTTGCATGAAGAAGACTATTCCTATCTACCTTGGGAATGTGCGAAGTCTGTCAAATAGTGATAACGCGTGATGGGTTATCAGCCGCCATGAAAACCGTGGATAATGGATGATGGAGAATGTCTTCAGATCGACTCAAGACTGGTGCATTCAATGCAGTATGTTTCAACGATCAGGATCAAACCATTTGAATTGCTCAACCTAACAGGTTTAGGGTTTAGGGTTTTTGCTACCGATCTGTATGTTCCCTATAAGGTCGATGTTAGGTTTTTGTCTAAAGTTGTTGGCAAAAAGTAGTGAGTGCGTATCCAATGAAAGTGAGACAAGTTTCTTGCCAGACCATAGGAGAAAAGAGATACCTGCAAAGTGTATGTGCAGAAGGAGAAGAGAAGCCTAAAAGGATCTGTATTAGTATTAAGTACTATTAATAGATCATTGTAATACCTATTGATCTCTAACCACTTCAATAGTTGCAAAATCCCCTAACAGGGTAGCCTTAACTAGCTTCATTCAAAATCCCTTAAATTGGATGGTCTTAACCGGCTTGTTGTAAATCCCTTAACCAGGTAACTCGAAGCTAATGAGTTCTGAGAAGCTAGAAAATCTTAGGAGATCCTTTCAGCTATTGAGTTCTTAAAATCCTCTAACAAGGTGACCCTACTAGGTTTAACCCTTAACCAGGTGATCCCTTAACCAGGTGATCCCTAACAGGATCAGTTCCTACCAGAACCTATTGTAATGTTCTTAACCGAACAAGGCTCCTAACAGAGCAGACTTCTAAAGAGTTTAAAAAGTAGCTTGTGGGTATTCATCCCCATCGTGGTTTTTCCCAGTTGGGTTTCCACATGAAAAATATGTGTGTCATGTGAAATGCTTTTGTCTTGTGATGCTTTGTTTTATCTATTATGCACATGAAGTTTCTATGTTTTATGCTTGTCTATAAAACATATTGAACTCACTATTGTGAAGATTTGATGGTTAGGTCTACTAGTTCATGCATGAGAATATTATGATAATGTGGTATTGAGCTAAGAGAAAAGCTTAGTAAGTGACCGGTTCATGACTGATTGAGTTATTCTGGATGCTACCAGTTGCACTCTGTTTTACCGGTATCTCTTTTTATCAGTCATTGAGAGTGGTTGTTGTCGAACTGGTTTTGAACTGTATTTGTGTCTGTATTGATTCACCCCCCCCCTCTTAGTACCGGTTTGGTACTAGTGGTTCATCATTGAGTTATCAATTGGTATCAGAGCACTCCAGGTGCTCTGTGTTGTAAGCTTAACCGCTTGAGGAAAAGATCCTAGCCAAATGATGAAGAGGGAAGGTCCAAAGTTCAACAGGGAAAACTTTGGTATATGGAAAGACAGGATGAAGATATTAATAAAAAGTATTGGTGTTCAACACTGGAGTTATGTTGAAAATGTATATGCTATTCCTACTGGTACTCTCATTGATGACCAAAAGAGAGAGATACAAGAAAACGGGCAAGTCATGAAAGCCCTCATCAGTAGTCTATCTGACTTTGAGTTTATTGATGTTTAGGACAAGGCAAATCCCAAAGAAGTATGGGATGCTCTTGAAAATATCTATGGTGGTGATGAGCATGTAGAACAGGCTAAGGAAGAGAGCTTGAGAGGAAAGTTTGAAGACATGAGAATGGTTGAAGGAGAGACCATTCAGCAGTATGGAATAAGAATCAAAATAGTTATTAGAGAAATAAAGAGTGTAGGTGGCAAAATAGAAGATTCCACTGTGGTAAGTAAAGTCCTGAGATCCCTGTTGCCGGTCTATGCAATAAGGGTTGCTACTATTCAGGAGCTGAGATCAATAGACAAGTCTAAGGCATCCTTGGACTCCATCATAGCCAAGTTGATAGCCTATGAGCTAAATAGCTTTGATGGTAGTGTTCAAAAGTCAGAATCAGCTTTTAAAGCTTCTGCTATACCATCCAGAAAAGGAAAAGAGGCTAGCACTAATGGGGAACCTAGTCAGAACAGAGAGATGAAGGATGAAGAGTTTCTAATGGAATTTGAAGCTCTTCTGGCCAAGAGATTCCCAAAAGGAACTGGTAAATACAAAGGTAAAATACCTTTGAAATGTTTCTCCTGCAACTGGATAGGACATATTTCTGTGAACTGTCCTAATAGTGACAACAAGGACAAACTGGAAAGGTTCAAGAAATTCAAAGGAGGAAACCAGAGAAATTGTTTTGTGGCAGTTGATGAAGGTGTCATAGATGAGGAATCTAAAGATGAAGAAAATGAAGACATTGTGTTTGTTGTTGTAAAGGAAGGTGTGACGGATAAGAAGGCTCTTGTCTCCCAGTTTGATGATTCCAATGAGTGGATCATTGACAGTGGCTGCTCTCACCATATGACTGGTGACTGGAGCAAGTTTCTATCATTAGAAGAGTATGATGGTGGTGTGGTTCACTTTGGCAATGATGCACCATGCATGGTCAAAGGCAGAGGGTCCATCTCCTTGAATGGAAAGAGTAGTGCTGACAATGTGTATTGGGTTGACGGTCTCAGACACAACCTTCTAAGTGTTGCCTAGTTAAATGATAGTGGACTCGCTCTACAATTCAAGAATGGAGTTTGCAGAATCAAAGGTAAAGATGGTAAATTGGTAGCCACCGGCATGCAAACTAAAGGTAACCTATTTCATCTAAATGCTAATATAAGTACATGTCTTATGGCTAAGCTTGATGATAGCTGCATATGGCATAGGAGATTCTGCCATGTGAACTTTGACAACATTGTGAAGGCTAGTGAGATCAAGGCAATTAGAGGGTTGCCAGTGCTGAGAAAACCAGATAATACCTTGTGTAGAGAATTTCAATTGGGGAAAATGTCTTCCTCAACTTTTAAAGGTAAATCTTTCACTGCTGACAACTTGCTTGATCTTGTGCATACTGATTTATGTGGTCCTATGAAAACTAGAAGTGTGCAGGGTGATAGGTACTTCATGATTCTCACTGATGACTGCTCAAGAATGATGTGGGTCACAATCTTGAAAGACAAGTCTAAAGCTTTTAGGAAATTCAAAGCTTTTAGAGCATTAGTGGAAAAGGAAAGCGGTAAAAGGATCAAGTGTCTCAGAACTAATCAAGGAGGGGAATTCACTTCTAGTGAATTCAACAAGTACAGTGAAGAATTTGGCATCAAGAGACAACTGTCTGCCCCTCAGACTCCACAACAGAATGGCCTAGTAGAGAGGAATAATCGGACTATGGTTGAAGTAGCTAGAACTATGTTGAACCAAGGAAAGGTTGCTCACACCTTTTGGAGAGAAGCGGTGAGCACTGCAATTTACACTATGAACCGGGTACTCATCAAAAAGGGCAAGGACAAAACTCCTTATGATTATTGGACTAGTAAGACCCCTTTGGTAAATTATTTAAGGTCTTTGTTAGCAAATGTTACATCAAGAGGAGTGAACATCAGGGCAAATTTGAAGCTAAATGTGATGAAGGAATATTTCTAGGATATTCCACCAAGAGTAAAGCTTTCAAGTGCTACAACAATAGGACTCAGAGAATTATGGAAAGCATCAATGTAAGAGTTGATGAATCCTCTGAGAAGACTGAGAAAACCAATAGTGAGCAAGTTGTAAATGAACCAGTTGTCAGTCAAGCGAGCACCAATAATAGTGTTCATGAACTGGTGAATGTTGATACTGATGAAGATAAGGATGAAGAAGAAAAGAAAGAAGAACCAATTAAGACCATTCCTTAGTATGTCAAGTTGAATCATGATCCCAAGTAGATCATAGGTGATAAGGATGCAGGAATCCTTACCAGAAGAAAGATCAGAGAAAACTTATGCATGATCTCTGAATTCGAGCCTAAATCATTCAAAGAGGCTCATAATGATAAAGACTAGATCAAGGCAATGGAAGAAGAACTTGACCAGATAGAGAAAAATGGTACATGGTCCTTGGTACCCAGACCAGAGCATAAGAATGTCATTGGCACCAAATGGGTGTTTAGAAATAAGTTGAATGAGGATGGCTCAGCGATTAGGAATAAAGCTAGACTGGTATGAAAAGGATATGCTCAAGAAGAAGGTGAAGACTATGGGGAAACCTTTGCTCCTGTAGCCAGATTGGAAGGAGTTCGTATGCTTCTTGCATATGAAGCTTTTAAGAGATTCAAGGTGTATCAAATGGATGTAAAATCTACATTCCTAAATGATGTACTTGAAGAGGAGGTATATATTGAGCAACCAGATGGGTTTACCCTATCTGAAGATAGTGACATGGTATGTAGGCTACACAAAGCATTATATGGTCTAAAGAAAGCACCTAGGGCATGGTATGAGTGCCTACATTCCCATCTTGTGAAGATTGGATTTGAGAGAACAAGTGAAGATAGTAATATCTACTTGAAGTTTGAAGAAGATCAGATCCTGATCTGTGAAGTCTTTGTTGATGACATCATCTTTGGTGGAGATGACAAGATGAGTCATGAGTTTGCTGATGAGATGAAGAAAGAGTTTGAAATGTCACTCATAAGGGAGATTAAGTTTTTCATTGGACTGCAGATCTAGCAGATGAAAGATGGAATCTTCATCACTCAGTCCAAATATGTCAAAGAGGTGTTGAAGACTTTTGGCATGGAAGATAGCAAACCAGTTGGTACACTGATGGTGACCGGTTGCAAATTGACAAAGGAAGATGATTCCGCACTAGTTGATGAGAAGGAATACCGATCAATGATTAGTAAGTTGCACTATGTAGTGCATAGCAGACTGCATATTGCACATGCAATTGGCATCACTGCAAGGTTCCAAAAGAGTCCAAGAGAATCTCACTTGAGTGCAGTCAAGCGGATTCTTAGGTATCTGAAGGGAACAATTGACTATGGATTGTGGTACCCATATAGCAATAATTTCAATCTGAAAGTATTCATAGATGCTGATTGGGCCGATAATGTGGATGACCGGAAGAGCACAACTAGTGGTGCATTCTTTCTCAATGGTAGACTGGTCTCATGGATGAGTAAAAAGCAGAGTTGCATCTCTGAGTCTATAGTGGAAGCGGAGTATGTTGCAGCTTTCATGAACTATACTCAGGCAATCTAGATGAAGCATGTCCTGGAAGGCTTAAAGATCCCTGTACCTGAACCGGTAAGTATATTCTGTGATAACACAAGTGCTATCAATATATCAAAGAATCCGGTTTTACATTCTAGAACCAAGCATTTTGAACTTAAGTATCATTTCTTGAGGGAAAAGGTTCAGAATAAAGAGATTGCACTGGAGCATGTGTCCAGTAAGGAGCAGTTAGCAGACATATTCACCAAGCCTCTCCCAAAGACAACATTTGTGCATTTGAGAGGTGAATTAGGGGTATTACCCCTTCAGGAGGTGAACTAAAAGTGGTAGCTCCACACCAGTTAGGTACTGGATAGAAAAATCTTTGGTTGATTGGTGTGTTTAAGGATGCTACTCCTCAGGGGGAGCAGCATAAGGAAACAGTGGTGATTGTCCCTCCACTTTGGCATTGTTGTCAAACAGGGAGAAGAAGTGAAACGAAAAGACATCTGCAGCAACTGGGGAGAAGATGTGAAGCAGAGAAGATATCTTTTGTATATTGCCATCAATGCCAAAGGGGGAGATTGTTGGCATTATGAGAACCGGCATGAGCCTTATGTAAACTGGCATGAAGACATAATGATATTGTATGTTTTCATTGATGTCAATATGAGACATAGTGTGAACCGGCACATGAGATAAGAGAAGAAAGAGATACCGGCATATGTGTGAACCGGTATATGCCTAAGTGAAGCGGCACAATTGTTCAAAGTGAACCGGCATGCAATTATGGGAACCGGCACATGGAAGCATTGTATGACTACCAGTTGGTAAGGTAGCTTCCACTTTGGGGTTTCTAGTTGGAGTATCTCAAGTCTATGTGACTCAATCAATGATCTTTGTGTGATCAGTCGGTAGTATGATGGAGGACAGATCATGTTGCCACGTAAGCTTTGTGCGCATGAAGGATCTTGCATGAAGAAGACTATTCCTATCTACCTTGGGAATGTGCGAAGTCTATCAAATAGTGATAACACATGATGGGTTATCAGCCACCATGAAAATGGTGGATAATGGACGATGGAGAATGTCTTGAGATCAACTCAAGACTGGTGCATTCAATGCAATATGTTTCAACGGTCAGGATCAAACCGTTTGAATTGCTCAACCTAACAAGTTTAGGGTTTAGGGTTTTTGCTACCGACCTGTATGTTCCCTATAAGGTCGATGTTAGGTTTCTGTCTAAAGTTGTTGGCAAAAAGTAGTGAGTGCGTATCCAACAAAAGTGATACAAGTTTCTTTCCAGACCATAGGAGAAAAGAGATACCTGCAAAGTGTATGTGCAGAAGGAGAAGAGGAGCCTAAAAGGATCTGTATTAGTATTAAGTACTGTTAACAAATCATTGTAATACCTGTTGATCTCTAACCAATTCAACAGTTGCAAAATCCCCTAACAGGGTAGCCTTAACTGGCTTGATTCAAAATCCCTTAAATCGGGTGGTCTTAACTGGCTTGCTGTAAATCCCTTAACTGGGTAACTCGAAGCTAATGAGTTCTGAGAAGCTAGAAAAGCTTAGGAGATCCTTTTAGCTATTGAGTTCTTAAAATCCTCTAACAAGGTGACCCTACCGGGTTTAACCCTTAACCGGGTGATCCCTAATAGGATCAGTTCCTACCAGAACCTATTGTAATGTTCTTAACCAGACAAGGCTCCTAATAGAGTGGACTTCTAAGGAGTTCAAAAAGTAGCTTGTGGGTATTCATCCCCATCGTGGTTTTTCCCAGTTGGGTTTCCATGTGAAAAATATGTTTGTCATGTGAAATGCTTTTGTCTTGTGATGCTTTGTTTTATCTGTTATGCACATGAAGTTTCTATGTTTTATGCCTGTCTATAAAACATATTGAACTCACTGTTGTGAAGATTTGATGGTTAGGTCTACTAGTTCATGCATGAGAATATTATGATAATGTGGTATTGAGCTAAGAGAAAAGCTTAGTAAGTGACTGGTTCATGACTGATTGAGTTATTCTGGATGCTACCGATTGCACTCTGTTTTACCGGTATCTTTGTTTATCAGTCATTGAGAGTGGTTGTTGTCAAACCGGTTTTGAACTGTATTTGTGTCTGTACTGATTCACCCCCCCTCTCAGTACTGGTTTGGTACTAGTGGTTCATCATTGAGTTATCAGATAGGCAACTGTAAGAGATTTAGGACTACTAGTTTGTAGGTATTTATTAAGATTATTAATGTATCTCATCATTCATATTATAAAAACATACTGTTGATAACTTGATGATATTTTATGTGTCTATCAACTTTTTGCAATTATAATTTAATATTGAATTGCAATTGTATTTTTCAACTTTTTATTTTTAGATAGAAAATAGCAAAATAAAAGAGTGTAATGTGTTTATTGATAAGAGAGATGTTTATTTAGACATGTTGATATTTTCATTAATTATTTCAAAATATAGCCATAAGATACAACTCATTCAATACACAACTCTGTGTGATACTCTATGCTAAAGTCAATACCAAATTTCAAAACCCTTTGCAAATGACCCTGAATTCCCTTTTATAGAAACAAGGGAGTAACAACAACTTCAAGTTGGTTTGCAATATGTGAAGACTTGATGTAAAAATCAATTACCAAGGTACTGAATCTATAGTCCCATCAATATCAAAAACTCAGTACAATTTTATAAGGCTGAAGCTATCTATGACCATCATAGGTCGGATTAGCAATTTAGCAACTGCTACATGTCTCCTGAGTCTTGTTCAAAAAATAGAATTCAAACCTAAAACTTAATTCAAGCCATAAAAAATTAAATATATAGAATAGTAGTGCACAAAACCTAGAAATCAAAAATATTGAAATGCAGAAAAGTTAAAACTTGAGAGAAATTGAGAATACAAATTTACAAGGCTGAAGGTGTGCATCATAGGCTGGATTAGTAATAGCGAGTGTTACATTTTTCTTGTTTATAAAATAGAGTTATTTCAAGCAATGCCAAAAGATGAAAACCTTGAAATTAAGAGTAAAAACATAAATCTATGCAATACATACTATGATTCATGAGATCTTTGTGCCAATTTTTGTAGGGTGCTCCACTCTCTGTCTGTTGGAATTCCAATTTCTTATAAAGTATACTAAGTCAACTACAACTTTGTCAGCAATCCATATTTGGAAGAGTGACTTGACTCCACTGTTTCACCCAATACCCCATTCAAACTTCTCAATGGTTTGATGAAATACAGAAAGTTGTGAGGAGTTGTGTCCTTAGGTCGAAGCAAGTCTAAATCAGACTTCATTTTGTCCTCCATCCTTTTTTTGAAAGATTATTTTCCAATGCATTTATTTGATGTGTCAACACTCTTTAGCAAACTAAGATTTAACAAATTGGTTGTCTTTTGTTGCAGTTTCAATAACTTTTTCCCACCTTTATCCAAAATTTTATGTGCTTCCCTTAGTTTTTGGCATTTTTGAATGATAGATGATACCTTAACTGAGGCATCAATGCGGCTCTTAATTCCCTTGGATGCCAAATAGTTGTCACTATTACAGTATAATTCTTACAAAATCCATTTTCCAATATTCTCTTTTGAATTAACACTTATGTTCTTCTTAGTGTTCTCTTTGAGCTTCAAAAAAAATACCCATTCAATTCCACCCATTCACACAACTTTTCACTCCTCTACATTATTTGCCCACAAATGTTTTCTTTTATATACTTCACTGTATTTTTCATATTGTCCTTCAATCTATCTTCCAAATTTTTAATTTTATTATTTGCATTTTGCAGCTCTTCTTTCATTTGTGCACATTTTTTTCTTTCTTCCCCTACTTTCTCTTCCAAATGTTTTTCTTTTTCCATCTCATGCTCCAATTGGTTCTATAAATTTTTGTTTAAGGCAGAAGCAAACTCCAGGCTTTCATATAATTTTGTTCTAGTGGCTCTTTCATCATCAAATTTTTTAATGCTTTCATCCAATTTTTCCCCTAGTTCCTTCAATTCTGCGCCCATCTGCTCCTGCACTGTAATTACTGAGGTAGAGGCCAATTTTTTTATCCTTTTATGTAATTCATTACACTTGTTATTTGTTTCTTTCCTCTTTGCTTTTTCATTTGACAGGTCTTTCTGTAACTTTTCTATTTGTTTCACCACCTTATTTATCTCTCTCCATCTTTAACAATGAAGTGTAGATCACTTTGTTGGTCTTTTTTGACACACTAATTTTGTCCACATTTTGAACTTTGGAAAAATCCATTTGGAGGGTGCTAACGCGAAATTTAGAGGGATCTATTTGACTTTGTGGTGGATTTTTATCTTTATTTGGAGGTATAACAACCATGAACTCCATCGTATCTTTGTTTGGGTCCTATGTGAGAAATATCCTGTTCGATACAATGTGTTCCTCTAAACCTACAGTAAGGGCACCCCTCTTCAATGTCTTCTTTTTTTCTTTATTCATATTTGTTGTTTGTGCAAATTTATTAAAGAAATTATTGTAATGAAAATTTGGGTTTGCTGAAACAATTTAATGTTTGAAAGGTGAAATAGCACTTGCAATGATATATGAGGCTCCACCTATGCCTTTGGTTCTAACTAATGCATTTTGAGTACCAAAAGCCATTCCTAATTTTGTCCCACCTTCACTTTCAAGTGTAGTTTGTTCTGAAGGTGTTTTTGTACTCACCATTGTTGTCATAATCTTTTACTTCTTCACATTGCCTTGATCACTAGGATTTTGTATAGTATATACTAGTATTGTCCTCTTGCTAGAGATATCTTGTTGTTGTACTTGATCAGCACAACTAGTATTAGTACCCATGCCATCCCCACTAGTGGTAGTGGCACTTGATTGAACACTAATAGAAATACTATCCCAAGATTCCCCACTAGTGGCAGTGGCACTTGATTCACCACCAATAGGAATACCATGTTGTGGTAGTGGTTGTGATTGAATCTGAGTGTTTGCACAAGGTGGTTTTGAAGCTCTAACAAATTGAAATGGAGATGTAGGGTAATGAGTAGTACCTTTCTGTGATGAATTTGATGAATTGAATCCAATGATTGGTTTCTCAGGATGTTTTGATTATGAATTTGATGGAAGTGGAAACCAAGGGCCTTCTCCTCTGGGATCTAGACCACCATCTTCAAAACCCATTTTTTCCATAATGTTTGCCCCTTTGCTATATTTTTCTTTCGTGGAAGCATCGACTCCACTCAGTTTTGCAGAGACTATAGTAGCTATTGGAGTGACCTTAACCTCATACTCATTTTCATCATCACTTGTATCATATTCTTCTATGGGATGCTCCATATTCCACAATTTGCTAAACTCAATCTTTGTCGATTTCATCAAAGTCTAGATTGGTCTTTGGTTCACCGAGATTCTTCCTCATAGTCCAAAAATCATTTATTTTGGTTTGAGTCCAATGTCTATCTTTACATTCATGCAATATTTTTTTGGGAATAGCTTTGTTATATGGATTACAATCTTTTTGGTAGAAATTGTAGAACCTCCTATTTTCATTTTCATTTTGGACTCCCTCCTATGTTGTTTTCTGTGTGTGCAATATCATAATTTGTGATGATAATTCTTCTATTGAAATTTTATTGTGAGCGGCAATTTTCTCCATCTCTATTTTTACCTCATCCTAGGAGTCCATGTTTTTAAGCTTTTCTAGCAATGGTTTACTTTCATGTTGACATAACCTTTCAGAGTTCCCATTTTTCTTAAGCCTTGTTTGAATGATGCCAAGTGGATCATACTGCCAGTGACCCTCAACACCAAAGCTAAAAATTGTCAAAAAATCATGTGCCACTTCGAATTCTTTTCTGTCAAATGTGAACCCTCTACATGAGAAAGGCAAGGAAGGAAATATGCTCTTCTTTTTCTGACCATGAAAGAGTACATTTGTGCTCTCCAACTGCCGTACATATTCCAATGCAAAAACCCTCTCTATCACATGCATTGGAAGTTTGTAGGGTTCTACCAATGATCTATAAAACCTTAACACAATGTAATCTTTCATGAAGAACCAGTCAGCCAATTTTATTTGACTTCCAAGTTGAATGCAATCTCTACAAGACACAATTAATCTAAGCATTGGAGTACTTGCAATTTCATTATACATTGGTGCCAAAAAGAAGTCTACAAAATTGTTGTAGTTCTTTCTATTACCATTCATCCTTATCTTAGGTGTCCATTCATATATTGGACACTTTGTTTTGTTCTGAGTCTTCTCATCAATCTTATAGACCACAATGTGAAGCTTGTTGGTCTCAAGTGTTGCATGATACTTTGATAAAAGAAGATAACACAAGTAGGATGTGAACCTAAATGTCTTACATGAACTCGTTTTAATCATTAGTAATTGTGTTTGCATGGATTGAACAACATGCTCAACAAAATTAAATCTTATTGGTTCTATTACACAATGGATGTTAAAAATCATTTCAAGAAGGTTGGCACCAACTTTCCTATCATTTTCCAATCCCAGGCAAAATGTTAGCAAGGAAATAGTATCCTGCACCCATGGCACAAAAATTTAATATTCGATTTCCTCATCATTGGTACTGTTAATGGTTCAAAATAATGCTAACCCTCAAGTTGAACCCCCAATTCTAGTTCTACAATCTAAACGGTAAACCATGAGATTCAAAAATAAAAAATGTGGGATGTAAGTATTCTAGATTTTACCTGGAATTTCTATTTGAGTAGACTGGCATAGACAGACTCTGTTGCATTCCTCAATCTAGTAGTCATTTTTGAATCTCCCTGGATTTACTGGTTTGTCCAAGAATCGAAATACCAATATGAGTCCCTTAGTTTGAAACCCTGAAAAAGTTCAAAAGTAAAACCTAAAGGGCAAAATTTCTAGAATCGTGTTGTAATTTTATAAATTATTATTAATAACTATTCACTACCACAAGGCAAAAAATTCATTGCCTCTTTCTAAATTCTGAGGACTGATAGTCTAACATGTCACACAAGTCACTTTTCTAGAATGTTTTGAAGACTTTTTAATCCTTTACAACTTCTGCCTGAAATAGAGCTTATTATACTTATTTAAGTATACAATTACAAATTTATAATTTAACTATACTCAATTAAATGTTTATCATTTATGGAAGTCTTTTGATATAAGTTTGCAAAAAATGTTTACCGTTCCCACATTCGGCCTGAAATACACCTTACATTGTTGATCTGTGCTCATCCAACAGACGATGGTATCCTTTGTCAGTTGTTGTGTGTCCCATTGTACATAGGATTTTTGCCACCCAAATGCCACGTCACTTGACACTTCATCGTCCCATGGGCCACAACCTTTCTTTTGTGTTGGTGTTCAATGACACGTGTTTCCAATGGAAGTTTGCAAAAAAATTTAGAGATCCCACATCTGGCCTAAAATACACCTTAAGTCGTTGATCTGTGCTCATCCAACGGACGACGGTATCCATTGTCAGTTGTCGTGGGTCCCATTATCAATAGGAATTTTGCTAGTTTGGGGGTCACGTCACCTGACACTTTCCCACTTAAATTTTCACACTTACATTCTTCACTTTTAAAACTAATTTATTTTAATTTATTTTTTATTTTTTTTAGCAATTATTTATTATTGTTTTTTAAAGTTACATTAACAAAATGATAAATATAATATATAATAATATTTAATTATATATTTAATTTTTTAAAAATAAGATATTTGTTTAATTTTTTTTATTTTTGTCTATGTTAATATTAATTATATTATAACATATATAAAATAATTAAAAAGATTTTAGGATATATTGTATGAAAATTTTTAAAATGTCATCTTAAAAAATATATATAGGTGAATAATATAAATGTTGATTTTTTAAGTGTTGTTTATACTTATTTTAATAATTACTATATAACATGTATAATATTTAATTAAGTGATTTTAATATGTATATTATATTAAGATTTTAATACATATATATTATAATTATTTTTGATATTATATATTTAATTTTTTAAAATTTTATTCTAAATTATTTTTAAAATTATTATTATATTTTTTGTTACGTCTGCCCCTCCTCTTCTTGCAGCTCCACTACAGGTTATTGTTCCTTATGTAGGTCCATGCATTCCTCCGGAGGAGAGCTTGAGCTCTTGGCATTTGGTATAATGTTATAGTGGTATTTTTCTCCATGGGTTTTTTTTTAATATTCTCTTTTGCAGGACGGAGGATTCTATTTGGTTTCTGCTATTTGGAATGCTTTTTGTTTCCTTCGGTTGGTATCGGCTATGGGGTATGCATTCAGATATGTATGGGCAATTTTGTTTCTGCATTCCTTTTTATCGAGCCAAGCAGAAGTATTGGTTAAAGCATCTGGGCTTCTTGGTGTCTTGGCATTATTTTCACGAGTTTTTTGTTGGCATCCTGCTCTTCATTTTGTAGTTAGTTGAGCTTATGTTTTGATGGATATAATCATGATGTTCTATGTATCCTGAAAAGTCCTATGAGATCTCATTGTATATTCAAAAGATTGGGTTTGAGCAGGTTATATGAATAATTGGCTATGTAATTGCTATCTTGTAAGGGTAGAATAGATTGGTTTATTTTGGACGACAACTAGAGGTTCTCTTGCGAGTTCTTTCATGCTGGTATGCCCTTTGAACCCATTGTAAAAATTATTATACATAATAAAAAAAGTTTAGTGGCTTGTCCACTTTTATTGAAAAAAACATTATTATTATATTATAATTACTATATAATATATGTTATATGAAAATTTTAATAATGTGATTATTTAAATTTTCAAAATACATATGTAGGTAATGTTATTAAAATTTCCATATAATATATCATAATATCACTTACCGATATTATATATTACAATATAATAATTACTAGTATATCTATATTTTAAAAATATAGGTAAATTATATAGAGAGATATCTTATAATAGAAGGAAATCTCACTATTGATTGTTCACTTTTAAATATTATGGCATTCTTCCACTATCACTTGAATGTAACGGTTTCATATAGTTGGAGACAAGTGGTGAGGGTTCTATTTTATTTGGAGTAAAAAATAACATTTCCACAAAAGCCAAAAGATTGCATATTTCATGCATTTACCCATCATTTGCATGTCAATTTGTTTCAAAGTTGAATTTTTGTTTAAGGACATTTTGATGGCATTGTAGATGCCTCTTGGCATAATAATTAAAATAAATAATTTTTTAAAAAAATTAAACATATAATCTATTAGTAAAATGAATTAAATCTATAATTTAAATATATAATTTCAAAACTTGCATGATATTTGGCTTTTTTTATAGATAATTTTTGTATTATATTACTTGGAAATAAAATATTACAAATATGCAAGTATAGGTGGTATAGTAAAACCACCAGAGTTTTGCCACCACAAAAAACACTCCCAAAACCACCATTCCCAACAAAAAACAAAACCCTAGTCCCTACTACATGCAGAAACCCCACAATTCCAATTCGACATACCAAAATTTTTAGCAGACATCTCCTTGTACATACAAAGTTGGGGAGAAAATGTACATGGAGCAAAAAGATACAAATAGACAACACCAAACACCACTGGCCATAGCAGGATTAACCCAGAAACGACATGTACTCTGGGTCATCATATAATTTTGAGAGTCATTTTATTGCTTGGGTAGTCTTCGATCTCGGCCGCAACTCTCAACCCACCTCTATTGTTGGCATGTTTGGCATAACTGATGAAGATGAGATGATGGTGGATGACTATACTGGTAGACGATGATGACATGATCAGTTATTTATATTTTTGTTGATGGCAACCAGGTTCAACTAATGTTTAATGATGTTTACAGGTGGTTTTTGGTGATTGACTTGTTGGCTTAGTGATTTGGTCTACTGGAGTGATAGTTTGACAAAGTTTACTGACAAGACTGTGAATTAGGACCTTAACCGGTAAAGTAGATAAGTTTTGATGGAATCAGGTGATTGGCATTGTTTGGTGACTTGTGGTTTGATACATAAGCTTTTCTGATGGATTTGAGTATGTAATCGGAACCGAATCCTATGATGGTTATTGGAAGGCATCTTTTGAATTTATGATGAAGTTTTGCCAGGGTTTAAGGGCCGGTAATGAATTCTCTTAACCAGTAATGATTTTTGGTTTGGTGGTGATCTAAATCAAGTTCACGTGTTGATGATAACATGGCACAAATTGCATGATGAGTTTGAAAGATGTTTTGGCACATTTGGAGAACAAATTTCTTGGGAATATACAAAGTTCTTAGCGGAATGTGCTAAGGGTTTGACTTTGTACTAGATCGACTTGTTGTGCTGATTTATGCTCATTCAATGGTCGATATTGATTTGTAATTGATTGTAATGATCCCTATGATGGTTTGTAATGAGTTGTAAAGATATGTGATGATCTATGTAGTAATTCTTAGGGTTTTGATGCCGACATAGTTGTAAAAGTTATTTATGTCAGCAAGGTTGATGTTTTGTAGTGTCGATGATTTTGAGAAGTGTGAGAAGCTAAACCAGTGTGTGTGAGAAGATCTTCCAAAGAGATGTAGACTTAGAACATAATTGGATCTGATCAAGCAAATAGTAGAGTGCTATACATAGATCATTCATTGTTATTCTCTAACAATTACAATAGCTAAAATCCCTTAACCGAGTAGGTCCTGATAGGCCTCACATTTGTAAAATACCCTAACAGGGTGACTCAATATCTGAGTTCTAAATCCTCTTGTTAGGTTGATCCTAACAGATCAAAGCTTCTAACATTGTTGAGGTAAATTCCTTAACCGGGTCACTCCTAACAAGGTCTCCTCCTAACAGGACATCATTGTAAGCTTCTAACCAGACTTGGCTCCTAATAGGGTGCATTTCGAAAGAGTGAAAAATATTTGTGGGTACCAGTTCCCACCATGGTTTTTCCCTATTTGGGTATCCACATAAAAAATGTGGTGTTCATGTGTCATATGCTTTTCTTGTGATTTTCATGTTTTATTTCTAATAACTGGTAAGACAGTTTATGTTTGTTTATCATAGATCTTAAAGTGGTTGCTGATATTGATGATTATATGATTTATGAAGCATTCTGATTAGTTAATAAGTTGGTAGCTGTGTTTGTTGATCTAATATTGAATTGATGGCTGATCTGGTTATTAAGTTTGCATAAGAGGTAATGATTATCTAGATATGATAAGGAAATTTGTTATGAAGATTTGGTTTAAGTGTTGAATGTTTTTAGATCTAAGATAAGTCTGTTTTGGTGTTGACAGTTTTAGTTTTTGTTAATACTAATCCACCCCGCCTCTCAGTATTAACTAGATCCTCTAAGTTTATCAATTGGTGTTAGAGCATTGGTCCTCTGTGTGCAAAAATCCTAATAGCTTGAGGGAAAGATTTTGTGAAAGATGATGAAGAAGGAGGGTCCCAAGTTTACCAAGGAGGACTACCAGATATGGAGTGATCGGATGAAGATCTACATTAAAGGAATGGGTTCACAGTACTGGAATCATGTGATAACCAAGTACATTGCATCTATGACCAGTCCCTTGATACTAGATGAGCTCAAATAATAGCAGGAAAACATTCAGGCTCTTGAAGCAATTGTAAGTACTTTGTCTGACACTGAATATATTGATGTTCATGGATTAGAAAATGCAAATGAAGTATGGGAGAAATTAAATTTAATCTGTGGAGGAGATGAACATGTAAAAAGGGAAAAGGAAGAGAGTGTGAGAGGAAAATTTGATGATATGAAAATGGTTGATGATGAGAACATAACTCAATATGGACAAAGGATTAAGGAATTTGTAGGTGGAATAAAGAGTGTCGGAGGTAAGATTGAAGATGATACTATTGTTAACAAAATGCTTATAACTCTTTTACCACAATATTCTATTAGAGTGTCTTCTATTCAAGAATTGAGATCCATTTCAAAACATAAAGTTATTGTTGATTCTTTAATTGGAAATTTAACTACATTTGAACTTAACAATTTTGATGATAGTGTTTCCAAACCTTCTGAATCTTCCTTTACAGCTTTAGTAACCGGTACATTAGCGAGGAAAGGAAAAGATGTTTGTCATAATCATGACTGCAGGTCTAGTCATGGCTATAGCAGAGGTGTTGGTGATGATGAAGATCATCTGATGGAACTTGAGGCATTGTTGGCTAGAAGATTCCCTAGAGGAGTAGGTAAATATAAAGGTAAATTACCCTTGAAGTGTTTCTCTTGTAGTAAGATTGGAAAAAGAAAGAAACATTGTTATGTTGCAGTGATGAAGGTGTGACTGATGATGAATTGAAAGAAGATGAAAATGAGGAGATAGCATTTGTTGATGTGAAGGAGGATCTGACTGATGAGAAGGCTTTGGTGTCTCATATGGATAGCATTGATGAATATATAATAGATAGTGGTCGCTCACACCACATGACCGGAGACAAAAGTGAGTTCATATCCCTTGAAGAGTTTGATGGAGGTGTTGTAAGATTTGGTAATAACTCTCCCTGCATGGTCAAAGGTAAAGGATCAATTTCATTAAATGGGAAGAGTAATGTAGATGATGTCTTTTGGGTTGAAGGACTAAAACATAACCTCTTGAGTGTTGGACAACTTAATGATAAGGGATATCTACTTGAATTCAAAAGTGGAGTGTGCAAGATTCCTGGAAATAATGGAGAATTGATTGCTATTGGGAAGCAGACTAGAGGTAATTTGTTTCATCTGAATGCTAAAGTAAATGATTGTTTGGTGGCAAAGATTGAAGATAGCTGGTTGTGGCACAAGAGATTTTGTCATGTCAATTTTGATAATTTGATTAAAGTTAGTAAGTCAAGTATTGTTAGAGGTTTGCCCCATCTTATGAAACTGGATAATGTGTTATACAAGGATTGTCAGATGGGTAAGATGACCTATGTATCCTTTAAGAGTGATTCTTTTTCTTCTGATAATATTATTGATTTCATTCATACTAATCTTTGTGGTCCTATGAGGACTAACAACTACTTTGGTGACAAGTATTTTATGATCTTTATTGATGATTATTCCAAAATGATGTGGGTAACTTTTCTGAGAGAAAAGTCATAGGATTTTAGTAAGTTTAAATAATTTAAAGCTCTTGTTGAGAAAGATACAAAGAAGAATCTAAGGTTTGAGATCTGATCAAGGAGGTGAATTCACATCTAATCAGTTTGTCAAGTATTGTTATGAACATGGAATTAAGAGGCAGATGTCAGCTCCTAGAGCTCCACAACAAAATGGGATAGCAGAGAGAATGAATAGAACATTTGTTGAAGCTGCTAGAACCATGTTGATTCAAGGTGAAGTATCGAAGATGTTTTGGAGAGAAGCAATCAACACTGTTGTCTATACTTTGAACCGGGTACTTGTCAAAAAAGGTAATAACAAAACACCTTATGAATTATGGCATGGAAATACTCCTAGTGTAAGATATTTCAAAATATTTGAGAGTAAATGTTTTATTAAGAGAGATGATTACACTGAAAAATTTTGATGCTAAGTGTGATGAAGGCATTTTTCTTGGTTACTCTACAAAGACTAAGGCATTTAAATTTTATAACAAGAGAACTAAGAAGATCATTGAGTTTGCTAATGTGAATCTAGATGACCTCCATGAGAAATATAGTGAGTCCAGCAGATCTGAGCTTGAGAAAGACAAAGAAAGACTTGTGTTCATAGAACCGGAAGTGCAAAAGACTAATGAGCATAATATTGCAAAAATAGGTGCTCAACTAGTAAATGCAGAGAGCAATGAAGAAGATGAAGAACATGAAGCGAGAAGCATAGTACCAGAACTGGTTATTCCAAGGTATGTCAAGTTAAATCACTCATAAGAACAAAAAATTGGAGATAAACATGCTGGAGTACAAACAAGGAGGAAAATCAAAGAAAATTCTTGTCTAATTTTTACTATTGAGCCGAAAATAGTAAGAGAGGCATTAAAGGATGATGACTAGATTAGTGCAATAAATGAGGAGTTAGATCATATAGAGAAGAACAACACATGGACACTTGTTCCCAGACCAGAAGACAAGAATGTGATTGGAACCAAATGGGTTTTTAGAAACAAGTTAAATGAAGAAGGAAAGGTTGTGAGAAATAAAGAAATATTGGTTTGCAAAGTCTATGCACAATAAGAAGGAGAAGATTATGGTGAAACCTTTACACCTGTGGCGAGATTGGAAGGAGTAAGAATGATACTTGCTTATGTTGCATTTAAAGGATTTAAAGTCTATTAGATGGATGTTAAATCATCTTTTCTCAATGGTATCCTTGAAGAAGAAGTATACATAGAACAACCAGATGGATTTGCTTTGTCTAAAGACAAAGATATGGTTTGAAAACTACATAAGGAATTGTATGGATTGAAGCAAGCACCAAGAGAATGGTTTGAAAGGTTGCATGCACACCTGATCAAGATAGGATTCCAGCATGCCAGTGAGGACAGTAACATATATCTAAAGACTGATGGAGAGAAAGTATTGATAGCTAAAGTATTTGTGGATGACATTATCTTTGGTGGTAATGATGAATTATGCATGGATTTTGTTGAGGAGATGAAAAAGGAATTTGAGATGTCTCTTATTGGAGAGATTAAATTTTTTATTAGGTTGCAGGTCCAGTAGTTGGATGGTGGAATTTTTACCTGTCAGAGTAAGTATGCCAAAGAGGTGTTGAAAAAATTTGGCATGGAAGATTGTTAACTGGTTGGTACTCTGATGGTGATAGGTTGCAAGTTGTCTAAGCAAGATGACTCAGCATCTATGGATGAGAAAGAATATAGGTCTATGATTGGTAAATTGCATTATGTCATTCATAGTAGACTGGATATTGCACATGTTGTAGGATTGGTTGCTAGATTTCAAAAGGATCCCAAGGAGACTCACTTGGTACCGGTGGAAAGGATATTCAGGTACCTAAAAGGCACAGTAGATTATGGGTTTGTGATATCCTTATAAAGGAAATTTCTCTTTGGATGTGTTTACTAATGCAGATTGGGTAGGCAATGTAGATGACTGGAAAAGAACTACCAGTGGAGATTTTCTTCTTGGAGGCAGATTGGTTGCTTGGACAAGTAAGAAGAAAACTTGTGTTTCTCAGTCAACAATAGAGGAATAGTATGTTGTAGCATCAATGAATTGCACGCAGGCAATCTAGATGAGACATGTTCTTGAAGGATTCAGATTTGATATATCTAAACTGGTAACTATTTACTATGATAATAATAGTGCAATCAATATTTCAAAAAATCTTGTGTTACATGCAGGAACAAAGCACATAGAATTGAAATATCATTTTCTAAGAGAAAGAGTACAGGAAAAACAAGTCTGCATGGAGTATGCGACAAGCAAAGAGCGGCTAGTAGATATTTTCACAAAACCATTGTTGAAGACAACCTTTGAGTATCTCAGAGGTAAATTAGGGGTTAGACCCCTACTCAGAAAAAAAAATAGAATGCAGGATGCATCAATCTAATGGGCTTCATGACCATTTTTCACTTTGGATTGATGAGATGCAGGCTACACCATAGGGGGAGAAGCTTAGATGTGTCTGCAGATATGTTGAAGACAACAACTATAGAAAACTTGATGATTTGTGATGCTTATGCACCTTTGGCATTGCTGTCAAAGGGGTAGAAGAAATATGATTAAGAGAAGACATATGATTAGTTGGAGTAGATATAGTGTAATCAGCGGATGACATGCAACAAAGAAGAGAAGAGTTTCAGAGAAGGTTCAGAACAGAGTGAAACACTATGAGTTGAGTATGTTGATATTTAGTGTTGCCATCAATGCCAAAGGGGGAAATTGTTGGCATGTTTGGCATAACTGATGAAGATGAGATGATGGTGGATGACTGTACCAGTAGAGGATGATGACATGATTAGTTATTTATATTATTATTGATGGAAACTAGGTTCAACTAATGTTTAATGATGTTTACAGATGGTTTTTGGTGATTGACTTGTTGGCTAAGTGATTTGGTCTACCGAAGTAAGAGTTTGACAGTTTGATAGAGTTTACTGGCAAGACTGCAAATTAGGACCTTAACCGGTAAAG
Source organism: Cryptomeria japonica (assembly GCF_030272615.1). Classification (NCBI taxonomy): domain Eukaryota; kingdom Viridiplantae; phylum Streptophyta; class Pinopsida; order Cupressales; family Cupressaceae; genus Cryptomeria; species Cryptomeria japonica. Next base: position 176,573,601 of record NC_081408.1, on the reverse strand, counting down.
CCGATAAGTTTTGATAGAATCAGGTGATTGGCGATGTTTTGTGACTTGTGGTTTGATACATAAGCTTTTATGATGGATTTGAGTATGCAACTGGAACCGCATCCTATGATGGTTATTGGAAGGCATGTTTTGAATTTCTGATGAAGTTTTGCCAGGGTTTAAGGACCGGTAATGAATTCTCTTAAAGAGTAATGAGTTTTGGTTTGGTAGTGATCTACATCAAGTTTATGTGTTGATGATAACACAAAACAAACCATGTGATGATTTTGAAAGATGTTTTGGCACGTTTGGAGAGTGACTTTCTTGGGAATCTGCAAAGTGCTTAGCGGAATGTGCTAAGGGTTTTACTTTGTACTAGATCTACTTGTTGTGATGATTTATGATCATTCAACGACTAATATTGATTTGTAATTGATTGTAATGATCCTTATAATGATATGTAATGATTTGTAAAGATTTTTGATGATCTATGTAGTAAGTCTTAGGGTTTTGATGCCGACCTAGTTGTAAAAGTTATTTATGTTGGCAAGGATGATGTTTTGTAGTGTTGGTGATTTTGAGAAGTGTGAGAAGCTAAACCAGTGTGTGTGAGAAGATCTGCCAATGAGATGCAGACTTAGAACTTAATTGGATCTGATCAAGCAAGCAATAGAGTGTTATACACAAATCATTCACTATTGTTCTCTAGCAATTACAGCAACTAAAATCCCTTAATCGGGTAGGTCCTAACAGGCCTCACATTGTAAAATCCCCTAACAGGGTGACTCAATATCTAAGTTCTAAATCCTCTTGCGAGGTTGATCCTAACAGATCAAAGCTTCTAATAGGGATGAGGTAAATCCCTTAACCGGGTGACTCCTAACAGGGCATCATTGTAAGCTTCTAACTAGGCTTGGCTCTTCACAGGACGCATTCTGAAAGAGTGCAAAATATTTGTGGGTACCAATTCCCACCATGGTTTTTCCCTATTTGGGTTTCCACATGAAAAACATGGTGTTCATGTGTGGTATTCTTTTCTTGTGATGTTCATGTTTTATTTCTGATAATTGGTAAAGATAGTTTATGTTTGTTTATCAGAGATCTTAAAGTGGTTACCGATATTGATGATTATATGATTCATGAAGCATTCTAATCATTTAATAAGTTGGTAACTATGTTTGTTGATTTGATATTGAATTGATGGTAGATGTGATTAATAAGTTTACATAAGAGGAAATGATTATCTAGATTTGATAAGGAAATCTATTATGAAGATTTGGTTTAAGTGTTGAATGTTTTTAGATCTGAGATAAGTCTGTTTTGGTGTTGAAAGTTTTAGTTTTTGTTAATACTGATTCACCCCCCTCTCAGTATGACCAAATCCTCTAGGTTTATCACTCTACTCATGCCACTTCATGAAGGACCCTTAAAACCTCATCAGACTGCATCAACCTTGTGAATGTTTTGAAGTCCTGCCACCCACACCAAGCAAGAGCTCTGCATCTTGCCTTCAAATTATCATCAACCCATTGAATGAGTGGTAGTGGTGCCACCAGACCAGCCACCCCTATCTCATGAACAATGCCCACCTTTGGGACCACACGAGTACACACACTATCCATATTTAATAGGTAGTTTGAATCAATTACAACTCTTAGATCATTTTTTACCTTGTCCACCTCGTCCTCAAATTGGAAACCTCAAGCGGAAATCAATGAATATGCCTCCATGTTCATCCTATAGCGATGACCTACATGGACAATTTCCTCTCCCAACAACATTTTCACACTCTCGTACAACCACTCATTCTTAAACAAGAACAAACCTTTCAGCCTCTTGTCCGTAAATTGTTCAAGAAATGGGACTAATTTCTTATTAGTATGGAAGGAGAAATTGGCTTCCATGCTCCTTAAGAAACCCAAGAGAATGTTGCAAGTGCAAATAGTATGATACCAAGAAAATGGCAATCCAACTACACTCTATGACCCTTCGACTTCCAATCCACCCAAGCTTTAAACACCTCACACTCAATTCTAATTTATGACATCGAACAGCGGTGGCCATCAGCATTAATCACAAACTCTGCCATCATTCCTTTGCATGTACTAGTTTAGTCGCTCAATTCGTCTATACAAGCCGACATTAAATCCCCCTAAAGGCTAAATGTTGACCATTCACTTTCAGTGGTGTGTGTATCATAAGGAAATATCACTGCATATGCATTGTCAATTCTTGTGGGTCCCATTATACATAGAATTTTTGCCACCCAAATGCCATGTCACTTGACACTTCATCGTCTCATGGGCCATAGCCTTTCTTTCATGTCAGTGGTCAATGACATGTGTTTCCAATGGAAGTTTGCAAAAAAAATTACCGTTCCCACATTCGGCCTGAAATACACCTTTTGACATTGATCTATGCTCATCCAACAAATGGCAGTATCCGTGCCCAAAATTATATATGAAGAATAATAGTATTGAAAATGTTAATAAATAATTTTTAAATTATATTGATTATATTTTATTTTTTAATATGTTGAAAATTATAAAAAATAGTTAAAAGTATTCCCAATATTTATAAATTTATAATAGTCATATTCAAAGTAGTGACTAGAAATTAATCTATTTAAACAAAACTAATTAAAAAGATTTAGAATAAAGCAATATACTTCAAAATAAATATAAAATAAATAAATATATTTATTTATTTATCATTAATTAAATTAATTATAAATTACAAGCATCATATTGTATAAATATTTTAAATGAATTTATGTATAAGATATTAAATATATTTCCATCTTTAAAATCTTACATTTAATAAAATTTTAACTTTTATTTAACAAAATATTTTATTTTATTTAAGAAGTGTATTATTTAATTCAAATATTTGTTAATTTATAACATTTATAATAAATTTTAAAAAACTTATATTAAAATATGTAAATTAAATTTCTATAATCTTTAACTTTAAAAAAAAAATCTTCAATTCAAAGACTACAAAAAATTGTCCCCAAACTTCAACATGTAAGCTCTCTACCTACACAGTAGAGGTAAATAGCCTGCCAAAATAGAAGCAAACAAAATGAACACAAATCTAGTATGATAGTTATGACAGAATTGCAGTTGCCGACTCTTTATAGTTAAAAAAAATCAGTATCACTTACACCTAAATACTGACAAAACTTAAATTTAACCTTCATCCTCTGCCTCATTCTCAGCAATGTTGAAATAACGTAGCTCATAGACATGAAGCTTTTTCAAATACTTCTTTGTCAAGCACTTCAAATATATTTTAGAAATGCTCGTCTCAAAAGTGACACTAAGTTTGTTCTTTAACTTTAGATAAGAAATTAGAATAGACCCGCTATGTTCGACACTATCTTCCCTCCTTTAATTACTATCCCATATCTGGAATCTTCTAATTCGATCTTGTGTTCAAAATGGAATTTCCCTTTCTCTCTACTCGCAATTTAATTTAATGAGATTTGACATTTGTTTAAAATTTTATATTTTTTAATGGTGAAAATTAAATTTTATATCCACACAAATTAATAACTATTTAAGCTATTTTAGAACATAGTGATTATGCTAAGTATCCTGTCATGGCAATAACTAATAATACAACTAAATAGAAATCATTTTTAAATCCATAAAAGGCAAATTGAAATGAACTGAAATTTGCAAAAAACTTATTAATATGTTGTGCAAATTTACAATTTTTTACTATCGAAGTCCCTGTCCCTCTAAAAATTTAAAGCCAAAATGAGGGAGGTTACAAGGAAATAGCCAAAAAAACAAAACTAATAGGAGCTATGGCACTGGTAATAGACAGTTAACCAGTGGTATCCAAAAAACAAGACAAAAAACTGAAACCCTTCATGGGTAACCCTAAGGATCTTGCCCTTCGTCTAAGTAGAATTCTTTAGAGATGAGAAGCTCTGAGAATTCTTCAAGCCATCTATAGTCTTGAAATTCATCTAGGAGAAACTATTTCCAGAGTAAATCCCTACCAATCCATTCCTATTTCCTATGTCATGTCAACTGCTCAGCATTTAGGTTCAAAAGAAAAGGTTCCCTAGCCACATTTTGGTCAAGGAGGAGAAGCTTGGGTAAATCACTCGCCCAAGGGATCCCCACCCCTACTTCTGCAAAGATGACAACAGTAACATCATCCCCAAGGGATTCTTCTTTGAACACTCTCCTTAATAGCATCACCTTTTGTCCTTTGAGGTCCAAAAGACAGGCCAAGAACCAGGACGTAATGTCCATGTTAACACGATATCTATTATCATTTATCAAAACTCTCAGCCCAACACCATCCTCACAGCCTAGTTAATGAACATCCTGACCTCCTTACAAACTGATTGGAGGGTTGGGTATTTGATGTAGCCCAAAAAGGCCCTCTAGTCCTCCTCAGATGTGCTTCTGAACTAGATAGGAGTCTCCATCTTCAGAAATTTGAATACCAAATTATACAGCCTAAAGACCTAAACCAGAAGCAAGATTTCAACTACTGTCAGCTCCGACAATCTATCTACCAAATACGAATTGAAAAAGAAAGAAGTGGAGATCATCTATAAGTAGCTCTTGATACTAGCAATTCCTTCACCAACCATATTAATTCTTTTGTCCTTTAATTTTTTATAAATCTTTTGCATCTCTCAGTAATTCTTTCTCGTAATTGCACGAGTGTGCGAAATTGGAAACAACTGTAAACCACTACCAATTACCAGATTGGAAGTCGTGTGTGGTGAGTGGATCACAATTAGAGAATGTCAGTGACAAGACATTAACTGATGTCGATACGTGATTAGATTTGATACGTGTCTACCATCTCCAATTCCATTTTGGGGACTTTCTGGAGAACTACATTCTCTTCAAAAATTTGGGCCGAAATAAAACTACAACCATTCATCTACGATCATTGAACGGTTTTAAATCATTGATAGATTTTAGATATGTGTGACATGTCGATGAGGTCATGCTTATCGATACATCATGCAGAGTCCAGACTCGACGTGATATTGCATTAGTTAAATGACAAAATGGCTATTAATAAATAAGGAAAATGGCAATGAATTTATGAAATCATCAATAAAATATTTATTTTTCCATAAATAACAAAATATTAGCCAATAAAATTAAATAATTTTCAAATGGTAGATAAAAATCGCTAATACACTTAATAATTTTTCCTTTCGAGTATAACTTTTTGCCCATACACATATTTTTTCCTTTAAACGAAAAACTTTCGCCTCCGACATTATATATTTTCCCCACACAATAATGAATTATTCACTAGGATTTTATGGAATTTTCATACCCTAAAAAAAAATTGGCAACACAAATTAATTTCTTTTTCCAAATTTGAAAACATTTCGCCATCAATATGAAATTTTCCCCCAAAAAAGTTATCCCTAATTATCTCTAGAGCGACCAATCTATTTGGTGCAGGAGTACCTAAGGTCTAGTCAATTTGTCAATTTAGTGTTTTGAGCCTTAGGAGTTAGGGTTAGGTCTTTTTTGATTCAATAAGGTCTGTTGAGACCATTTGTAATTTTATTTCATGTTTTTGGGTCTGTTTGTCAAAATTGGAGTCATAATTTTCAAATTTTTGAAGTTGCTCAAAATGTTGTAATTTTTGTCATCGGGATAAGCTATACCGATAAGATTTTATTGGGGGAAAAAGTTATCATTACTATTATTGGGATAGGTTAAAGCGATAAGATATCCTTGTTGTTTTCGGGATAGGTTATGCTATTGAATTTGTAAAATTCTATTCGGCTGACTTTGAATAGTTATTCTGATAAGATATTGGCATCGAGATAGTTAACCCGATAAGGCATAATTGTGGTCAAAAGTTTTCATTGGAATAGTTAATCCGATAAGGTTGTCATCAAGATAATTTACACTATTGGGATTGCAAAATATTGTTTATCTAACTTCGATGGGTTATTCCGATAGGCATCCACATGTCTTGTTCAACATAAGCTATACTAAAATGAGTGACATCGAAGTAGTTTGTTCTGTCGGGATTACTAGAATTTGTTACTCTGCCTTGAAGAGTTATTCTGATGGGAGACTGAAACTCATGATTGGAGTTGTTATTCTGATATCAGTACCCAACGTTGGTCTATCAGCTCAACATTTCTATTCCGACGCCTATGTTTGGCAGTGACTTATCAGTTTTTAAATTTGAATTGTCATCTAGTCCACCAATCATGGTGAGAAAATTCAAATTTGGTATAAATTATATGAGAAATAGGTAGAGAATTAGGGAGAGAGAGGGGGAGAACAAGGAGGATTCTGCAATGTAAATTATGTAACTATTTTTCAAATCAGAAATCATTGGCACCAAATTGGAAGTTTATTTTCTGTCATTCACTTTGTCTCTGAAATTTATTTTGTTTCTTGTATTTGTATGGATTCAAACTATTTATGTGAGCATATGTGGGTATAGAGTTATGTGTTATCTTTCATTTGTCAATGGTTGAAATTATGAACCATTAAGACTTTGTAGATTTTTCACGAGGTTGCTTGGCTAGTTAGGTTAATTAGGGTTCTAACAAGAATTTTAACAGTTTCTCCTTGTTTCAGTTGTCAGAACACCCTGAAATTTGGTGTGAAGACCCAAGAGGGGTTAGAGGATAGAATTAGCATCAAAGAGAGACATCAGTCCAATTAGGGCTATAGTTATAATTATGTGTTGCTAATTTGATGAGCAAACAAGTTTAGATTTTGTTGAATTTTGTATGTTTATAAAGGGTTTCCTATGTTTTGAATGTTGTGAGTCTGAAGGAAGGGGTTTTTGTATTGCATCAAGTGGTATCAAAGAAATGGAGTATATTCCTTGAAGAAGATATTTGAAGTTTGAGAGAAGAGTGAGTAAGTGATTATAAACAAGATGCCTCCTAAGAATGTTGGTATTGCCAGAGAGTTGCAGGAGTTGAGAGAGAAGAATACAAGGCTATAGGAGTCCTACAATATTGTGTTTGAAAGGCTTGAAGCCTTAGAGTCTAATCAAAGAACGAATGTTGATTTGGGAGATGTGAGTGAAGAGGAAGAAGAAGAAGACTTCCAGGAAGCAGAAGGAGAAGAGCAATTGGACCCTGAGAAATAGAGGACAGTCAGACTTCTAAAAGGAGTTAAAGGTGATAAACATAAGGTGAAATTTGAATTGCCTATGTATGGAGGTAATTTGGATGAAGAAGAGTAACTAGATTGGATTGCAGCTATGGACAATCACTTTGAATGTGAAGATGTTCCTAATGAGCAACAGGTGAAGATAGCAAAGACAAAGTCGAAAGGACATGCATTATTATGGTAGGACTAATTACAAGTTGAAAGGAGGAAGAGAGGTATGATAAAAATATATTCTTGGGAGAGGATGGTTGCTAAACAGTAAGTTTCTTCCTAAAGACTATGAAGTTCAATTGTATAAGAAACTTCAAGGTTTGAAACAAAAAGAGTTAGATGTCAAAACTTATGCTGATGAATTTTACAAGTTGAGCATAAGATCATGTAGGATGGAAGATGAGCTTGAAAAGGTTGCTAGATACCTTGGTGGACTTAGATTTAACATTCAGGACAAAGTATTTGTGGAAAATCCAAGGATGGTGAAGGAATGTTTTCAATTGGCAATTAGTGTGGAAGAAAAGATCAAGAGGAGAAAAGATAAGTCAAGTAGGGGCAGAGGCAACACCCTTAGGGGTAGAGGAACACTTTCTACTTCAAGACAATCAAATGAAAACCAAGAAGATGCAAGCAAGAGTTAAGAGCAAGGTACAAATTTCACAGGTAGAGGTACAAGAGGTAGATTTGGTGGAGGTAGGAATTCCAATATATTTTTAGGTAGGCTCTATAATTGTCAAGAGTTTGGACACCCATCATTCAAGTGTCCTGAGAGACAATGGTCTACATCAAGCGGAAAGAGAAGGAGTGAAAAGAGAGTCCAAATTGTGCAAGAAGATGAAGGTGAAAGTGTTAGCCCTCCAAATTATGTTGCTGCTCCAGAAGTAGGTGAAGTATTGATGCTGAGAAGAACACTTTTGAAGGAATCTAAGGAGAAGGAAATGACTCAAAGAAGGAGCTTGTTCAGGACCACATGAAAATGTAAAGGTAAAGTATGTAAGGTGGTAATAGATGCAGGTTCCACTAACAATATGGTGTCTAGAGAGATGGTAGATAGACTAAAACTAGAAATAATTCCGCATGAAGCACCATATAGAGAATCTTGGGTAAATGATAATCAGCCACTTTTGGTAAATGAACAAGCCTATGTTGAATTTTATATTGGAGGATTCAAAGATAGGGTACTTTGTGATATTTTACCCATGGATTGTTAACATCTACTTCTTGGAAGGCCATGGCAATTTGATAAGCAAACACTTAATGATGGTAGAAAGAATAGCTACACCATCGAGAAGGATGGAAAAAATTTTGTATTAACCCCATTGCAAGAGATTGAAGAAGCAAGAGGTAAGGAAGAAAAAATCATCTTGGTTGGCAAGAAGGAGTCGGTAAAGGTAAGTGAAGATGAGTCAAGAAAAGTTTCAGTCACTCCTATGTTTGGAGATACCAAATCAAAAGGTTTGTAGACTATTTCAGTCAGGGATAATAGAGGTAAGGTGTTCATACCTAAAATAGACCAAACAAAGGAAAAAGATCAAATGTATGCGAAACCAAAAGGTGGGTGGAAGGAGGATAAGGAAATCCTAGTTGGGACTCTAATTTATCCTATAGTGGAAAAATAAGTTGGTAAACAGTCATGGTAAACATGATGGATCAGGGGTTCCAGTGATAGAAAACCTGAGGCATTAAGGACAAGTGATTGGACAAGGAGTTGGGAGTGTTTGACAAGAGTCAAAGGACAAATATGGCAAGTATGAAGTAGTTGTGATGGAGAAACCAATTCAAGGCACTCAAGCAGGGATGACATCTTGGAAGGTCAGAGATGGACAAGGAAAATCCAGTTTCCAAGGGACTTGGAAAATTTTCAAGGCTAGGTGTTTGGTGCAGGAGCCCCTAAGGTCTAGTCAATTTGTCAATTTGGTGTTTTAAGTCTTAGGAGTTAGGGTTAGGTCTATTTTGATTCAATAAGGTCTGTTGAGACCATTTGTAATGTTATTTCATGTTTTTAGGTCTATTGGTCAAAATTGGAGTCATGATTTTCAAATTTGTGGAGTTGCTCAAAATGTTGTTATTTATGTCATTGGGATAAGCTATACAGATAAGATGTCATTGGGGTAAAAATTTGTCATTATTGTAATTGGTATAGGTTAAACCGACAAGATATCCTTGTTGTTATCGAGATAGGCTACACTATCAGATTTGCAAAATTCTATTCGGCTGGCTTTGAATACTTATTCTAATAAGATATTGGCATCGACATAGTTAACCTGATAAAGCGTCATTGTGGTGAAAAGTTGTCATCAGAATAGTTAATCCGATAAGGTTGTCATTAGGATAATTTACACTATCGGGATTGTAAAATATTGTTTAGACAACTTTAATGGGTTATTCTGATAGGCATCCACATGTCTTGTTTGGCATAGCCTATTCTCGAATGAGTGACATTGGAGTAGTTTGTTCTATCGAGATTACTAGAATTTGTTGCTTGAAGAGTTATTCTGATGAGATATTGAAATTCACAATCAGAATTTTTATTTCGATATCGGTACCCAACATTGGTCTATCAGCTTGACATTGCTATTCCAACAGTGACTTATCAGTTTTTGAATTTGAACAGTCATGCAGTCCAATGGTCAGGATGAGAAAAATAAAATTTGGTATAAATTGTATGAGCAATGATTAGAGAATGAGGGAGAGAGAGAGAGTGAGAATAGGGATAATTCTACAATGTAACTTATGTAACTGTTTTTCAAATTTAAAATTATTGGCACCAAATTAGAAGTCTTTTTTTGTCATTCGCTTTGTCTCTTAAATTTGTTTTCTTTCTTATATTTGTATGGATTCAAACTATTTATGTGAGTACATGTGGGTATAGAGTTGTGTGTTATCTTCCATTTTCTGATGGTTGAAATTTTGAACCATTAAGACTATAGATTTTTCACGAGGTTGCCTGGCTAGTTAGGTTAACTAGGGTTCTAACAAGAAATCTGATAGTTTCTCCCTATTTCGGTTGTCAGAACACCCTGAAATTTGGTGTGAGGACTCAAGAGGAGTTAGAGGATAGAATTAGCATCAAAGAGAGGAATCAACCCAATTAGGGCTATAGTTATAATTATGTGTTACTAATTTGATGAGCAGATAAGCTTAAATTTTGTTATATTCTATCTGTTGATGTTGTAGATGAGAGTCTTTGAAAGGGTTTCTTGTGTTTTGAATGTTGTGAGTCTAAAGGAAGTGGTTTTTGTATTGCATCACTATTTGGCACAATAAAAGGTAATATATGGGGTTTCCCACTAAATCCATAAACCTTGATATATGTGTACTCCTTAGCCATATACTAGACTACCCTACCCAATTGTGGTCAATGATAACTTTGAGTTTTCATGCCTTTCCCTTTGGCCTCAAGAAATTCATCACTTATTTTGTGTCTCGAGATCTCCACACCACATGAAATGTACATCCTCTTGAAAAAATATTGCTCAAACGTAAGAGCCCGATAATTCTCATATCCACAATCTCAAATTGAAGTCCACAGTTGGATAGGTGTCTTGATACCATTGCGATCAAGAAAATTTACATAGAGCTCAGAACCCCCCACATTATACTGATGTCCTTGATATAACAACATATGCATTAATAGAGAAAACCACTTAAAAGTTATTTTGGCACCACCTTGCTTAATTTGAACCAATGCATCATGGATTACATCTACAACAATATGAGGATAGTCATATGCCCTTTAACCGGTTTCACTTTGAGTATTACTGGTTAGTAAAATTATCTCCTCAAGCATCAGAGTATCTCCTTCATACCCTAGCACTTGTCTCACTGCATAATATGTCAGCTCAAAGTATCTATAAAACAAGTCCACCTTATAGGGAGATCTCTTTGTTTTGGCAAACTGATGCAAGTTACCTCAATACCTAGGCCTATGTATAGGTAACCATTTTATTCTACAAAAGCCCTTAGTGGCTTCATATTTTGCCTTTAAATTTACCATATCAATCCTTGTGGTATAATCTCTACAATCTTCCATATCAAAGACTTCCAGTGTGTTGTCTCTATTGATTTCTAACAAAATCCCATTTACAGATTTAATAAACCTACCAGTAGGGTTGTAACATTTTGCTAAAACCTTTATCGGGTCTAGGTTGACAAACACAATTGGGAACAACAACCTTGTGAGAAATAACCTCCAAGAGTTACACTCCAAGATCTCAAATTCTAATTTCAAGAAGAAAAAATTAAAAATATGATGCCCCCTAACCTTAAAATAACTCTCTCTACAATTACTCTATTTTTTAGAAAACTTAGGGACACAAGCCCCTATCTTTGACCTATATGGTGACCCAAGCAATAAAGCAATTAGATCATCATGAAGGTTCTTTTCCTTTTTCTACTTTTTTGCCTTGGGTTCCTCTGATTGTGAGACTTTAGAAAAAGTGGATAGCTTGTGGATTCTTTATGGATACCCTTCTCAAATTCTACAAATATCTTGGCCTAGGGTTCTGACTAATTACCCTACTTTCTCTTAAAAACAATTCAAATTGATAACAAAAAGTGCAAGAAACAAACTTATTGGCTTTCGACAAATTGGCTGAAAACACTGGAGATGGTTGAAAATCTTTGCGGGAACCCTAATTTTTCCTTTTCTTCTCTTTGAAATCTACTTTGGACCTTGAAAATGAATCAAAAACATGAACAACTACCTTTAATATTCAATTTTTTCTCCCATTAATTCTATTTGTGTGAACTTTGATGGTACAAATGGGCATGGCGCAAGTTTAAATCTCATATGTTGATAAAAACTATTAGTAGCCACCGACGAAATTTGAATCTCCTTTCCTAAGGGATAATTTTTCATCTAAGCTCACCAAATGTCATCTAATATTTTACTAAGTATACACATTAACTCTTGATTTAATCATCACCAACCCTCATTTTCCTTTCTCGGATGCTCATTGAAATCCCCTAAGCAATCTTGATGTGTCCCAAGTTGATACGCTAAACCCCTTTATTTGCTAGCTAAGCACACTATTTCTAGTCAATCAAAAACTCGTTGAAGAGAATAAAAACCTACCAATGAGTGTTGAATTATCTTAAATGTTATCTCACAACTACCCTCCTTGGATACTCACCAAAGTATGATAAAAGAGTTCACTGAGTTCCGAGTACATTAATACTTATGCTCCGCAAATGGGGCTGGTCTTAAATGATAGGAAACCCTTGAGAAAAGGGCCACGTCTATTATGGCTCCAAAAGTGACCTGCCATACCAACAACATGCATTGACATACATGTTCGAGACATGCATACCATGCCAATTTGGCGCAGCCACCGGACCCAAAGAAAATGACGTGGAGTTGTCCTAGACTCGCCTGTTTCAAACTTTGGGGCCCATGCAAAACTACATGGACATGTCAAAGGATGGCGGATCCTGGACTGTGGCTCACACCGATGTGTTGTGCCTAACACGCACATTAAAAGCCATGAAAAACAAACAACCGGTGGCAAGAGTAGATGACCGCGTTCGGATGCCAAAACGGTGGGAAAAAGAGGGTGCGGGCTTCCAAAATGGGGTGGCTCCCTCCAAAACCTCTCGTACATGTTAGTGACAGGTGGTTTACTCCTTAGTCAATCGTAGTCATTCATTGAAAAATTGACGATGTAGAATGCGCCACTAACATGTGTGTTAGGCAAACCGTAGTATGCGTCCTTGTACCATTTCAGCAGAATATTGAATACCTCGCACCATTTTCTGCCTCATGTGGAAAAAATCGCAGTCGTTCATTAAAAAATTGATGATGTAGAATGTGCCACTAACACATGTGCTAGGTAAATCGTACGACGTGTCCCTGTACCTTCGTTTCAGAATACCTCCCACCATTTTCTACCTCATGAGGAAAAAAGGAGGAATAATGGGACTAATGCGCGATTAAGGCAAGAGTCCCCATTGTTGGGCGTCCTCATTATTGAAGTCTTCTGCTATTTTTGAAGGGAAAGAAGGGCTTGAAGAAGGAGGCAGTGAGTTATTATTGAAGGGCAGCCTGCGTTGTTGAAGGAGGTTTCATTTCTGAAGGTTTTCAGGTATGTGGACAAGCTATTTTTTTTTGGTTGTATATTCTGGGTTTCAATTGTTTGTTTTCATTTGTTATTTTTCTTTATATGCAGTGGGAAAATTTACATGTTTTGGTTTATATGTAGTGCAAAAATTTTATTGTTTTGTTTTGCTTTGGTTTATTCTTGTTTTTCTCTAGTTTGAAATTATTCGTGTTAGGGTTAGATATTGCGCTAGATGCGTGTTTGCTAGCTCCAAAAATTTGTGGTAAAACGTGTGACAAAAATGCATGTTAGTCTAGCTGTACTACCATTTTGGTGGGTGATTGGTGTTAGGTTGCCCGCGTCTATTTGGTCTATCATTTCTGAGTGAAGCTATTCAGACTTTCTTTTCGCTACAACCTTCACATTTGGCGACATTTCCACTATTACGTTTTTCGGTATGAGTCTTACCGATAGCCTCATCGATTATTGGCAAGACAATATTATGCTTTTGCTGCTTATGTTCACTATACTGATGAGCCCTATCAGTATATGCTTCTTCGATATAACCATCATTAACTTCTTAATTTAATCGACGAGAGTAATGCCGATAGGTCCGACCTTGGATTTCCATGCATTGTTATCGGTATATGATATGCCGATCAACAGCTAGTATTTGTTGTGTGTATTTATCGAGGTTACCTATCCCGATAGTGTAACTTTCCATTATTTGTAATTTTTACTTCCATTATTAAGCAGGAACTTCTTCCATCCATAAGGGGGCGGCTTTTATCATTATGCTTCCTTAGATGCACACTCATCTATTCTGGCTCCAAAACCACAATAAGGATTTACTAGAATAGTCGCATGCGTGTTAGTCACGCAATAGTGGCGGCCTTGTGGACTCCATCATATGGATTGACTAACATGCGATTGACTAACACGTGTGTTAGTCCTTGGACAATTAACAATTATATGTACCCAATTAGGTTGACAAGCTTGTAGATCTAAGATCTAATACCACTCATTCTAAGACAACAATATACATAAAATATATAGCATAACACTAATATTCAAATTATCTTCAAATGATTCAAATGAATATGTAGAAATACCCATATAAATTTGTAGATAATTTTACACAAGTTTTTTGGTCTTCTTATTTTAATATTATTTACTATTTATTACATAAATAGTCTAAAATAACAAAAAAATGTTTGTTTTTGAGTTGCGGCTGAACGCATCTATCCTAGCTCGAAAAAGACAATATGGATTGACTAACACACATGTTAGTCGCGCGTGCATGTATTCTGATTCGACAATGAAGTACGGATTTACTAACACGGGGGTTAGTAGAGCATTTTACACCATCAATTTTGCAATTAATGGCTGCGATTGAGTAACCTATCGCTAGCATGTTGTACAAAAGGTCCGCTTTGGAGCAGGAGCACCTATTGTACAAGGTGTTAGCATTGTGTTAGTCAATCATTTCTAGTTCATTGCAAAATCAACAGTGTAAAATGTGCGACTAATAGGTGTGTTAGTCATTGTGTACTATCATTTTGGAGCAGTCATGGGCGAAAGCGCATAACACGCCTTGTTAGTCGAAGAAACTTTTTATTAGTTGTATGCATCATATGAATCCAAGGTCTTCGTAGGATAGCATGATATGGAAATGTGTAAGTGTACAAAAACATCCACAGACTATTGTGCAAAAACTTAGATTCTAGAATAACATGGAACATGTGGTAAATGAACTTAGTTATTAGAAAGCACTAAAAAATTAAGGCATAGGTTGATAAAAATTGAAATAATGTATAGACGTCGTTGTTAGTTTGATAGATTTGCATGTCCATTTTGGAATCACTAGTATCTCGATTTCAAATATGGAGGCCAACTTTTCTGTAGAAACAAGCAAAACACAGGTCGCATTTTGGGGACAAATAAGCGATGATAGGTTGATGAACCTATTTATCTATGAAGACACCACATTCCTTTCCACAGTGAAGTTGATCCTTGGGCCTAAGTTCATAGATTGTGGATGGAAGTATAGAATGAATGCGGACATAGTGTCTTTGTTTATGGCTTGGTGTCTGGAGCTCCGACCTGTTCTGAAAGTCAAAGAAATCATGAACAAGTGTGTCAAGAAGGAATGGCTAGGTAGAATGGAAGCTTTATTAGGTTTGGCACGAGACATGGATGACTTTGAAAGTGTGGATGGAGCATGGATTCACGTGAGTGAATTCACTCCTCCCTTGTGACCATTCTTGCTCTGGAGTGCCACATTCGATAAAGAGGCCAGAAGAAGTGTAGCATAGACTGGAATGTATGGTATTGTGCAATACCTTGAGATAGTTGATGTCTGGGAAGTGTGTGTGCAGATGGAAAAATGGGGACCTTGGTCGGAATATAGAGCACTTGTGCAATGAACGGTTCCTACACGCACAAAACAATGGGGTCGACCTTGTGGAAGAACAACTAAGAAGGGTCATGTGTTGTAGTTCGGTGAAGGCTCCAGCACGGTCATTGTTCACATGGAGTAGCAAGATGGCACATGCAACCTTTTTTGAAGAAAGGACTATGTTTTTTTTTTTAAATGTTTTTGAATGTGTTATGTATGGACCGTTATGTATATCGTCCACTGACTTCGATGGCTATTCGGCTATCCATCGAGGTTTATCTTTTAGAATGTAAACATTTCTAGAATTAATATAAAATATAGCTTTACCGGAATAAAAAAGAAAATTGTTGACACCAACTGGTACTCTTATCTTCTCTGTTTTGAAATTTTTGTTAACATTTCATTATATATGGTGAAAAAACAAATGTTTTTGATTGTATGTGCATGGAATTGTTCTATAACATCAAATTCAAGCATTTCAATATATATGACTACAAATAAAATTAAATTCTTGTAGCACAATTGAGTTTCTATTCTAGCTAGGTAAGAAATTGGAGGATTTCAATATATATGGTGGAAAACAACCGATAACCTTATCTTCCTCTTATGTGCTTGGCTTTGTCTCCCTCATCGAGTATCAACGTAACCCAAAACTCCTCTCACCGATGATTTGAGTTATCCCGATGACTGAGTATATCTACTTTTTGGTATTGCCTCATTAGAGTAAGTTATGCCAATGATACTGCCTTTGTCATCTAGCCCATCAGGTATCGAAGTAGCGTGGGATGACATTCTCCAATGACCCTGTTGGTCGTTGAGTTGCAATGGGTAAAAGGACTTGCATCTTCCCATTGCGGTCTCATGACCACCATTGATTTTCCTTGGACCTGACCACAGTTTAAAGTACTTTTTCCTCTACACTTTCCAGGCCCACCATTCAGTCACTGATCCGTGAAGAGTAAAAGGACTCACAACTCTTCATCACGGTCTAGCAACATCCGTCAAATCAAATCCTTACCGCTCGAACTTTAAGATCCCTTCATCACTTAACCACCAGCCCTTAACTGCTAGTGCTGGATCTCTGACGGGCCCCGCCACTAGCGGCTTGTCGCTAAGTCGTGATGGGTATTCAATGTGCAACTTCCCATTGTGATATCATGACCGTCATTGGATCAAAACAGACCTACCTAACTTTTAAGAACCTGATGCATACTTTAGAAAACCATTCTTAGACTTCAGAAAATTAAAGCAATCCAACGTAAAAGATGAAAGCCTCCTAGACTTAAAACTCAAATGGCCCCTTTTCAATGACATAAAGACCCTTCTAGTTAAGTGGAGGAAAAGGTAACAGACAAACAGATTTTCCTTAGAGACAATAAGATAGGAAGGTTTTTTATCAAATGTTCTCAAAATTATTAAACCCAAAATTCATAATTCATGGATAGATTGTTGCTCATGCCATGGGGTCATGGCTATCCTAGCTATTTGGCTAGCTCCAAAATGGACCTTTTATACAACATGATAGTGACATGTTAGTTAATCCCAGCTATTTATTGCAAAATTGATGGTTTAAAACGCTTGACTAACACCTGTGTTAGTCAAACTACTCATGAACCCTTGCTCAGGCGAAGAGAAATACAAATTTGTAAACACACCTCAAACTTGCACCAAAATAAATTACAAACACCTCCTAAGTAATAAAATAACATACACTAAACCACTATGAAAGAACAGTAGCAAGGTCAATCCATTTGGTATAGACTGCTGCTACAAAAATGACAAAATTACAAGGTAATATCTGGAAATTGTCTTCAAAATCTATTCAAACTTGCTCACAAATGTTCCAACCTGTGTAGAATCATTCTTAGAGAATTTTATATGCCATTTTGGTCATAACCAACTCTTCATTGGTTTCCTAACCACCGATTTGCTAAAAAAATGCACAAAGTTTCTCAAAAAGTTGCAAAAAGTTGTCAAGCAACAATGACAACTTTTGCTCAAACGTGCATTTTTGCCTTTTATGCATTTTTACTTATATTGAACCTCCTAGCATGACTTCCTAACATTAAACTGATATTCCTAAATTCCTAATGAGGCTTTACAAGTTGTTTTAGATCATAATGCAAATTTATGTCATTTTAGGCTTATAAGGGCTCATAGGCTAGATTTGAGAAAAGTAACAACCTAGGGGACAATCATCCTTTAAATGACTATCAAACACACATGTGGAGCTCTGAGTATTCCATTATTCAAACACCTAATCCAAAATATGGATCATCACCTCAAAATATGGAAAATGCATAAAAAATGGTAAATAGTTTCCTAACACCTCACTTGGTATGATGAATCTTCTTAGCATGGTCGTAATTTCCCTATCTCTTCCATTTGGTGGAACAAGTTGTTGGTGCCCAAAACCATAGATTGGAAAACAAAAAGACTTGCCAAACCCTCAAGTAGTCCAATTGGCCTTGGCCAACGAACAGGGATGGTCGAAGACCAAATCCCTCTGCACTTTAGGCCCCACTAAACCCAGGTGGGTGTGCCTCTTCCTCTCAAGCACAAAAGAGGTTATTTATAGTGGATTTTAACTTTACTAAGACAATTCTTTGCAAGAATGGCAATAATTTCCTATTGTTGTTGGGTGCTTTTATTTGAATGCTTTTAAAATTGAAAACTGAATGAAAAGATAATTGTGTATAAAGATTGTTATATTTTGGAAATAAAATGCTTTTAGGACATTCAAGAAATATGAAATAGAATAATTCAAAAGGTTTCAGAAGAATACTTCTCTCTCAAGGACCTAATGCATATTAAATTAGGATCTCAAAGAATTAACAACAAACCAGTGCCTCTATCTCATAATATAATGATACTTTGTGGATAGATAACTTTATCAACTCAAGAGACAATATTAATAATCACTATAATGGTTCAGTATGTGTCACATATACAATAGGAACCCAATCTCACATTTAATGTAACAGCATGTTATTCACATTACAGTAAATCCTTAAATAGATTTATCAAGAGGACAAAGCATGTTTCATCAACACAAAAAGTAATCAGTACATTTGAAGTAGAAATAGTGAATCTTGTATATTAATCTCTGAGAAATGACAGTACACAGAAGCTACACTTAGAGATACTTCATTGCAATTTTCTTACACAAAATGACACTTCTACTTCCTATAAAATTTCCTAATACATATGAATTTCAGTCCTTATAGAAATGATGTTCCAAAACCTCCCCAAAAAAACTCCCTTTGTTACGCAAGATGACTCAATACAAATACAAATGTTGAAAGACACAAATGAAAGGACACACCCTTTCATTATCTTAACAACTAACTAAATAGAAATTAAAATGCCTAACTAAGATATAAATTACATTACTTAAACTAAAACA
The DNA here is from genome assembly GCF_030272615.1 of Cryptomeria japonica. NCBI lineage: Eukaryota > Viridiplantae > Streptophyta > Pinopsida > Cupressales > Cupressaceae > Cryptomeria > Cryptomeria japonica. The sequence continues at coordinate 176,554,644 of NC_081408.1, read as the reverse complement.
CCACACTAGGACATTAGATCCAACCGTCGCCCATATTTTTGAATATGCCGCAAGTAGCTCGGATCCTTATATGTTGTAGCGTTGAAGATCGCATCCTTGGCTGCATTCTCAATCACATAAAAATTTTCCAATAGATCGGTCGTGTCATTCATGTCAAGGACATCTACTCTCGTGAAGGATTGGGCTACATCAAGCATAGACTTGCACTCAGAGATCCATACGGTTTTGTCTTTGATCACACCTACATTACCTACTAGACTGGGAGCCCCATGCTGAACAATCTACTGGCATTCATCAAATTATGACTTCAATGCCTGTGTAACTTCATCATGTGTAACAAGCAGACCACGCACCTTCTTTTTTACTTTCTCTTTGGTCGTTGCATCCTGTAACATCATGTCGAGTCTATCTCGAATTTTGGTGTGTGAAATCATATTATCCATGTTCCTCTAATATTCACCCCAGAATTTGTTCAATGCCTTCTCCATATTGTCATACCTCCTACTTAGCAACACGCAAGTGATATCGGCCCTAATGCTCTTCATCTATTTTTTCAACTTGTTATGTTCATAAGATAGCTTTTCAATTTTTTTCTTCTATTGGCCTCCTGAATCTATAATTTGGGGAACAGGGTGTCCACTCCTCTTAAGGGTCTCTTCATACAAAGCCTTATACTTATTCTTCTCTGCTATCTCATGTTTCATTTGGGCCTTATTAAATTTTGAAATATTGATATCCATGTTAGCTGTGACTATAGGATCTACTTCTCCAACCTTCAAGGTCATCATGTGACCAAAAGATTTATCTACATCAATTATTTTTGGCCTCTTATTAGGAGGATATAAGGCCCACAATAACATTTCTTCCTCCTTTGGATCATATATTGATCCAATAAAAATATCTTGCACTCCTTGGATGTTTAACTTCATATCCTTATTATCTAAATGTAACAAAGAATCAAAAATAAATGAAGCACTCAGGTCCCATCCTAGAAACACAATTATTCCTGCCTCTACTAGCAATTGCCTGCCCCTTTGCAAGGTCATAGTCTCAACTTTTGTGTCAATGTCTTTCTTCAACCTCTTCATCATTTCTGCTTCATTCTTAGGGGTGACATTTGGCACTGCTTCCCTCAATTTCTTACCCTTGAAGTGGTACATGAATGATTTGAATTCCTTAGACTTAATAAACTGATCATTAGATACAAAAGAAACATGTTCTGCCATTCTTTCATTTGTCTCTGCATTTAGAGAAATAATAAGCCTATCCTCTACCTCTGAATCCTTCTCCTTCTCAGGTGCACAGAGCTTGGAGACTACTTCATTTTCCCCTGAATCACTTTGGGCTGGTTCTCCCTCCATGTTTTCTAGTCTCTGCCTTCTTTCCTCTAGCTTCTTCTCCAAGGTCTCCATAACTCCTGAAAGCTCTTCCACCTCCTTATTCCTACACATGTCTTCAAATTCATCCTCTTGATGGAGGTAGTCTCCCAAATCCTATCTTTTCTTGCTTGAATGGATGTAACCCTCAGGATCATAGCATGCTCTAGATACATGCTTAAACAAATTGTATTCATCCACTAGCTTCCTATCAATGGCCTTGTATGCCCTAGTTGATACAATTTTAAAATCCTGAAAGTGAAGTATGCCAAGGAGGAAAGCTTGCTTGTGTGCTCCTCTGAAATGTTTGGCATTGGACACACTTAACTGCCTTACAATTTCCAAGAAGGCAATCTTGTCTGGTGCAGGCTTAGCGAGAACATATGGATAACCCTCAAATCCATAGCATCGAACAAAAGTGAAACTTTTGCATGAGTACCAATCACCCCAGTTGTGACTGACCTTTAGATTTTGGTGCTCGTGAGGCCTAAGAAAATTCTTAACCTCCTTCGAAAATGATCCTTGTTTAGGCTCACCAAAGAGAAAGAAAACCGGTTTGATAAAGAACTCCTCAAATTTGAGGTAATGAGAATTCACAAACCTGTAATCCCAAAGGGAAACCCATAATTGCACCGGTTGCTCCTTTCCATCTTTCCCAACTATATTCACATTCAATTCTTATGGCCATAACCCTCTAAGTCTCCCATAAAATAAAATGATGTGCATTAACAGTGAGTAGTGCTTGAAATATTTGTCTGGATTGTCTTTCAGGTTTAAGAAACCTTCATGCAATCTGTCTACCAGGTATGAAGTGAAGTCAAATGCCATAGGCTCATGCCTCTGAACTTCTGCTGCTAGAACAAGTGGTCCTATGTTTTCCACATCAGGAGCTTCAACTCCTCCCACCTGACCACAAGCCATATATGTAAATTGCAGATACTTCTTAAACATAATCATGTCATATGGAGGACCTTCTTCCTCTATTAGCCTCCCCTTCTCTTCTTTATGGATAGCGAGGTTCTAGCCCTAGTATGTAGTGTCCATCTTCCTGTACTCTTCTTCCAAATCTACAAAAGATAAAGGCAATTCCACCTCTAAATCTACTGCAAAAACTTTTTGAATTGTAGCCTTTGCAAAATGCACTAGAGCAGTCCCATCAGGCAGCATAATGCATCGCTTGTTTGCATTATAATTTCTTACTAAAAGCTTCAACAAATCAATGTTCACAAACACATTGGGTATTACAAGTTTACCGAGACCTGTTTTCCATGGGTTGGAAATTGGTGTGGGCTCATCCCTGCGAAAGTAATGGAAAAGGAACAACTCGTGCCCTTGCACTGTGGTGAATATATCCCCAATCTCTCTGTATATGTCCTTTAACTGGTCACAGATAGGCAAATTTTTCTTAGCTCTGCATGACCTACCTCTTGGAGATCCTATTTGGTCTATCATGTCCTGATTTAGGTTTCTACTGACCTCACCCTTTGATTTCTTTGTTGCGGTACTGGATACTTCGACAGATTTTCACTTCCCTTTTGAGTTTGACCCCTCCATTTCTACAAATTCTTTCTCTATACTCAGTAACTCAGAAATTTTCTCAGTAATCACTTAATATCTTTCTACAATTACTTCGTGAGAAATGCTACTCTGCAATACTGGCTATATGGGACAGATTTGCAATCTTTATAATTGATTATTGCAATCTTGATAGATTTGCTTCATGCAAAAATGAATCTACTCAATTGATGCATTTAATGGAAACTATGTTGTCAGTTCTTCTCATCAAGAAATCCAATGGCTAATCGGCGACACTCCTCCCGATGATTCAAATGTTTGGCACTAGTTGTTAATACTTTACCACTTTTTGCTTTCTGATCGGAACAAACTACCCCGACCCACTTATCGGGTCTCGGAATAGCAATTTTTTCTTTATCCCAATGGTTCATTTCATCCCGATGGGCATCACTTCAGTCTCGTCTTTGCCTTTTGTTTTTACACTCCATTGGCATAACTCTCTTTGATGCATTCGCCTTTGGTTTCCTTTTACTTAACTCATCGGGTGTCGGTATAGTTTATTTCTTGTCCCTCTGATACCCCGATGATCTCAATGTACCAATCCGCGTTCTGACTAAGACCACCGCATTATCAACACAACTTATCCCAACAAACTCCTCACACTTACCATGGTCCTATCAGGTCTCGACATAACATAAAAGTTCTTCTTCTGATGTCCCGATGAATCCTCATTTGATGCTTTCTTTATCGATATAACTCACACCAATACCCCTGCCAATGCTTCTATCTTCATCGGGGGTTGTAATAGCCCTTTTCTATTCCTCCCGAAGTCCCGATGAATTCTTGATGCACTTTTGTGTTATATGCTTCCGAGTTGTTTTATCGGTATAGGTAATACTGATAGCTTCGCCTTCCGATTCTCCATATCATCGGGGATCAGTCTAGCTATTTTTGCACTACTACGATATGGTTCTTATTTCTGATGGGCTCGCCTTCAGTTTCCTTTAGTCATCGGGTATCGAGATAAAAATTTCTTATTACTTCTGATCTCCTGATTCTATGTTATAATCTTGTCCATATCATTACAAGTTATACCGATGGTTTCATAGGTTATTGATACAAAAATTTATATGCTTTGGTGATAAGACAATCCAAGCCGATAGAAACAAACCACCTACTTCCTCATCAGAACAAGCTATCTTGATGGAACGATCTTTCCAAAAGGGTGCACCGAGTTGAGTATTTTTTAATGTGCTCCAATGAGTCTGCGCTCTATTTCATCGGTATAAGTGATGTCGATAATCCTCCTTTGGCTTGCCAATGTGGTTTCATCAGGACTACCTATGTCAATATGTAAAATTTTGCAATTTAGCACAAATGAGCCATCCATCTTGTAAATTGATGATCCCAACTTCTCCACAGGGTCTGAAACATGGTAGAAGACAATCCTTGATCACACCATAATGACCCATCTATTTGAAAAATGCTTCATAATGGATTCCTTGTGCAGTCTATACTCAATGCATGCCCTTAGTGTGCCCAAGTGATACCTTGACATTCTCGAAACAACTGATCCTTAGAGAGATTTACTTGTGCTAATAAGCTTCCTGCACATGTAAACCAGTAATAAATACTCATGTGATAAAAGAAAAAGGTATCTATATAGCATAAAATATTTTGTAAAAATATGTGCTAACACAAGCTATATTTTAGTATAAGGATCGCCCTTTATGTCGGTGAATGTGGATCGAGCATGGGAGCTTCGCTTTAGCTAGATGTAGGCCATACCTTAATGGAAGGACAAACCAGAGACCTTTGTGTTTTTTCATGCACTTTGGCAGATTGGTATCAGGTCAATTAGATAAAGTACGTAGGAGCAGGGAACTTGACAAGTTCTCATAATAGTAAAGATATATTGTTCGGATGAACCTTGATTGGAATTCGGGCCTCTTCTGGTCTCTAGACTTCTCTAGAAAGTCTGAAACTTTATATAAGAAATGGTTCAGATTGTAGTATTAATCCTAGAAGACTCAATCTGAACCGATGGTGCATCATTTTGGTCTCAGTTGTCTATGTAGAGAGGAATCAATCCAGGCCCAATGCAGTCGACTATTTCAAGCAAACAATGTCCTCTGGAATGTTGTATGGCAGGTGGCTAATGGTATATTGGGTGCTAATCGACACTAGTGTGATGGGTTTATTTATGAGGATGTCATTTTCCCTATGGTTGACATATTCGATTTAAAGGAAGTGACCATACAGAGGATCTACGGCTTTGTCTGCCCGTGTATTTTAACCACACCAACTACATCTCCTATGAATCAGAGGAGTCAGACAGTGAAGACAAGGAAATTGCCCAAAAAAGGGCAACATGGGAGAGGAGGAAGAACTTCATCCAGGAGGCATGGGAGGTGTTTAGGGTAGGGGTGAGGAATGGGAATCTGGATCCCTTCCATAGACTACTCAACTCCGATGATAACTGGCTCTCGACACCAGCTGCTATCAAAGTAATGGAGATTGGAGAGAACATGGTTGTCATACTCCAATACATTGGGAATTAGTTTTGTTGTTAATCTACAATTTATTTTTTTGCATATGTCACTCACTACACTTATATGACCCTATTGCAAACAATAGGCTTAATTTTGTAAAATTAGCAGTAGCACTATTTTAGGTACTTACCCACTATGTTATAAAACATCTTGTTATGGTATATAGGAAAAAGTGTCAGCTGACACTATGTTAGTAATGGCTCACCATTGTAGGTGCATAGAGCACCTTCGATGGTCATTTTGTAGACAATATTTTTATGTTTAAAGATGTCATTTTCATCTACATGTACTGATGAGGGATGGTGGACATTATAATTTGTAAAGAACCAATGCTTCTTACACACTGTTGCCAATTTTTTAACACAATGTTTGTTAAGTATTGATGTAGTCAAATACAAATTTTCTGTCACATGAAGTATTGATCTATAGTTGTTAGTTTTATCTTTTCTGTAGTTTAATATTGCTTCAATCTCTCTATTAGCTTCAAGCTGTTATGCAAAATCATTGTACCGACTCATCATATATGGATTTGACGGATTACAAGCATTTAGTCAACTGAAATCCTCCTATGATTTGCCTCGTGTGAACACCAATCTGCCCGTTCTCTACATTTAATAATGGCAGGTTTAGGATTTTGCAATCAAATTTCACAATGGTTAATCGGCATAACTTTTCCAATAATTCAATTATTTGGCACCAGTCGTCCTTCAGTTGGCATAGGTCTTACCAATCACTTTGGCTCTTGGATAGATTCTGATTGATCCATTGTAATTTCACCTTTAAATCACTTCTATTTGCCCGTTGCTTTTTTCACTTAACTGGAAGGGTCACCATGTTGTCGAAAGGGGCCATTTTGAGTTCTAGGTTTAGGCGGGTTTTAATTAAATTTGAAATGTTTCATAGTTTCCTAAAGTCCTAAGTCCTTTATGTATGCGTTGGGTTCTTAAAGCCCAGATAAGTTTCATTTGATCTAACGGTTGTCATGACACCACAATGGGAAGTTGTGTGTTCAATATTCATCGCGACCCAGCAACAAGCCACTAGCGGCAGGTTCAGTCAATTAGTTAATCCATACTGTTAATGGAGATAGCTAGCGATGATGGTTTACTGGTGATGGCTAAGTAACGAAGGACCTTAAGGAATGAATGATTAGCTCATGATCTAACGGTTGTTGCTAGACTGCTATGAAGAGATGATCATCCTTTACTCTTCGCGGACTAGCAACTGAATGGTGGGCTTGGCCAATGTGACAAATTCCAAAGTCTAGAGGAAATCGATGACTGTCGCTAGACCGCAATGGGAAGATGCTTGACCTTTACCCATCACGGATTAGTGACAAAGAGCAGGCAAGTGAAGAATGATGGGCCAACTTTGAAGACTAAAGTGATTAAAGGGAGCGTTGAATCCGCATGATCTAACAATTATCAGTAGACCGCAATAGAAAGATGCTCAACCTTTACTCATTGTGGATGAATGACTGAAGGGATAAATACTCAGAAGAAGCCCTTTTGGTCCGTTCGAGCCGAAATTTGAAATTTAAAAGAATTAATTACAGAAGTGTGTGGCCCTATTGATGATAATTAATGCTTAGTTGTCTTTAAGGTACCTCCATAAGACATTGTTTTGAAATTCAAATTGCAAAAAGTTGTGAAGAGGATTAGCAGAGACTAGGTGTGCAATTTTTGTGATTTCTCAGGTGACAAGTAAGTTTTTCTATGGTTGTGCTTTGCAATACCTAATTGTATGGCATTGTTTGGTGCTGGAAATTTAGAAGGGGTTATTTCAATAACAATTGAAGTGATTATAGCTTTAGATTGATAAGATGGCACCGCGAAGAGAATTTAAGGGAAAGATAGATTACCAAGAGAGGGCTATTTGCAATGACTTTCTTGAATAATTCATTCAATCCACAAATAGTGCAACCAAGATAAAGGAACTTGTGCCCAAATATCTCTGCCTTTAGATTGGTGATGGTTTATATGACAAGGGATGTTGGTTGAGAGATCCCCAGATAGGCATGACAGGTTTAGGTCTGTTCAGGGTAGGGTTTGGCCAATGGAATACACCTAGTCCTATAAATAATATATGGGAATTAGATGTTGGGAAACTTGTGGTCCCTGAAGTTTTCATGGACATTGATTTGTTGACCCAAATTGCAAAAAGTTATGACCCTATCACTAGGACTATGAGGAATGTAAACGGGGGGCCCCTAATTGAAATCATTGTTGATGAACTCACAAGGGTATTCCGGCTGAATGAAGCCTCAAGTTATTTAGAACCCATTGATTTTTAAATTCTCAAGAAGGTATATGATGCCCAGAAGGATCATCTTAGGAATGGGCCATTGAAGAATTTTTTTGCAAAGATAGGAGGGTTAACATTGGTAGGCCCTAGCACAATGGAGCCTTTCCCTATGAATTTCTTCACTTTAAGGGCTAAGGGTGTATATTGGTCTCTATGTCAAATTTTTAGAGAAGATGCAAAGAATGCCATGCCAACTCATTATATGATTATGATGGCACAAATTTTGAACCCGTCCTTAGTAGTAGCATATGATTTTGCACCTTATCTTGCAGATCTCATTCATGAGGGTTTAATTGGAATAAATAATGCTAAAGTGGATAGACCTTTTGCCTGGTATTCCATGTTGATACATTTACTCTTGTTTAAAGGCGTGGAATATTTTGGAAAAGATATGGACCTACGAAGAGAAAGGGATGGTGAAGACATGCTAGTTTAGTTATGGAGTGCAGATCTGTCTTGGGACAGAGAAGATGCTAGCTATCTAAAATTTGATAGATGCTTTGCATCTAAGCTTAGAATTCTTCTATGTCAAGAGAACCCTAGGATCCCAAAGGCTCTCCTTGAATTCATCAAACCTAAGGAGTTTGTAGAGAGCATCAAGATTGTGCACAATTGGGGTGACACAATCTTATATCATGTTTCCATTGTTTTCAGAGTATATGGTTTCAGGGGAACCCCATATTTTCTCCCCTATTAGGTCCCTTTGAAGATTGGTATTGATGAGATTATGAGGCAAATTGGAGGACTAGAAGAAGTAGAGCTGACGAATAAAGGAAGAGGGACAATCTTCCCAATAGTCACCATGGCACATCAATTTGTAGTCACCAAAGGTGGTTGGCTACATTTTGAGAAGTTCCTTCAGCCATACAGATTGTCAACGGCAGTGGCTAGGTTTGTCAAAAGGCTACTTTGGAGCCAATTTTGGATAAATGGACCGCCAGAGAGGTGGATTTCAAGACTATATATTCTTTGTCCCAGGGAGAAGAAGGTGTTGATGTCATAATCAGACCTACTTGTGAATTAGCAAATGAGTTGTCCAGGTTTGTGGCAAATGGAGTCAGCATCAAAAGGAGGGCAAACTTGTACTGAAAGGAGTATGCAAGTCAAAAATTTGAATTGTTTTCTGGAGGTTTTTTTGAGCGCCAACAAGATAAAAGATAAAGAAGTATGGATTGAGGATTTGGGTCATAAATTGTGTTAGAGAATTAATAACATTATAAACATGGATGATACTTCTTTATTTATTCAGACTATTGAGGAAATTGATAAAATAAAATCACATTTCGGTTTTTTGGAGAATGAATTCAAACAGTTGACAAAATCATGGAAGAGTTGGAACAAACTAAAGAAAAAAATCATTAAATTCTCGTGGCCTGATGATGATACATTCAAAATATGGGAAACCAAATATATTTTGAAAGAAGTAGAAGCAGAGGAAGGTCCCACCGATGCTTCGACATGTGGTAGTTCATAGGCAACCTAATATGCAGAGGAATACTTTTCACAATCACTTGTGCCCCTACTGGTAAAATATTTTGTAATTGGTGTAAGTTTTTTGGGGGAATTATGGTTAGGATGGGAATATTTTGTAGGGAAGTTTGAAGCTTGTCGCATCCTATTTTTTATAAGTGGATACCAGGACTACCTAGAATGGGGATTGCCACAATTTTGTATGAAAGCTCTCACAAAATTTAATACAGCCTTTTGTTTTGGCATTTTGGAGGATCATTTTGTGTCTATGTACAACTTCGATGAGAGAATATTAATATACAATCAGAAAATTTATGAGCCCACATCTATGTTGTCTTTGTGTATGTATGCTTGTTATCATTTTGATTAAATTATCTACAATTGTTTAGTTGTCTCCAAAATCATGGGGTGTCAACAATCTCTTTATCTCCAGTGAATGCCCTTCAAAAGAAATGATTATGATAGTATGTTGAGAATAAGAATACTTTGAGGACTTTAAAAGAAATATGCAAAGATCATTTAATATAAAATTTGGAATAATGAAAAACCCTATCTCATATTTAATGTAACAACATGTGATGACACATCATAGAAAATCAAATGATAGATTTATGAAGAGGACGAAGATAAATCATCAACACAAAAGCATGCACAATATTTAGAAAAGAGAAACCTTGAACCTTGTATATTAATCCTTAGGAACTAATTGCATACATAACATGTACTTGAAAATAATCCAATATAGTCTGTGTGCACAAAAAGATACTTCTTCTTCCTATAGAGCCATACAGTTTTATCCTTCATCACACCTGCATCATCTACCAAACTGGGAACCCCATGCTCAACAATTTGCTGGTGTTCGTCAAATTCAGATCTCAATTCCTTCATAAATTCATCATGTGTGACAAGCAAACCCTGAACCTTCTTCTTTACCTTTTCCCTAGTCGATGCATCTTGTAACAATAGGTTGAGTCTATCTCCAATTCTGGTATTAGAAACCATATTGTCCATGTTCTTCTGATATAAATCCTAGAATTTGTTCAATGCCTTCTCCATGTTATCATATCTTTTACTTATCAATACACAAGCAGTATCAGCTCTGATGGCCTTCATCTCCCTCTTCAACTTAGTGTGTTCATAAGCTAGTTTTTCATATTTCTTCTTCCACTGGCCTCCTGAATCAATAATTTGAGGGATCGGATGCCCACTCCTCTTAAGGGTTTCCTCATATAAAGACTTATATTTATTTTTCTCTACTATCTTGTGTTTCATCTGAGCCTTATTGAATTTTGAAATATTATTGCCTATGTCAGTAGTGACCATAGGATCTACTTGTCCAACTTTCAGGGTCATCATGTGACCAAAATCTTTATCCACATCTATTGTGTTTGGCCTTTTATTTGGTGGGTACAATGCCCATAACAACATTGCTTGTTCATCCAGATCATATCTTCATCCAATGAATATATCATTAACCCCATGGACATTCAACTTGAAGTCCTTATTGTCTGAATGTAACAAACTATCAAAAATAAAAGATGCACTCAAATCCCATCATGGGAAAAGAATAACACCTGCCTCTGCTAGCAACTGCCTTCCTCTGAGGGGTCATTGTCTCTATTTCTGCATCAATATCAACTTTAGGCTTTTGCAACATTTCCTCCTCATTCTCTAGTGTGATATTTGGCATTGCTTCCCTCAGCTTCTTTCCTTTGAAGTGGTATAAAAAGGACTTAAACTCTTTAGACTTGATGAATTGATCATCTGACCTCAAATGGCTAGTCGGCGAGACTTTTCCCAATGATTCAATTGTTTCACGTTGTTTGTTATGACTTTAGTGCTTTTCACCGTCTGATCGACACAATCTATTCTGACCAACTTATCGGGTCTCGAGATAGCAATTTTTCTCCTATCCCGATGGTTCACTTTATCCAGATGGGCACTCCTTCAGTTTCAGCTTTGCTTTTTGTTTTCACACTCCAATGGCATAAATCTACCTGATGCATTCGCCTTTGGTTTTCTTTTTCTTTATGGCATTAGGGATCGGCATAGTTCACTTTATGTCCATTTTGCGTTCTGACTAATTCCCCCGCATTATTGGTATAGTCCTATCGAGACTCGACATAGCATAAAACTTCTTCTTCTGATGTCCCGATGACTCCTCACTTAATGTTTACTTTATCAATATAATTTACACCAATATCCCCGCAGGTGCCTTTATCTTCATCGGGGGTCGGAATAGCCTTTTTCTATTCCTCTCAAAGTCCTGATGAGTCTCTGATACCTTTTTATGCTTTATGCTTATGAGTCTATTTTATTGGTATAGTTAATACCAATGGTTCCGACTTCCAATTCTCTATGGCATCAGGGATCGACATAGTTCATTTTATGTCCCTCTGATGCCCCGATGATATCAATATACCATTCCACATTCTGACTAAGTCCCTTGTGTTATCATCATAACTCACCCTGAATAACTCCTACCAACTCTTCGTCCACCTTAATAGTCCTATCGGGACTCGGCATAGCATAAAACTTCTTCTTTCGATATCCCAATGAGTCCTCACTTAATGTTTACTTTATCGGTATAACTTACACCGATATCCCTGCAAGTGCTTTTATCTTCATCAAGGGTTGGAATAGCTTTTTTCTATTCCTCCCAAAGTCTCGATGAGTCTCTGATGAACTTTTATGCTTTATACTTCCAAGTCTGCTTTATCGATATAGGTAATACTGATGGTTCCGCCTTCTGATTCTTTGTGCCATCAGGGATCGGTCTAACTATTTTAGCACTATCCTGATATGGTATTTTTCTCTGATGGACCTTCTCTTTTTCCAAGCCCCACGTTGGTCATGAAGCGACGCTGGATAACATTTGTGCATGTCCATCATGCAGTATAGCAACAATCATTAGATCTAGATGAAACGTGCATGCTTATTATCCTTCTGTCCATCCGATCAGCGAAGCTACCTCGATGGCCAAAGATGACTTCATTGGGTCATTAGGATGATTTCAAACCTGCTACTCCGAGCTCCATTAAGCTCCAAAATGGATCTTTCATATAGTGTGTTAACAACAAGTTAGTCAATCACAGACATTAATTGCAAAGTGGATGCTGTAAAATGGTCCACTAACACACGTGTTAGTCAATCCGTACTGACAGGTTAGTCAATCAAAATCATTAACTACAAAATCAATGGTGTAAAACATGCGACTAACACACATGTTAGTCAAGACTCATTGGGTATCGGTATAGCAAATGGAGACCACTCCCGATAGCCAAAACATACTCCAATATGTGGAGGTCATCAACAGAGGTTGTGCTGATAGAGCACATAAATTTTCTTCACACTGTTTCATCAGTCAGATTTAAACCGATGAGTATGAACAAAGTTCAAGTGAATTGGAGGAATATTTCAAATAGCCTTAGCTACTATAGCTCCAAAATAGACCTATCGTACAACATGTTACTGACAGGTTAGTCAATCGCAACTGTTAACTACAAAATCAACGGTGTAAAACACGTGACTAACACATGGGTTACTCAATCCGTACTATCTTTTTCAAGCGAGAATAGAGGCATCCATTTCCAACACATACCACTGGCATCTGTGAACATGTTCATGACCCTGCTCTATGCTGATCCTCCAAAAGTGCTTCTACAATGAAAGTAATTGTGAAGATGAGGATTGCCAAAATGCCATAGTACTCAACATTCCCTTTAATATGCCCAAGTGATGCTTTTTCATGAAGATACTGCAACATATCACCTATACATACAATCCACCAGTAAATGCTCTTATGATGAAACTAAAAGTGTCCATATATAGCACAAAACTATTTTCTAAAAATATGTGCTAACAGGATGAAGCTCTAACAGTAAAGTAGCTTTGGTCATTTGTGCCAAGCGACCAATATCATGGCAAACACATTTGACATCAACCACTATCTCAAAATAGTATCACACTGAAGATATCATCACTATGGTTGTTTAGTATTGATGATATCTCTTTCTTTCTCTGATATGTACAGGAGCAAAATGGGAAAACATCAGAAATGGTAGGACATTATGGTATTGGAAGTTCAAGATGGTGGTGAAGGTTTGCGTCATTTTTGTTCAAGGGATATTCAGTGGACACCAATTTGTGTTGAATATGATTCAATGATAGACCTGTGTGCAGCAATTCAATTGAGTAGATTGGATGCATTCATCAAAGGAGAATCATTGCACGGAGGTGTTGAAACCCAATTCCTCCAAAACCAGCACATTGAGCACGATAGTGTTGTGCACAACACGCATACAACAAAGATGTACAACCGGTTCGTAGACACATTATTTCCTATTCTTTGTCTACATTTAATGACATTATGACTATTGTTGATAATAGGAGAGTTGTTTTTGAAGGTATTGGTATTCATATGTGTTGGCATATGTGCAAAGTATGATGACATGTTGATACTATATGTTGTCATTGATGTCAATATGTTGAGTGAACCGGTATATTGAAGTTAAGCAACTGACAAAGTGAACCAGTATGATGTTGTGAACCGACATATGTGAAAAAGTGAAGTGGTATGCTTGTCCAAGTGAACCGGTATGTCGAAGAGTGAACCAGAACTGGTATGTCGAAGAGTGAAATATGTCAGAATGAGAACTAGTATATGGAATGTTTTGTATCAAGAGTTCATATGGCATGACTACCAGTTGGTAGTCTCAGTCTCATGGTTTCCGGTTGAAGTGAGCATTGTAATGAAGGTCAGATCATGTCACCACATCAGCCTTGTGCACATGAAGGATCTTGCATGAAGGAGATTGATCCTATCTACCTCGGGAATGTGCGAAGTCTCTATAAACGGTGGAGAACGCGTGATGAGTTATCGCCTCCATGAAGTGGTGAAGAACAAATGATGGAGAATGTCTTGAGATCTGTTCAAGAATATTGTATTCAAATGCAAAGTGTTCAATGGTCAGGATTGAACCGACTGAATTTCTCAACCTAAGTGTTTAGGGTTTAGGGTTTATGCTACCGACCTATCTATTTCCTATAAGGTCGATATGGTGTTTCATGTTGAGGTGGTTGGAAAATGTTGTGTGTGTATCTAAGTGCAGAGATACGTGATTCTTGCTAGACCAGTTGAGATGATTGATATTTGCATAGTATGTGAGCAGAAGGAAGGAGATAAAGCGGATCTGCACTGGCATTGAGTGCTATTACTAGATCATTGTGATACCTATTGATCTCTAACCACTTCAATAGTTGGAAAATCCTTTAATAGGGTAGCTTTAACCAGCTTGTTGTAAATCCTTTAACAGGGTGACTCAAAGCCATTGAGTTCATAAAATCCTCTAACAAGGTAACCTTTAACAGGGTTTTAACCCTTAACCGGGTATTCCAGCCATCCCTTAATCGAGTGATCCCTAACAGGATCGGTTCCTAATAGAACCTGTTGTAATAGTCTTTAACTGGACTTGGCTCCTAACAGAGCAGACTTCTAAAGAGTTCAAAAACATCTTGTGGGTATTCATCCCCACCGTGGTTTTTCCTAGTTGGGTTTCCACGTGAAAAATATGTGTGTCATGTGTGATGCCTCTTTCATGTGATGTTTCATTATTTCCTGTTTAGTGGTAAATCATGGTGATATAGTAAATCATTGTATCTCTGATGATAGATTATCTATTTATGCATAAGGACAAAGTGGAAATGAGGGAGTAGGTTGTATGGAAATCTAAGAGGATTGACCAGTTCATGTCTTTCACAGTTGCATTGTGTTTTACTGGTAGTAATCTGGTTCAGACTGGTGTTAGTGATTGCCAGTACTTCTCAGTTTGTAGTCAAACTGGTTCAGGAAAAGTTTTTGTGCCTGTATTGATTCACCCCCCCCACCCCCCCATCTCAGTACCGGTTTGGTACTCACTATTCATCATTGAGTTATCAATTGGTATCAGAGCACCCTCCAAGTCCTCTGTATTGTAAGCTTAACTACTTGAGGGAATGATCCTATTGTAATGATGAAGAGGGAAGGTCCAAAGTTCAACAAAGATAATTTCAAAATATGGAAAGATAGAATGAAGATATACATCAGAAGCATGGGTGCTCAACACTAGAGCTATGTTGAAAATGCCTATGTTATTCCTACCGGTACTCTCACCGATGATCAAAAGAGAGAGATCCAAGAGAATGGGCAAGTCATGGAAGCCCTAATCAATAGCTTATCTGACATTGAGTTTATCAATGTCCAGGATAAAGAAAATCCCAAAGAAGTATGGGATACTCTTGAGAATATCTATGGTGGTGATGAGCATGTAAAACAAGCTAAGGAAGAAAGCCTTAGGGGAAAGTTTGAAGACATGCAAATGGTTGAAGGAGAGACCATTCAACAATATGGAATAAGAATCAAAATTGTTGTTGGAGATATCAAGAGTACAGGTGGAAAAATGGAAGATTCTACTGTTATCAGTAAAGTCTTGAGGTCCTTATTACCGGTCTATGCAATAAGGGTTGCTGCTATTCAGGGGTTGAGGTCAATAGATAAGACTAAGGTATCCCTAGACTCCATCATTGCAAAATTGACAGCCTATGAGCTAAATAGTTTTGATGCCAGTGTTTAGAAGATTGAATTAGCTTTTAGAGCATCTGCTGCATCATCCAGAAAAGGAAAAGAAGCTAGCACTAGCGGTGAACCAAGACAAAGCAAAGAAATGGATGATGAGGAGATTCTGATGGAATTTGAAGCTCTTCTTGCCAAGAGACTTCCTAAGGGAACCGGCAAATACAGAGTTAAGCTCCCTTTGAAATGCTTTTCTTGTAACCGGATAGGACACATTGCTATAAACTATCCTAATGGTGACAACAAGGACAAACCGAAAAGGTTCAAGAAATTCAAAGGAGGAAACCGGAGAAATTGTTTTGTAGCAGTTGATAAAGGTGTCACAGATGAGGAATCAGAAGATGAAGAAAATGAAGATATTGTGTTTTTTGCAGTCAAGGAAGATGTGTCAGACAAGAAGGTTCTTGTCTCCCGCTTTGATAATTCCAATGAGTGGATTATTGACAGTGGTTGTTCTCAGCATATGACTGGTGACCAGAGCAAGTTTATATCTCTAGAAGAGTATGATGGTGGCATGGTTCATTTTGGTAATGATGCACCATGTATGGTCAAAGGCAGAGGGTCCATCTCTCTGAATGGAAAGAGTAGTGTTGACAATGTGTACTGGGTGGAAGGTTTCAGACATAACCTATTGAGTGTTGCCCAACTGAATGATAGTGGACTCACTCTGGAATTCAAAAATGGAGTGTGCAAAATCAAAGGAAAGAATGGTGAACTGATGGCCACCGGTATGCAGAACAAAGGTAAATTATTTTAGTTGAATGCAAATATAAGTACATGTCTTATGGCTAAGTTTGATGATAGTTGGATATGGCATAGGAGACTCTGCCATGTAAACTTTGATAACATAGTAAAGACCAGTAAGATCAAGGTAGTTAGAGGACTGCCAATGTCCAGAAAACTGGAAAATCCTCTATGCAAAGAGTGTCAACTGGGGAAAATGTCTTCCTCAACCTTCAAAGGTAAAACTTTCACTACTAACAACTTACTTGATCTTGTGCATACTGATTTGTGTGGTCCTATGAAAACTAGGAGTGTGCAAGGAGATAGGTATTTTATGATTCTTACAGATGATTGCTCAAGAATGATGTGGGTCACATTCTTGAAGGATAAGTGTGAATCCTTTGGAAAGTTCAAAGCTTTTAGAGCATTGGTAGAAAAGGAAAGTGGTAGAAGAATCAAATGCCTTAGAACTGATCAAGGAGGGGAATTCACTTCTGGTGAATTCAGCAAATATTGTGAGGAAAATGGCATCACGAGGCAACTATCTACCCCCCGGACCCCACAGTAGAATGGCTTAGCAAAAAGAAACAACCGGACTATGGTTGAAGTGGCTAGAACTATGTTGATCCAGGGAAAGGTCACTCAAACCTTTTGGAGAGAAGCTGTGAGCACTACAGTCTACACAATGAACCGGGTACTCATCAAGGAAGGGATAAGACTCCTTATGAGTACTGGACCGGCAAGACACCAGTAGTAAGCTACTTTGGAGTATTTGGTAGCAAATGTTATATCAAGAGGAGTGAACATCAGAGAAAGTTCAATGCAAAATGTGATGAAGGAATATTCCTAGGATATTCCACAAAAAGTAAACCTCTCAAATGTTTCAACAATAGGATTCAGAGAATTGTTGAAAGCATCAATGTTAAGATTGATGAAAACTCTAAGAAACCTGATGAAACTGGCAGAGAGCATGTAGGAGATGAACCGGTAGTAACTTTCTGGGAACCGGTTGCAAATCAGCCCACTACCAATAATTGTGCTCCTACACCATTAGATGTTGATGCTGATGAAGATGATGATGATGAAGAAAAGAAAGAGAAAGTTATTAAGAACATACCTAGGTATGTCAAACTCAATCATGATCCAAAGCAGATCATAGGAGACAAAGATGCAGGAATTCCTACAAGAAGAAAGGTCAGAGAAAACTCATGTATGATCTCTGAATTTGAGCCTAAATCATTAAAAGAGGTACATAAAGATGAAGACTGGATCAAGGCTATGGAGGAGGAACTTGATCAGATAGAAAAGAATGGTACATGGTCTTTGGTACCTAGACCGACGCATAAAAATGTCATTGGAACCAAATGGGTTTTCAAAAATGAGCTAAATGAGGATGGCATAGTGGTAAGGAACAAAGCCAGACTAGTATGTAAAGGATATGCCCAAGAATAAGAAGAAGACTATGGAGAAACCTTTGCTCTAGTAGCAAGATTGGAAGGAGTTTGTATGCTTCTTGCATATGAAACTTTTAAAGGATTCGAGGTATACCAAATGGATGTAAAATCTGCATTTCTAAATGAAATACTTGAAGAGGAGGTGTATATAGAGAAACCACATGGGTTTGCCCTATCAGAAGACAATGACATGGTGTGTAGGCTACATAAATCCTTGTATGGACTGAAGCAGACACCAAGAGCATGGTATGAATGCTTGCACTCCCATCTTGTGAAGATTGGATTTGAAAGAACAAGTGAAGATAGGAGATCAGATTCTGATCTGTGAAGTATTTATTGATGACATAATCTTTGGTGGAGATGATAGGATGAGTCATGACTTTGCAAATGAGATGAAGAAGGAATTTGAAATGTCACTCATAAGGGAGATTAAGTTCTTCATTGGATTGCAGATTCAACAAATGAAAGATGGAATCTTTATTACTCAATCCAAGTATGTCAAAGAGGTGTTGAAGACCTTTGGCATGGAAGATAGCAAACCGGTTGGTACACCAATGGTGACCGGTTGTAAACTATCAAAAGAAGATGACTCAGCATTGGTAAATGAGAAGGAATACAAATCAAAGATTGGTAAGTTGCATTATGTAGTGCATAGTAGACCAGACATTGCACATGCAGTGGGTATTACCGTTCGGTTTTAGAAAAGCCCAAGAGAATCTCACCTGGTAGCAGTCAAGCGGATTCTTAGATATCTGAAGGGAACCATTGACTATGGATTATGGTATACATACAATGATGATTTCAACCTGAAAGTGTTCACAAATGTTGATTGGGCTAGTGATGTGGATGACCGGAAGAGCACAACCGATGGTGCATTCTTTCTCAGTGGTAGACTAGTCTCATGGATGAGTAAAAAGCAGAGTTGTATCTCTCAGCCTACAACAGAAGCAGAGTATGTTGCAACTTTTATGAACTGCACCCAGACTATTTGGATGAAGCATGTATTGAATGGCTTCAAAGTTCCTATATCTGAACCGGTAAGTATATTTTGTGACAATACAAGTGCAATTAACATTTCCAAGAATCCATTTTTACATGCTAGAACCAAGCACTTTGAACTCAAGTATCATTTCTTGAGGGAAAAGGTTTAGAAAAAAGAGGTGGTATTGGAACATGTTTCCAGTAAGGAGTAGTTAGCAAACATATTCACCAAGCCTCTATCAAAGGCTACCTTTACCTATTTGAGAGGTGAATTAGGGGTGCTGCCACTTCAAGAGGTAAATTAAAGATATATGCTCCACATCAGTCAGGTCTTCCATTGATATATCATTTCAGGATTGATGTGTTGCAGGATGCTACTCCTCAGGGGGAGTAACATAGTGGAACAGGGCAGCTTGTGCCTCCACTTTGGCATTGCTATCAAAGGGGTAGAAGATGTGAAGCAGACAAGATACCTGCAACAATAGGGAGAAGATGTGATGCAGAAAGAGAGACATCTTTGCATATTGCCATCATTGCCAAAGGGGGATATTGTTGGCATATGTGCAGAGTATGATGACATGTTGATACTGTATGTTGTCATTGATGTCAATATGCTGAGTGAACCAGTATATTGAAGTTAAGCAACTAACAAAGTGAACCAATATGATGTTGTGAACTGGCATATGTGAAAAAGTGAAGCGGTATGCTTGTCCAAGTGAACCGATATGTCGAAGAGTGAACCAGAACCAATATAGCGAAGAGTGAACCGAAACTGGTATGTTGGAATGAGAATTGGTATATGGAATGTTTTGTATCAAGAGTTCATATGGAATGACTACCGGTTGGTAGTCTCAGTCTCAAGGTTTCCAATTGAAGTGAGCATTGTAATGAAGGTCAGATCATGTCGCCACATCAGCCTTGTACGCATGAAGGATCTTGCAAGAAGGAGATTGATCCTATCTACTTCAGGAATGTGCAAAGTCTCTGTAAATGGTGGAGAATGCGTGATGAGTTATCGCCTCCATGAAGTGGTTAAGAACAAATGATGGAGAATGTCTTGAGATCTGTTCAAGACCATTGTATTCAAATGCAAAGTGTTCAATGGTCAGGATTGAACCAACTAAATTTCTCAACCTAAGTGTTTAGGGTTTAGGGTTTATCTATTTCCTATAAGGTTGATGTGTTGTTTCATGTTGAGGTGGTTGGCAAATGTTGTGTGTGTATCTAAGTGCAAAGATACATGATTATGTCCAGACTAATTGAGAGGATTGATATCTGCATAGTATGTGAGCCAAAGGAAGGAGCTAAAGTGGATCTGCATTGGCATTGAGTGCTATTACTAGATCATTGTGATACCTGTTGATCTCTAACCACTTCAACAGTTGGAAAATCCCTTAACAGGGTAGCTTTAACTAGCTTGCTGTAATTCCTTTAACAGGGTGACTCAAAGCCATTGAGTTCATAAAATCCTCTAACAAGGTAACCTTTAACAGGGTTTTAACCCTTAACCGGGTATTCCAGCCATCCCTTAACCGGGTGATCCCTAACAGGATCAGTTCCTAATAGAACCTGTTGTAATAGTCTTTAACTGGACTTGGCTCCTAATAGAGTGTACTTCTAAAGAGTTCAAAAATAGCTTGTGGGTATTCATCCCCATCGTGGTTTTTCCCAATTGGGTTTCCACGTGAAAAATATGTGTGTCATGTGTGATGCCTCTTTCATGTGATGTTTCATTATTTCCTATTTAGTGGTAAATCATGGTGATATAGTAAATCATTGTATCTTTGATGATAGATTATCTATTTATGCATAAGGACAAAGTGGAAATGAGGGAGTAGGTTGTATGGAAAGCTAAGAGGATTGACCAGTTCATGTCTTTCAAAGTTGCATTGTGTTTTACCGATACTAATCTGGTTCAAACCGGTGTTAGTGATTGCCAGTAGTTCTCAGTTTGCAGTCAAACCAGTTTAGGAAAAGTTTTTGTGCCTGTACTGATTCACCCCCCCCTCTCAGTATCGGTTTGGTACTCACTATTCATCATTGAGTTATCAATATGGACCAGAAGACAATAGGAAAAAGTCAACGAATAAGAAGCGCACACAGACATATCAGAAAAAAAGAGGTTGTACATGCCACTTCATTGTTAAGGTGTTATATGGTAGGCCAGATGTGGCCATCTTGATATTGAAGCAATCATTGCATGTAGACAAGAATGGTGAAGCTTTTCATGCCATCGATGATACCAGCAATGAGTTGTGCTCTCAATTTGTACCAAACCTTTCCGATGAATGCAAAGCATATATAGAGAGGTTGTTGTTGATGGATGTGAGTGTTGATGCTATTGTGGACAAACATCTTGATGATCCTATTTTTCATGACATGTTGAAGAAGAGAGATTCATTCATCACACATAAGGATGTTATGAACGCGGCGACGAGGGTCTATTCTATTCAATCACGAAAGCATGTGCATGATGCCACTAGCATCTTAGAATGGAAAAAATAGGATGAGGCAAATTTCTTTTTCTTCCAGCAGCCACAAGGTGCTGACAAACCTTTCATTATGGGAATGCAAACAGCTTAGATGCTTGACATGATGGTACAATTCTTGCATGACTCAATCATCTCAATGGATTCGACATTCGCAACAAACAAATATGGGGTAAGTCTCTTTGAACTTAACCTATTTTCATGCAGCCCATTTGATCTATGGATGGTCATGATCTTCCTGTTTTTTGTTTAAAATAGTATCAATTGTATTTGTGTCTTGTCTTCGATGAGCAAAAATCGAGGGTGCCTGTTGCATGGGTTGTGAGATCAAGGAACAAGATCGAGGATATCTAGGTGTGGTTGATGGAGTTATGGAGATGAGGAAAGGAAAAGAGGCTTGATTGGAGGATCAATGCATTTATCACGGATGATGCGAGTGTAGAGATTCAAGCGATAGAGTAAGTGCAAGAGCAAAATTTTATCTACATGAAATCAAACATTATGATATGTTGCTCTACATTTTATTTCAAATGAGCAAGCTCCTGGCTCAGCCCAATTAAACATTTTGTTCATAACATGAGTGTTTCTAAATGTTGTGTCATACTTTGTATTTGGCATGTGCATTGAGCATGGTTGAAGAATGTGTACAAGTATGCAACGAAGGAAAGAGAAATGGACATTTTTCACCGTCTAGGGGCGATAATTATGGCAATGCATGAAAGTAAACAAAGCACTGTAGAGGAGTTGCACACTTTCTTTGCTGAATTTAGTGATCAGACACGTTTTCTAGAGTACTTCTACAGCACATGGTGTCAAGGAGAAGGCCATATCGGTGAGTTCGACATTAGATTCGAGTGGTGGCTTTATGACTTGTTACCCATTTTGGTTGTCATTTGGTAGTTGACATCCTACTCCTATTTTTAATTTCTTTATTTCAATTTTTTTTTTGCCAACTATGTGGGCGAAAAACTTCAGGAATTTCACTCATGCTAACCAGGACACAAATAATGCCATCGAATCATACCATTGAAAATTGAAGTCACTGCACCTAAGAGATGATAAAAAGACATGCTCGAGGAGGATGGACAATCTGTATTTATACTTGTATATAAAGTGGAACCACTCTACCAGCATAAGTGAGAATTGCAGCATTTTGGATTTATTAAAAACTACAGGTTGACACATTTGCAAACTAGTATGGAGAGGGAAAAGGCAATTCCTGATGTCGATTGTGTTATAGGTGACACTACTCCTGGTTAGTACTGGGTAAAAAGTCAGTCCTCATGCAACTGGTATGTGGTTAGGGAATTTGGGGATCACTTCTACATCTGTGAATGTCCATGGAATTTGCAAGGAAACATGTGCAAGCATGCATTGAAATTTGTTGCAATGATGAACAATTCATTCCATGATTCACGTGTTCTGGGTAAGTGGATGTTCGTGAATGTTTATCTTTGCTAACTTAAAAGATGTGTACTTCACCCTAAGATCTTGTTTCATACGGATCCTATTCCTATGTCGACTCCGACATCTGCTAATACTAATGAAAACCCAACACCTGAACTTGTCGTCGATACCATTTCTAATGCACATTCAAATTTAGAGTATGTGGACACTGTAATGTGGAACGAAGAAAATAGAAAGTTAAACATATTGTCGCAAACAATGTCAGGTTTAGGTGATAAACTAATGGCATTTGTAGGTTGTCTAGATAGGTTCATGGCTGATCTTCAGAATGCCGATGCCATGTCATTTGATTTTAGTCTATCTACTAATCCAGCCAATACAACCATTGAACGTATGTAGCCTTGGTTCAATGCAAGTCAGGTATCTCATCGTAATCGGCAGCAACATAGGCATAGTACTAGGAGTGAGATCTGTCATGATGTTTAGCAACCTATCACCTTTGAGTTCCCCTTTGAGACTTCTAGGAGGAGAAGGAGAAAGAGGCAATTGGACCAAGCACTGGAACCACATGTCCTTGCCACTACATCGGTCGTGTCTGATACAGGTTGGTACTCTAGTGTCACCTGTAAGTGGTTTCTAAACATGTGAATGTTGCATGTGTTTATTTAGTCGTCATGTCTTGTAGTCGGTGAAAGTGATCCAGACTTATGTGTGATAGTGTTCGGCACCCCCTCAACACCTGGCCACAGGAGTCCTCATCGGCGATTGGCTTTTGATGGTCTTTTACATGGACAGGGATCACACAATGATCCTCGTCGATACTAATTTTGGTATTATTTGTTCAGATTAAGCTTTATGTTTGTAACTATGTCATATATGTGCTTGATGTTTAGCCATTCTTCATTCAACCTGTTGTGTAATATGGAACAACTTTGTTTATTGTAGTTGTGTTGTAATGTTTACTATAACTGTCCCTAACCATCTTTTATAATGTATCTTTGTATGCAGGTCCATTATTTTTCGCCCTGTTTTATCACTAAATGGCTTTCACATATACATCGAGCAACA
Source organism: Cryptomeria japonica (assembly GCF_030272615.1). Taxonomy (NCBI): domain Eukaryota; kingdom Viridiplantae; phylum Streptophyta; class Pinopsida; order Cupressales; family Cupressaceae; genus Cryptomeria; species Cryptomeria japonica. The sequence goes on along the minus strand of NC_081408.1, from coordinate 176,530,695 downwards.
GGCGCGGGTTTTATGCAACTTAATTTTTAGTATTACACTTTTATGTCTTCAATTTATCAAATGCTCTAGTTAAATAATTAATACTCTTATGGTGTGATTATGTCTTGCATTTTTTTAGTGCTTAACACTCTTATGTCTTACATTTATTGAATGCTATAGTTATATTACTAACACTCTTATCATATGTATCTGCAGACTACTAGAGAGGTTGGGAGAGAATGACGAGGAGTCTACCTTATTTCAGTGCCTCCCGGATATCATTGTTTCAAATATTATTCGAACAATAACTCTCAGACAAGCCGTTGAGTGGACCATTTGAATGGGAAGACATTATACCAAGGACAATATGTACACTGTCGACATAGAAGATGTGATCTCATTCACTAGATTTTCGACTCCGTTGACGGTCGCTTTGTATAGGCGATTATGGCCAGTGTATTTCGCCCTTGTGTACTGGCTAGTCACTCTCCCTCAGATTCACATAATGTGTGCTGACACACCCCATTGGAGACATGGACGGTCCCTAGTGCCATACTCCGATGATAGTATAGAGGATGGCACGACATTCTTTCCATGGAACCTGCTTATTATGGACTACACCCCCATTTTCATGGGTTATGGTAGTCCACGGCCAACACGGAGGCTTGTGAGGATATAGAGTAGATTCCAAACGCAGAGGAGGTCCTCTAATTAAAAATGTATAACTGCTCCTATATGACTATGCTATTTTTTATAAAACAGTTAATTTCTATGGTTACATAGACGATCTTTATACGTCATTTGTCTTGAATGTTTACGATTTATATGTTTGTGTCAATTATGTTTACAATTTATATGTTTGTCTCTATGCACTTTATTTGTCTAGAAACCAATATACTTTATATGTTAATTTAAATCTAATAAATATAATCCTTTCTCTAAATATGTCATAGGCATTAAGTCTACTCTAAAAGGAATAGCATTGATTTCTATAATAATGCAATTTTGATATGCAATGAAATTAAGATGTGAGATATGGAATGCAGATAATCTAATAAATATAATCCTTTCTCTAAACATGTCATAGGAATTAAGTCTACTATAAAAGGAATAGCATTGATTTCTGTAATAATGCAATATTGATATGCAATGAAATTAAGATGTGAGATATGGAATGCAGATGTGTAAATTGTGAACACTTGGATTGAAGACAATTTTCTCTCCTTCATGATCATGCAAGTATGTCAATGTTTTGTATAAGATATATCAATTAATTAAGATTAATTAAGGAGGTTAGGTTTTAGAAATGCATTATTGTTACAATATAAACAATCCATTACATGTCATCAAAGGGAATGGTGCAATAAAATAAAAGGCAACGCGTATAACACTAGCATATAGTATAAAATAATATCATAAGTGATCGACAAGGAAACTTAAAAATTTAACATAAATTACATATAGTACAAATTATCAACAAAGTTGTCAAACATGGTAAATAGAGTCCGCAAATCAATGAAATCGACTAACATAGTATGGAGTGACTAACACGTGTGTTAGTCGCGCGTTTTACACCATTGATTTTGCTATTAACATCTATGATTGACTAACCTGTCGCTAACATGTTGTATGAAAGGTCCGTTTTGGAGCCAAAATAGACACAACTGGAAATGGTGGCCAGCCAGTCAGCAAATCAACGAAAAGGACTAACGGGGCATGTTAGTCTATCTCATCGTTTCACATGCGAAAAGGAAAATTTGGCTAGCCAGTACTCGAATCACAATCGTTAGTTTCACATGTTAGTGACAGGTTAGTCAATCACAACCGTTAGTTTCATGTGTTAGTGACAGGTTACTCAATCGCAACTGTTAATTGCAAAATTGACGGTGTAAAGCGCACACATAAAACACATGTTAGTCACTATGTACTGTCTTTCTGAAGCCAGAATAGACATGCCTGCCATTTCCTTTATGCCCACAAAATGGCAAAATCAACTAACACTAACGCGTCATGTTAGTCCTTTTTGCTGATTCGCTAACTAACAAGTCGCCATTTCCTTTATGCCCACGAAACGGTGAAATCGACTAACATGGTGTGTTAGTCTATTTCACCGTGAGACAATGACATGGAATTGGTGGGCAGCCAATCAATGAATCAGCAAAAATGATTGACTAACACTTGTCACATATATATGAAGTGTTACTTTCAATTTGGGTTTCTTTGTTTACAGAATATAAGTAGAACTAACCTGCGTGTTATACTACACCTTTTTCATGTGGGCTAAAGCTATTGTGGCTCCAAAACAGACCTTTCATGTGATAAATCTTAAATAGTTAAATACTCATTGAACTATATTTAATATTTACAAAGAATAATAGTCATTGAGCAACCTATCTTATGTACTTGTGATTCAGTTTATCCATCCTTTATAAATAAGCATTTTTCAATCTTCAATAAGCAACTATTATAAGTAGGTGGAAGTTAATATTTACGAAGAAGAATACCTCACTGAGTAGGCTCTCTTATGTACTTGTGATTTAGTTTATCCATCATTTATAAATAAGCATTTTTCAGTCTTCTATAAGCAACTATTATAAGCAGATGGAAGTTAAGAAAAATTGTCATCATACAATTAGTGGTTCTTTTAAATCCGCTATATAAAAACCTTTAACCTACAGTTAGGTTTTAGGTATAGATTCACCTACCTTGGTTAGCGAACACTGATTGGGAAGTCATTAAGAGAAGTGCGAAAACCATTCATCATACAAGATGTGTAGAAAAGCCACATAGAACCATTCAGAAAGCATGAAAAAGTGTACAACAAACCAATCATTAACCATTGAAGTTGTTTAAGTGAAGTCAATCACATTTATTTTTTTATTTTTTTTGACAAGGTGGCAACACCTCTTAATATATTTTTACAACTGGTTCAAGAAGGGCTCCCAAAGAAAAGAACTAGAAAGAAAAACTTCGGTCAATCAAGTTTATTGAAAATAACCATTCATGAAGCATACAAAGTGTCTTCCTAAATGAAAGAATATGTCTTATTACAAAAAGTCTGTGCCACTGCTGATGTTTTATTGAACAGGAGTCGGCAATATACATCTACAAAACTTTCATAACAATGCAAGTCTGTTATAGAGGCAGAGGTTGAGTATTTAAATGACTTTTATTTCCCCCAGTGGTCGGAGTAAGGGGAGGCACATCATTCCCATTATCTTCATCGGTTACAGAGGCAAATACCTTGGCGTACCTCTATTTCCAGTACTGAGCGCATTGCGCACAAACATCTAGCATCCCCTACATCTGGTCACTTATGATTTTGCTATTTTTAGCACACGCCTCACGCACTACCCCATGTCTCTCATTCACCATCTACAAACTATGCACTTCCAGCTCAAGGTCCATATTCTTATCATCCAAGTCCATGAACTTGTTATTGAGTTCAATGCATTTCTTATTAAGTTTAGTGCATCTCCTTTTCACTTTAGTGAGTCTCCATTCAAGATCAGAAATAATTCCCTTCAGCCTTTCATTTTTAGCGTGGGCCATTTCGACCTTCTGCGTTAGCAGTTCTACATGCATGGTGTCAAAATTCATTGTGTCCATCCCATTGTTCCAGTCTACAAAGGGCAATGGTGGTTGTCTTGTAGAATTCCCTAAACCATCGTCAGAGGTGAGAACATCGGTCATCCCATTCACCTTTTAATTCGTAGCAGGCATTCCATTCTGCCGAACAAATGTTTCGACACCCTTTCTTTTTCTTGTCCGTGCTCTTCTCATTGCCATCCCTGAAAACAATGCCAAAAAGAATTATCAGTAGACAGGTGGGCAAGACAACATGAAAAATGTAGGAAACAATAGTTTATGCCAACAAGAAATGAACAGCTATCTGTTGCATTTTTTGGAATGAATAACATTATGTACAATACAAAAGTTAACGTGTTCACTAAAGTTGACATGTTCACTAAACTGAGCACTTGGGTGGCACGTTACCTACCAATTGGGAATCCATGTTTTGGGAAGATAACTCCATCAGTCACCACTTCTCATCCTGCATCCAACTTATTACACATCTACCATGAAACTATAATGGAAGTCTGGTATATTTTAATAGATTTTTTTTTTTTGGTTATTTTTTGGTTGTTAATTCATTTCAGATTCAATGTTCAAAAACAAACAATAACAATCGTATATTCAACTGTCATAAGCTACAATGGAAAGAGCACATGGTTCACAATTTCAATCAAACATTCCACTTGATCTGTATACGTAAAAGAGTTGCAGGGACCCTATTGCTATGTAATAACAAAACCTATGTATATGCAATATATAAGAGACCTTGAACAAAACTTGATAAGAGACCTTGAACAAAACTTGAATAGTAAACAACTATCATCGACTTTATTGTACCATACACTATGATTATTAAAAATGTTGCGAACCAAAGACAGGTTTGTGAAGTTATTAAAGGGTAGTTGATGGTGTAGGATCACCATGAAACAGTCCAAGAAATCAAGCCTTTACAGTTACGTTGCTTAAAATAGCAGGAAAGGTTGAAAATAAAGTACAATTCATCTAAAACATAAACAATAATTGAGAGGGTTTAAACTATGGTAAGGTAAAAGCCATGTCAATATAACATCTCCAAATCCCATCTGAATAATCTATCAAGACTGATCTTCCACCACAGTATCTTGCTCTAAATATTAGGAAAGAGGAACAACAACTATGATCAAAGAAAATTATCACCTCCACTTTTTGGATTGTGCAATGGAGTTGATGGCACCGTAAAATGCTTTACGCTTCTTCTCATTCTTATGCAACTTGGGAGGGGTGATGCCAAGTGATCGTAGCCTCTGACTTACCCGTCTGATCGCAGGGCCACGTTTAACATCATCTTTTTGTGGCTGGACACTTTTGCCAACTTTATCCTGCCACATACAAATGACATCATACGAGTGTTGCCTACTTCATTCCATTGGAATAAGGTAAAGGATGGAATGAGAAGACAGAGGAAGGGGTCTTGTCATCTTCAAAACTTACCATGGGTGGGGAATAGACCAGGTCTTCAATAGGCCACACCACCCATGAGTTTAGGGAATCCGACAAGAAATCGGCGAAAGGACCTGGGCAAGGCAGCTAGGCATTTGCATCAAAGACTTTGACGATGCAAAATTTAGCACAATGTCATGGGAGTGGAATAGTATGACACATTACACCCTTCCCTAGGCCATCAACAACGCCTTCCCCAACCACTACCCCATCCACTAGTAGGTGGACTTCAACTCCAATAGCAACAACATGAGCATCTTCATTGGTGCACTCTTCTTTGTCTTCCACGGTTTCCTACATTAGTAACGAGTGGACACGGTTTCTTAAATTAAATTCTTTATAGATGTCCATCAAACATAGTCAAATGAATTCATGGACATGTAGTACAATAGTACTAGAGTAGCTGTCTCTCTCGGCTCGTTGCCCCCATCATGATCACGGTTTGCATTTGTACATCCATCATCATTTCCCCCAGACTCTTTCTCAATACTTTCTTCTATCAGATTATGCCGCAAAATGTGACATATTGTACAAGAGTGTAAGTACGCATTAAACCCATATGCCTATGAACACTACTAGACCAAGGCTGATGAATTTTACAAGACTAAGGCAATAACAGGAACACAAATAATGGACACAAACCACAACATCATAAAAAATGCTCTCCAGTATAACACTGCCTCTCACTGCCTATTATCCAAAAGAAGAGCCCAATACCTATTCATCTCTGCTCTTATCCTCCAATGTCTGCCCCAATTGAGTGGACTCCTCTGAAATATTCTCACCACTGCATGCACTCAAATTTCCATCACCGCCTCCTTCAGCTTCTCCCTCGAAATAGACTTCTGAAGTTTCTCGTCCAATACCACGATCGACTGCATAAAAAAAGAGTTACTATATAGTATAACACACCATGTCATGATATAGCACTACATGTCATGCACAATGGCACCGCATTACCTATTCATATTTGCACCTATCCTCCAGCCTCTACCCCAGTTTAAGAGAGTGCTCTGCAATCATCTTGCCACTGCATGCACTCGGTTTTTCAGTCGTCATCTTCTTCAGCTTCTTCCTCCTAATAGATGTCCAATATTTTGGACTTGGTTTTTTGGGAACACTACACACAGTGTCATCAGGCAACTGCATTGACTATTCTTTGCTCCTATCATCCATCATCTGCCCCAACTTAGGAGACTGCTCTACAATCTTCTTGCCACTGCATGTACCCAATTTTTCATTCGACGTCTCCTTTAGCTTCTTTGACGAAACAAACATACGTAACAGATGACCAAGGTTTTTGACTTAATTTTTTGGGCACACTGTGTTTTGTGTCATCCAATACCACGAGACAGTCCATGCTCTCTCCACGGACCCCATCAACCTACAATGACATGGACGAAATAGTCAACATACTACATAGTGCAGTGCAAAGTATACCATGCAATGAAAACACACATATGGACAGGCCAACAGACAATCACCTTCGATGACAAACGTGTCGCCTCATCTGAAGGCAGACTTATTTTTTCTGCAGCATTCTTCTTTTCTTTCTTCCTCAATGAATCACATGTAGGCTCATTGACTCACACGTTTGTTTCAGGATGTGAAGTTTGCTTTTTTTTTTCCACAACATTCTTCTTTTTTTTGCTTCCCCGACAAAACAGGTGCACCCTCTTTTGTTTGATATCTGAAGTCGGCCTTATTTTTTCTGCTGCATTCTTCTTTTTTTTCTTCCCCAATGAAACAGATGCAGCCTCATTCACTGGCACATTTGTTTCACAATTAGCCTTTGATGTTAGAACCTCCTCGCCATGGCCTACACTGTCACTTAAAATCTGGGCACCAGGATAGGATAGGTCAATAAGTCATTCTTCACATGTTTAAAGGAATTTATTAAACTACAAAACAATACGATCATTAAAAATTACCTTTGTTGCAATATTCTTTCTTTGCAATAACTCTAAAACCTTCTTCCTTCTCACCTCCCTAATCGAACTGTTGTCGTACACTCACATTGCTTCCTTTATCTCTTTCTTCCCTTTGGTAGGAAGCTCATCATGTGTTTTCTTGCCATATTTCATGCACACCCGATCAGTGACACATTTTTTTTGCATACTATGTCATACACCCATTTGGTATTCAATATTAGACCCCCTCTTTTTCAAGTGCATCAGTGATTTCTTCGTATGATCCGCGCTGCTGTCCACTTCCACACGGTTGACGACTACATCGTGCAATCCCCAATAATGGTAGTTGATGTTATCTGGCTCTATGCATATTAAGCCTCCCCGGATCCCAAAACTGATGGCCTCCATTTTTGGAACAATAACAGAAGAGACAAAAGTAGTGCAACCTACCATTAATATGTTATCTTTTGTGATCAGCCTGTTGCTGCGCACACACAATAGAGACAAAGAGTCACATTCAATTTTGCACTAGTCAAGCATTATAAAGATAAACCAGCATATAATAACTAATAGTGGACTTCCTTGTTACTCGCCCCTCCTCCTTGTTCCTGTTCATGAGCACTGATAGAATCACGATGTTGTTCAACCTCCTACTCTATGCTCACCTCGTGCTCACCATGAACGTCCCCTTTTTCACTCTCACCGCCTGGAGCATCAGTATAATCACCCTCATCTACATTTCCAATTGCCTCATCTTCCTCACCACCACAGCCACTATCATAATGTTGTTCAATAAAATAGCACACATCATCGATCCATTTTATACCTGTGTATATATCTACATTTCCACTTATAAATCCCAACTTCCAGCAACCATGCCATGCAATGATGCAAAAAAAATATAAGATAAATAATTACCAGTATGGTTGTGCAGTCACTAAGAAGTTGACTTGATAATGGGTTCAAAATTAGAGACCCGACTCGTGACTCATTCAGATTTGAATCCCCAACTAGTCCCTAACCTGAAGGCCCATCTCCTGACTCTTTCGGATTTGGATCACTGACTAGTCCCGCATTTAAAAGCCCAACTCCTAACTCTTTTAGATTTGAATCCTCAACTACTCGTGCATGTGAAAGTCCAACTCCTGAATCTTTTAGATTTGAATCCCCAACTTGTTGTACATCTGAAAGCTCAACTCCTGACTCTTTCAGATTTGAATCCTCAACTAGTCCTGGATGCGAAAGCCCAGCTCCTGAATCTTTCAGATTTGAATCTCCAACTGGTCGCGAATTTGAAAGCCCAACTCCTGACTCTTTTAGATTCGAATCCTCAACTACTCCCAGATGTGAAATCCCAACTCCTAAATCTTTCAAATATGAATGTCAAACTGGTCCCACATATGAAAGCCCAACTCTCTACTGGGTATACAAATTGATTCTCCAATCACAAGCATTAAATAGTGACAACACCAAGCAATACTACATGTTGCATAATCCATTAAAACTACTTAGCTTACAGGCAGGCCGATGTCACGTGTCACTGGGAAGAGAACACGACCAACTCCCAAGAGATCATCTGCCTTTAGCTCCAGTAACCCATAATCAAGATCAGCAGTTTCCCTCAACCTTTTTTGCAACGTAATTGACGTGATTGAACTGAAACATAAAAAAAATGCAATTCATATTCTTCACACTATCAATAACACCACACATTCACCACAAATGACATAGCCAACACATGACCATTTATTCCCACATTCTAATACAAAGTCAGCATGTCGTTGTGTTATGTACAACCCAGCTAACGGTTTAGTCATAAACTATCCATGACATTCCGCTCTAGAACATATTTTGTTGCAATTGCAATGAAATAATGACTATGATCCATTGCCAACACTGTTAAAAAGGCTTCGTGTGTTCTCCCCATCCAAAATACAACACAAAAACTAGACTTTCTTAAGGATTGATAAAGAAGGATGGAAAACATGCTTAACAAATTGGTTGCGTCTATTTTGGCTCCAAAATGGACCTTTCCTACAGTGTGTTGCCGACAGGTTAGTCAATCGCAGCCACTAATTACAAAATCGATGGTGTAAAACGAGTGTGCAGCAATCAAGATGGTCAATCTATGTCAGAGAATACACAAGGATTCATTATCAGTAACAAAGTCTTTGACGATAATTAATGGGTACAGAGACCTCCAATTCATTATTTGAAAGACACAAGTCTTTTGAAAGGAGTGTCTATTCTAAAGCTTCCATCTCTTTGTTGACATGGGAATATTATTATTTATTAAAAACGTAGTCTTAATTTATGAAAAGAAAAAAAGAAAAAAACACTCTGAAGGATAGACATGTGAGGAGTTTGTCATGCCAACCCGAGACATCTGAAACAGAAGCCCAAATAACATTTCAAATCAGAGTTGGATCATAGAACACATGTACTTCTCAAACATCATGAGCATCAATAATCTAGAAATACAAATACACTAGGATTAACATTAACACTCTCATGCAAATCAATAGAATATATACAAATTTATAACACATAGTTTGCAAGAATCAATATTTCTGGTTCATATATTCAACACTGGTTTCATGACTCAAAGATCCATAAATAACAATCGTACTGCATTCAGGTTGGAAAATTATATCTTATTGTCTAATATGGTGCATCTATAGCATATAATATAAGGCATCAGCCAATTGCATTGTTCATTTTCATTATTATCAAATTTAGTAAAAGTAAGGACATTAATATTACATGATTAGGAACTGAAATTTATACATACATTTGTATCGCATAAAAAAATTATATACAACAAACTATATATATATAACAAGTGCCTTTCAAAAAGTTGCACAAGCCCAAAGATTATTAATAAGGGGACATTACAGTGCAAGTAGTATTAAACAAGGGAGAGAGATCAACAACCTAGGAACGTCTTGATGTTTGTTGAGGGGCTACTCAATAGTCCTTGAAAATCAACTACCTGCATGGATAACTAATGTTACTGGTAGTCTACATAGGGAAGTACATGCATTTCAAAAGACATAGAAGTAACCTACATGTTCATATATGAAAATGCAGTTTAACATTCAATATAAACTACCACTAAGTAATTTATATCACCTAAATTATATCTGTCCATTTGCCATAGTGCCAGAGCTATGCTAGAGTTGTCTATATCAGCCACCTATTTTCGTACTATTGTTATGCACTCAAGGACAGACACCTCTATTCCAACTCGAAATCAATGATATGGTCCAACTAACATGCAGCTTAGTCACACGTTTTACACTATATTTTACATTCAACGGCTACAATTGGATAACATGTCACTAACACGCAATACCATTTGTCTATTCTTGAGCCTTGTTATTGACTAACTTCATCTCCTATAGTAAATTGAATCACATGTTATCCTTTGGCTTTACCGTTGTTAGCTACATCAAATCACAACCCGTACATGAACAATGGTCCGAGAGGTTGTGTCTATTCTAGCTGTAAAATAGACAAATCGTACAAACTAATAGCATTGTGTTAGACAGAAGCAGCCATCAAATGCAAAACCTATGATTAAAAACCTGCCACAAACATGGGGTGTTAGTCCCCCCATACTATTTTTTGCAGCCACAATAGAGGCGTCCCACTACGAGAGTAACTTGAGTTTCATGCTAGTCTTTTCTCTGACAAAAGTACCAAGTTTTGCAGCCTACGGCCTCTTCTTCCTATTGAGATGCCCTCCAAACATGATTTCTTCATTTGCAAGCTTTTAATGTGCGTGTTATGCACAATAAACTAGTGGTAACCATGAAGCATGTCGCAGCCATCCTCTGGCATGTCCACATAACTTTGTGTGGGCGTCGAGGACTGAAACCGAGAACTCAACAACTCCACATCACAGACCATGGGTCAAAGCACCACGAGAAGTTGGCATGGTATGCATGTCTCAGAAATGTATGTTGATTCATGTCATTGGTATGATACGTCCGTTGTCAAGCCACAATACACAACCTCCCACATATATTTGCATATATATTTATTCTGCACTTTTCGAATGTGATTAGGTGTTTCCAAATTGTGTCATACATGTCTATTTTGGCTTCAAAATGAGATTGTAACAACGACATGAATCGACATACATGGCATGCATCTATTCTAGCTCTAAAAAGGACATATCATACCAATGACATGCTTCAACATACATGTCCGAGAATAAATATATATGCAAATACAAGTGGCAGGCACCTAATAGCTACATGAAAGAGAAAGTGAGGTAAAAAATTTTGTTTCAAATTGAGCTTCGTTTACATGGTCTTGACCTCATTTACATGTTATGGTTTGCCTTTTGATGCAAACAGACTCCTCAAAATTAGGTTGTTGACTGGTTGATGTAACCATTCCTTGACTGTGTGTGACCTGCTCTTGTTTAGGAGTTGATTTATTGTTTGTTGATAATTAGGAGTTGATCTGTTGTTTGTTTGATGATAGCAAACATGGCGCCTTTTTAATTTGTCTAACGTGGAAAAAGTAAGAGTAATGCACGAACGAAAATATTATTTTTGAAGGGCTCCTTGTTGAAGCAGCCTCTGTCTATTCTGGCTCATTGTTGAAGGGGAATTTATGGGACTATAGTTTTCTATGTCGTGCTGCGGCTTGGGGTATGTTGAAATCCACCTCTATAACTCGTATTTTTCCTATATCAGTTTGAATTTTGATTAAAATCATCATGGTTTGCATTGTTTGTTTGCATTTCTTGTTTGCCTCTATATGTAGCCAAAATAGCTTCAGCTTATGTCATATATTTGCTTGTTTTGGAGCCAGAATAGATGCATACTGTCGTGTTAGGGTTAGAGACCACTAGGGTTAGGTTTTCTTTTTTTTATCTAATGAGCACCTGAGAATAATGGAAACAAAGCATAATATTTCCATAGTTTCTTTTATCTATGTTTTATTCTATCATTTTCCTCTATATTGCAGAGGACATGTTTGTGTGTGTGTCTGTGTATGTATTGCTTCATATATATATATATATATATATATATATATATATATATATATATATATATATATATATATATATATATATATATATATATATATATATATATATATATATATATATATATATATATATATATATATATATATATATATATATATATATATATATATATATATATATATATATATATATATATATATATATATATATATATATATACTAACACACACCAAACCACAAACAAACAATACAAACCCTGACGGTTTTCAACAAAATCCCAAAAATCAGCCCTCAACAATGAACCGTCAACAATCAAACAGGGAACCTTGGTATCCTGACACAACAATGTTGCAAAATGGTGCGTAATTTTCACAAATAGAACACAAAATGCCTATTGTAAATTGAATCGCATGTTATCCTTTGGCTTTACCATTGTTAGCTGCATCAAATCACAACCCGTACATGAACAATGGTCCGAGAGGTTGTGTCTATTATAGCTCTAAAATAGACAAATCATACAAACTAACAGTGTTGTGTTAGATAGAAGTAGCCATCAAATGCAAAACCTATGATTAAAAACCTGCCACAAACATGGGGTGTTAGTCCCCCCATACTTTTTTTTGCAGCCACAATAGAGGCGTCCCACTACGAGAGTAACTTGAGTTTTGTGCTAGTCTTTTCTCTGACAAAAGTACCAAGTTTTGCAGCCTGCGGCCTCTTCTTCCTGTCGGGATGCCCTCCAAACATGATTTCTTCATTTGCAATCTTTTAATGTGCATGTTATGCACAATAAACCATTGGTAACCATGAAGCATGCCACAGCCATCCTCCGGCATGTCCACATAACTTTGTATGGGCGCTGAGGACTAAAACCGAGAACTCAACAACTCCACATCATAGACCATGGGTCAGAGCACCACAAGAAGTTGGCATGGTATGCATGTCTCAGAAATGTATGTCAATTCATGTTGTTGGTACGATGCATCCACTATCGAGCCACAATACACATAGCCTCCCACATATATTTGCATATATATTTATTCTGCACTTTTCGAGTGTGATTAGGTGTTTCCAAATTGTGTCATACATGTCTATTCTGGCTTCAAAATGAGATTGTAACAACGACATGAATTGACATACATGACACACGTCTATTCTAGCTCTAAAAAGGACATATCATACCAATGACATGCTTCAACATACATGTCCGAGAATAAATATATATGCAAATACAAGTGGCAGGGACCTAATAGCTACATGAAAGAGAAATTGAGGTAAAATGTTTTGTTTCAAATTGAGTTTCTTTTACGTGGTCTTGACCTCGTTTACATGTTATGGTTTGCCTTTTGATGCAAATAGACTCCTCAAAATTAGGTTGTTGACTGGTTGATGCAACCATTCCTTGACTGTGTGTGACCTGCTCTTGTTTAGGAGTTGATTTGTTGTTTGCTGATAATTAGGAGTTGATCTGTTGTTTGTTTGATGATAGCAAACATGGTGCCTTTTTAATTTGTCTAACGTGGAAAAAGTAAGACTAATGTGCGAATGAAAATATTATTTTTGAAGGGCTCCTTGTTGAAGCAGCCTCTGTCTATTCTGGCTCATTGTTGAAGGGGGATTTATGGGACTGTAGTTTTCTATGTCATGCTGTGGCTTGGGGTATGTTGAAATCCACCTCTATAACTCGTATTTTTCCTATATCAATTTGGATTTTGATTAAAATCATCATGGTTTGCATTTTTTGTTTGCGTTTCTTGTTTGCCTCTATATGTAGCCAGAATAGCTTCAACTTATGTCATATATTTGCCTGTTTTGGAGCCAGAATAGATGCATACTGTCGTGTTAGGGTTAGAGACCACTAGGGTTAGCTTTTCTTTTTTTATCTAATGAGCACCTGAGAATAATGGAAACAGAGCATAATATTTCCATAGTTTCTTTTATCTATGTTTTATTCTATCATTTTCCTCTATATTGCAGAGGACATGTTTGTGTGTGTGTGTGTGTCTGTGTCTGTGTGAGTGTGTGTGTGTGTGTATTGCTTCATATTGACATATATATATATATATATATATATATATATATATATACTAACACACACCAAACCGCAAACAAACAATACAAACCCTGACGGTTTTCAACAAAATCCAAAAAATCAGCCCTCAATAATGAGCTGTCAACAATCAAACAGGGAACCTTGGTATCTTGACATGACAATGTTGCAAGATGATGCCTAATTTTCATAGATAGAACACAAAATGACACAGGAAATTAAAAAAAAATTATTGAATGTCTTAGGGTTTCAAATTACCGTAGCTGCCTAAGCCTCCACCCAAATCGTTGTCCTCTTGACACCTCCCGAGGGCACACTCACAACCACCTCTACGATACAAAAATGATATAAAAATTTACAATTTTAAATAAAGGGTTGACAAAGGAATCATAAAACTATTGTTATTTGTTAGAGTTTGAATTTACAGATGCCGCCATAACCCTACACACAATATTCAATCGTACCACCCCATGTGCGCTACGATACCTCCTCCCTGCACATGGAAAAAACCTGTGTGTTAACAGGCGATACAATAGGACTAACAATATACCCAGACAACTTGCGTTATGCATGCAGTCGTCTTTTGTTCTCCCCTTCGGAGCCACGGATATTTTGACAATGCATACCTATAACTACAATTGAACCGCAGCTCCTTCGCTCAGTGATTCAACCGGGGACATGAATTTACACAATCAAATATTTTGTTTCGCCTCCACCATTGCATTCTACATGCAGCTCCTGGGCAAAATATATTTTCAATTTTCGCAAAATTGAGTTTTCATTCAAAAAAAATTTTAAAAAAATTGAAAATTGTGCCCATAACACGTGGCTGCCAATGTTAGTCAACTTGTGGACGCAATAAAGTGAGTTAGCCAAAAAAAATGGCTGCGTGGCCATTCAAAAAAAATAAAAATAAAATTGGCAGTCACCCAAAATGTAAACCGCCTACCCGGCGGTATTTTAACTGCCTCACCCGATGTAACCATCGCATCGCAGTGACAACGGCCGGGAAAATGTTAACCATGAGCAAGCTTTTCCATCAAATGCAAACCGGCAACATCATCCATGTCATCGCTGCCAAAAATTCCTCCATGTCATCTGTGGGTCCCAGGAACATCGCTCTCATGAACTTGTCATACTTGAATGGTATGCCTTTGGCATCATATAGAGGCATTGTCATTTTGGAGCCAGAATAGCTACAGCCTGAGGAAAGAGCTTAATCTAAAGGTGACCAGGAAACAAAGTCACCAAACAAAAAGAAAACCTACCAAAATGATTTCAAAAAGGAACTCTACAACCAAGGAAAAACAAAAAACCCCAACCCTAGGAAACTTTAAATTACACTCCTAACATATCTAACTATTAGTGAAAATTTGAGTGGCATTCATTTGTATTTTAATTTTTTTATCTTAATGCTTTCCACAAGGCTTCATAACTCCAAATCGTGAACATACCCTATAATCAATAGACAAAAATTAATTTCTAGAGATTATTATTATATAGTAAATGATTATTCTACTACATGTCATTCTATCAACACTTCATTGTAGAAAGTCATCACAAACTTCCTTAATGAATATTCGAATTCATATGAATAAAAGAAATTATTTATTTTGACATTTGTTCATGTGGTGTGCATAATATATCAACACTTCTCTTTTTTATGGATTTTAATTAAATTCTTTATGATCTGATACATCTGCTTCTTCACCTTTACGTTTGATTGTGCACAACCTTGTAGAATGTCATCACAAACTTATTTAATGACTATTTGAATTCATATGACTGTCATGTCTTAACTAGAGATTTCTTTATAATTTGACTCCCTTTTTCTTTTCAACTATTAATACAGACCTACTAGTAGACTTTCCCTCATGAACATCTATTACAAGGTTTATGTAATACAACTTTACTTCATTATTTATTATATTTAAAGAGTCTTTACTTGCAAACACCATCATTCTCCATGTTCACCTAGAGACGTATATAGGTTTTCTTCATTATCCATGTTCACTTAGAGACGTATAGATCACCATAATTATAATTTTTAGACAATTATTTCTATAATATCTCCAATCTCTAGCACGCTCTTGACTCTTCTTTATTCACCACTCATTCAGCAATTCACATCCATGTGGAGCTCACTTAGGTGCTTTTCCCTCTAGCCTCTAATTTTGACTAATTGTGTTCATCCCATGGTTAAATCTATATGCCCAACACAATTCCATGCTCACTAACCTCAAGTTTGGCTCAAGAGTCAAGACTATGGTGCATAGTACCCTAGTCCTCCTAGACTATGGTGACTAGTGCCATGGTCTAGTCAAACCAAGCCCAAATTTGAACCTCAAATACTAAGGAAAATGTTAATCTATAAAGTGCTCCCCA
Source organism: Cryptomeria japonica (assembly GCF_030272615.1). Lineage (NCBI taxonomy): Eukaryota > Viridiplantae > Streptophyta > Pinopsida > Cupressales > Cupressaceae > Cryptomeria > Cryptomeria japonica. Next base: position 176,514,308 of record NC_081408.1, on the reverse strand, counting down.
ATGTCATCCTTTTTTCCAAAATTTCATCACAAAACCTCTGATGTTCTGTATAAATACAACTTTCACCCCCTCAATTTAACAACTCTTCACATCAAGAAAATTCCAATTGAGTAATTTTAATCAAGCATCTCCAAGGTAGTAAATGAGATATTTGAAGTCAATCATTGAAGCACTCAAGTTAGAATCCGTGATAAATTTTATGAGTCCCTAGACATGAACGAAGGTGTGCATTAACTCCTATCAAGTAACATCAACCTTTTAGGAGGATTCAAGGAAAGAAGATTCATAGCAAAGGTATCATTTGGAAATTTTGCATTTTCTTAATGTTTTCAGCCTCTTCCCTACCAAGAGTGGGCTCTCTTTTCTAATCACCATTTCTATAGTGGAGGTTAATTCCTTCCTAGGGTTTGACTTAGACAAGCCCTTGGATGACCTAACATTGTTAAAGATTACAGAGTTGTAGAGTACAAACTAAGACCTATAGTTCTATATTTCAATAGGTAGAAACCCATGGACTATGTAAATTTTCTCACCAGTCTAACACTTTTTGACTAAATTGAAGAGAGCATGATTCGAAGAGAATTTTGATCTAGGATCCAAAGCCTCAAGTTGTAGGACACCTGTAAGGGTTAAGGAACCTAGCATACTTGACCACCACTTTTAGGCCCAAATTTTAATGGCATGTTCTTTTTTGTGTCCTATTTCTACATTTGTCCTTTTATTCTAAATTTCAATTTATATCTTTTGTTTAAGTTGAACATTGTAAATTCACTATAATTTTACCTATTATTTGCATCATTTCATATCCAATCATATCAATATCAAAGGAGAACAATCAACCAAAGTGTTCAACTCTCCTAAGGGATTGAAGTTGGAACTTAAAATTAATTTAAAATGATGAGAGATAAAGGGTGTGCTTAAAATTAAGGGCCCAAATAATAAAGTATTAATATAATAAAGTGAAATAGGGCTCATAATATTAAATTAATATAGGTCCTATAATGCATAGATGAATGGGAAATGCTAAAATTAGTGCTAGGAGAGAGTAAATTGGACACCTTAATTAAAGGTGCATACAATTTACAATGCTACACTTTTATAACTTGATGTTCTTTCTAGCATAGAATTATCTTTCATGTGAGTACATATGTGTTCCTTGGTTAGGACCTATTCTTCCTAGAAAAGGTGTGTATTTTATAAATAATATCTCCTTAGTGAATGTGTGTAATCCTTCACTAAAAATCCACATTTCCTAGCAATAGGAAAAGTGTGTATTCTTAGTATCCATCCCCTTTCAAAGATGCCATCGTTATTAAATATCCCCTCTACTTTCAGAGGTAGAAATTTTTAAGCAATGATCTCTTTCTCCTTTCACTATGCATCCCTCAAAAGGATCTCTTAACACTTGTTGCAAGTGAAAATTTTACAACTATCTCTCCCTTGATTCAAAAGAGTTATACCTCTTTAGCTTGGAGTTATGTGCATTGTTTCTTAAAGGATATCTCCTTGGTGTTGAGGGTATTTATCCTTGTCTCTCAATTATACCTTAAGATGTCAACATAAGGCTTAGTTGACGTCTTAAGGGAGGCAGGGGTGTGCATATATTTGGCCTCCTTGTTGCTTATGTTCAATTAAATTTTGTAATATTTCCTTACATACTATGATGTGTTTGGCTATCCTTGTTGTGGATTTCCTTGCATACAATGATTTGCTTGGTTATCCTTTTTCAATTTATGTCAAGTAGATTTCCTTGCATACAATCCTTTACTTCGTTATTCTTTTTTATTTTATGTTGTGGATTTCCTTGTGTACGATACCTTTCTTGGTTATCTTGGTTGTTGATTTCCTTGCATATAATGTTTTTCTTGTTTATCATTGTTCAATTTTGTAGGAATTCCTTCCATACAATTCTCTGCTTGTTTATCCTTTTTCAATTTTGTAGGATTTCCTTGCATACAATGCTTTCCTTTATTATTCTTTTTCAATTCATGTTGTGAATTTAATTGAATGCAATACTTTGCTTGGTAATCCTTTTTCAATTTATGTTGCATATTTACTTGCATACAATGTTTTCCTTGGTTATCCTTTTTCAATTCATTTTGTGGATTTCCTTGCATACTATGCTTTCCTTGGTTATCCTTGTTCAATTTTGTAGGATTTCATTACATACTATGCTTTCTTTGGTTATCCTTGTTGTGATGTCCCATTAACACCTTTGCAAATGCTTGCCTTGTAATAAGAAATATTCTCTTGGCAAAATATTTCCTTTCAATTTGCACAAATAAATTACCTTGTAATAAGAAAACTTTTCTTGGAACCCCATTATAGTATGAGTGGAACTAGTATTACATAGCTTGCTAGATTATTTTGACTCTTCCTTTGTCTTCTCGTGGATTACCTAGAATTACACAGCTTGCTATCCCACAGAATACATGTTCCTTTCCTCTCTCTCCCATGGATCACCTAGCATAGCACATCTTGCTAGCGTGTAGAATCCATGTTCTTTCCTTCTCTCTCTCTTGGATCACCTAGCATAGCATAGCTTGATAGTCCTTGGAATCCATATTTCCTTTCTCTTTCCCTATGAGCTCATAGAATACCATACCTTTCTAGTTGTTGGATCATAGTTCATCACTTTATGTATGCTCTTTCTCTTTCCATTTGACCACTTGTGCTATGCAATAGCATTCAGAGAATTATATTAGTGGTTGAGACATTTTGATTATCGAGGTCTCTTCAACTAGTTGACTTGGGGCCTTTGTTTGTTAGTACTAATACCTTTTCTGTCTCTTTTTTTTTTGTTTATCTTTTTTTCCTTTTGTTTATTTTTGTCTCATTTTGTGTGTCCTTGTATGAGATTGTGTGAGTTAATATCATAAGCTTGGGGGCTTTATCCCTCAAATTTAGTGATGTCTTGTCTCCTTATAATCTTGGTCCTATCTCTCTCTATTCTTCTTCTACTTTACCATGAGTATGCATGTAGACTCATACTCCCATTAAAGTGGAGGCTAAATGTAGCATCGTAATTTGTAACCTATACAATTTTCCCCTTTTTGTGCCCCTACCTTAGTGTGACCCATTTTAGCTCTCATCTAATGACCTCTTACCTCAAAACTAATGTCATTTGTCTATGTGGTGATATTAACCTTTGTCTTGGATTGTGTGCACCTTATCCTTGGCATGTTCATCTTGTCTTGGGTGTACAATGGTGCCTAGGGAACCCTTGTCCCCTAAAACTAGGCCCAAATTTGAACATGTCGGTGCCTATTTCCAACTAGTTGGTTTCAAATCATGATATTTCAGTTTGACCATTTGAGGTTGGCCTAATCAGGTAAATACCTTGAAAACCCTATATAAGAGAATTCTTCTAATTCATATTAACATTGGCAATCATCACATCACATATACATCTTTCTTAATCACGCATTCCAGTCTACAAGCATCAAGGAAACATTTCATCCCACCATATCCTTCAATAATTTTTCAAGATCTATTCATCACGGAGCAACAAATTACATCAATATCCATGCAAGAATGTTTATGATTAGGTCATTAAACATTTTACTTCAATATTTTAATTTAATTCAAGGGTTAATTCCAAACCCAAGGTTTGACCTAGGCAAACCCCTAATCCCAATATATTTCTCTCTTTTGTAGGTGCAAGTTATAGGTTCTGAATTTGTAATTACAGAATCGGATAATATAGATAGGTGCAATTAGATGTAGCTGTTGCAAGAACAAAAAGTGGAGGACAAGGTCACCTGACACACCTATGTTTGAAAAAATCCTTATGAAACTTATAGGGTAGATTATGAGCATCATTCTCATTCCAAAAAAGTTTCTTTCATCTAAACTTGACATTTTAAGGCCAAGGTTTCCCAAAGCATCAGTGTCCCACATTTTCAAGCCTAGATTCCAGTCACAAGTTCTACTAATATTTCTCATTCTAGATCTATGTTTACAACTGACTCTTAAATCTGAAACTATTGGTTCATGTTAATTTACATCAATTTTTTGTCTTTAGCCCTATATTAGAATTCACTTTACATCTTTACAATATCCAATTCAACTCAAACAAAGAGGAGTGGAATCCAAATAGCATTCAACCCTTTTCACACAATTGAGTTTGAATCTATTGATCTCATTCCTCCTTAATGTAATGCTTTTTTGCAATAGGTCTAGTTCCTAGTTTGTATGCCTAAGCTTGTCAACACCTATTTTCATACATTACAGATATCCTCTAGTGTACCTCTTTATACTAATAATACTTATATTTTTTCACATATTGGTGTGTATTGATTTAAATGCAATTTATGCCTTTCCAAATAACAATAAAAAAATGAAACCAATAGATCTCTTTTATTTTTGTTCAGGGGTTTGGCTACTTTAGGGTTTTAAATGGTTCATTTTTTTTCCTTATTGGTATATGCTTGATATAGCATGATTTTAATAAATACCCAATGCTTTATTTAGTGGTTACAAGGTCATGATATTTTAGCAAAAGCATATTGTAGTGTTATAAATTCTAACCCTTTTACAATTGCACACTCTTTTGGGGACCTTTCTTTAGTGTGTCTTCTTATAGTTCATTTTGAGCCTATTTTGGCCTTATCTCCTCCAAATTGTCATCATATGTTCATGAGGTGACCTAATATAATGTCTTGGTCCCATGAACCCCATAACCACCTTTATTTTTCCCTTTTTTGGTGGAGTATGGTGCCTAGCACCTTAGTCTCTCCAAAATGGGACCAAATTGAGCATGTTGAAGTGTCTATTCCCATCATTTGTGATTTGGTCCTAATATTTTGATATAACCATTGGAAGTTGGCCTAAATGTGAAAATACCATGAGAACCTTTTATAAGAATATCATTTATCATTCTAAAATCTTAATTCACAACCCACAAGTTTCATTCAAGCATTCCTAATTCCCTCATTCAAGAGAAGACCCAAGTACAAGAAGCATCAAGATAAAACAAATTATCTTCAAGTATGTCTTCATGATGAATTTTATTATGATTTATCATGTTACTACATCAACACTTGGAGGACTTATCTAAAGAGAATTTCATCACCACCATATCAATCCTAGGGTATAATCTTTGTCAATTCAATATTTTATTTTTCATTTAGTCTCTTCCCTACTAGGGGTAATGTCTCTTTCTCGTCATCATAGTCGTCATGGAGGTGGAAACACCAACAGTATATGGGTTTTGAATTAGACAGGACCTTATGCAATACAACCATTTTTTCCTGTTCTTTATGTGTAGGTTATGAATTCGACAGTAAAAGATATAGATTTTCAAAGAGAAAATAAGACATACACTTCCAAATTTAAAAAACAATTGAAAACCCTATGTCTATGATTTTTATACATGGTACAATTTGTTGGTAGTGGGCCACCATCCCTCACAGGGATTCACGACATGGTTTAACAGCCTCCTATGGATTCTATAAGTCTAGTGGTTGTATCAGCATTGACGGGTCAATCTTTTGGTGCAATGACAACCACACTTTTAACAAGTGGTATCAGAGCTTGGTCATAGGTTTGAATCATGTAGGCCGCGATGAGTGATGCTAGGAGGGGGATTGCTGGCAATGGGCTAGCATCCCTCGCAGGGATTCACGACATGGTTTGACAACCTCTTGTGGATTCTATAAGTCTAGTGGTTGTATCGGGCATTGACAAGTTGATCTTTTGGTGCAATGACAACCACACTTGTAACACAACTATCTTATGCATGAAAATAGATTATTGATAGTGTGTTATCCTCAATTTTAACATTGTGTAAAAAATTGAGGTAACCGCACAAATTTTTGTCCATTTTTGGTTTCAAAGCTCTATGCATGCTTTACGAGACATATTTGTCATCATAAGCGCATTTTTCTCCCTGGTTTTTCCCATTTCTTACTAAGTGTGAATTTTAGGTGTCAATCAGGGTCATAAACCCGATTTACATCGAGTGTGCTTCCAAGGTACAAATCGGGTTTATAAACCCAATTTACACCTCTATTTTACCTTTTTGACCTGTAGGTGCAAATCAGGTTTGTAAACCCAAAATGCACCTTGGTAAGTGCAAATAGGGTTCACAAACTTGATTTTCACATATGTATTGCACTAAGAGATATTTATTATCACTCTTATAATCCAAATAGGAAACTATTTCTTCAATCCATATTTATTTTCTAGTGCTTTTGGATTTTGTTTTTCCTTCCTAATCTATCTGGATCCGTGGGTGAGGAGGCTTTATTCAAATTTGATCAAAATTTTATTCAATCTTTTTAGGTATGATATTTTATTCTCGCCTCTTGTTCTTTATTTTGCTAGGGTTTTGAAAACCTGTTTCATGGTATTGAATAAAGATGTTTTGAATGAATTTTATTTCCTTTTCATGTCGACTTACTACTATTTCACTGTGTGGTGTTGATCGTGTTCATTGGCCCAAACAACACCATGTTTGTCGTGTTGCTTGAGTCAATCAACCCAAGTGACATTCACTATTGTTGAAACTTTGCTTTTGACAGTATTGTTGAGTTACGGTGGACTTTGAGTCTCAACCTGGATTCCACTTTATCATTTCCTTCATTTTTCATTTGGTTTATGATGGGGTCATAGGCCCACCATACATCATATGGTGTGTGGCAAGTTTGTGACTCCATCATACACCTTGTACCCAAGCCTTTTTCGACCCTTTTTCCAACATATGGTGTTAGGCCCTTTTTCCTTGCTCGACCTCCTCCGTCATGGCCGCCACACCTGCACACAGACACAAACAAAAAAATAGAGAAAGACATGTTAGAACAAGAAGCCCTAACCCAATTTCGGGTTAGGGTTAGAAAATCAGAAATTGGAAAGAGAGAATAAGGGTTAAGTTATAAGAATAAAACAAACACTAGTTAGGGTTGTAAAAAGAATATATTAATATAATAAATAAAAAGAGGGGGAATACCATTTCAAATTTTGAAATGGAAAAAATCTCATATAGCTAATTGTTATAAAAGATTATTTCTACCATTGTTATTGGTTGATATTTTAAAATGAAACCTATATTAGAGGTAAATATATTTATGTGTGTGTGTGTGTGTGCATATATATATATATATATATATATATATATATATATATATATATATATATATATATATATATATATATATATATATATATATATATATATATATATATATATATATATATATAGGTTTAAGTTAAATTTTCTTTTGTAAATTTTAATGTTGGAATCTATTAAAAAGTAAAATATTTATTTTAACCTATAAGGTCAATATTGGCCAAATATTAAATAGTTGATATTTTATATCTAAAGTAAATTCGACTTTAATGTGAAATGAATTTATTAGGCAAATATTATATTTGTTTTGGTTAACGTTATTAGTCAAATTCAAAAGCTTTATTTTCATTCGCTCTATTAATTAATGTTAATACACTAAGCTTGAAATAATATTGATTTAATGGATTCTAGGCTTATTTAAGTTATATAAATATATTTTGGAAATTCTAATGGTATACCTTAGTTGGAATAATTTAATGAAGGTTATCGAATGATTATTATTGTTTTAGTGAGAGGGTATTGTAGCGGAATAATATGCTTTTCTAAAATAAGTTAATGGACTTGATCTTGCGAACTTATTTAACCCAAATGGAACCCTTTATTAAATAATTTAATTATTATAATAACGTTTGGCACTTTAATTTTATTTTATCAATTAATTAACATTAATACATTGAAATCGTGTTAATATTGAATTAATAGGTTTAAGAATTAATTAAGTTATAAATGAAGACATTATAATATCAATGATTGGGGAAACTTGATTTTAGAAAAATAATTGATATTGATTCAAGAAATTGTATTAATGTCAATTTAGTAGAAATTGGGCTATGTAAATATTATAAAATGTAACTAAAATTGAAGGGACATTTGAGAGAATTTATTTAATATCAAAAAGGATATTGTCCTTATAAAATTAATTTATTATGTTTGATAGTAGGAGTTATCATAATGGTTACACAAGTAAAATCTAATCCTGCTGCTTAGGAGTTAAAATTGAAACCTAAGACTTCTAATTAAATTTTAATCCATCTCTCACTTTAGAATCCCATTTTAATATCAATTAAGATTTCATTTGGAACAACGTGTTAAGTTGTCACATCTAATTAAGCATAGTTCGCAAGTAATTAAGTGTTCAAAAAAAAATGTTTTTGTGTATTTTTGCCCAACAATTTGGGCATGATATCCTAGACCTCTGGTATTGAGCTTAATCAGAACTGTAATTTGGCATGTTTGATGCTATCACCAATAGTTCTTCTCTCTAGATTGTAGTCCAAATATCTTGAGGTGGTTCACATCTCTGCAGTCAGTGAGACTCCATTGTGATGAGCAATGCGCTCTAGGAAGTGTGTCTTCATGCATGTATAGGCCCCTATTGTAATCATATACTTGTTGTAGAAGTATCATCTGACTGTGGGTAGGGTTTCCCACCGTGGTTTTTCCTCATTGAGGTTTTCCATGTACAAATTATGGTGTTATGTGTTATTGTTGCACAGTATTGATTCTTTGGTTTTCAATTATGATTTAATGCTTAATTAGTTATTTCGGTATAAGGTTTTAAGTGCTTTAATTCACATAATATGTTAACAACTCATTCACCCCCCCCCCCCTCCCTCTTAGTTGTTCATCGGTTATCCTAACAATTGGTATCAGAGCCAAGTCCTCTTTTTGCAGAAGCTTAACCGCTTGAGGAAGATCCTATGGCAACTAATAGTTCAACTCATGTTTTCTGGAAGGACCACCCTAGGCTTGATGGAAATAACTATGGAGTATGGAAGATTCGGAGGGAGACTCATTTAAGATGCATTGGTAAGGAAATTTCGGAAATAACTCAGAATGGTTACACTCCTCATAATCCAGCATCTAGCATTCCTGCACCGGTAGACTTGGATAAGAACATTGAGAATGACTGCAGAGCTAGAGAAGCCCTCTTAAGTGCCTTATCAGATCAGAAAATCATGGGACTATCAGACACATCATCGGCAAAAGCTATATGGTACAAGATGGAGACTCTGAATGAAGGTGATCCTACTGTTAAAATTGCAAAACTTGGATGTTACTGGGTAAGATATGAAAGCTTGAAGATGGAGGAAGATGAAAGAATTTTTGCATTCATGGAAAGGGTAAATGAAATTATATTAGGAATTCAGTGTTGTGGTGGATCTTTGAGTGAGGAAGACATTGTTTCAAAAGTGTTAAAGTTTTTACCACCGACATATAAGATGAAGGTAACTGCAATTAATGAGCTAAGAACTATGCCTAATTCCTCTGTCAATAGAGATACTCTTGTTGGGAAGATATCTATTTTTGAGCTTGAGGAATTTTGTCCTCCTGGAGCTACAAAGATTGATATTTCATTTAAGTCATCTACATCATCAACCAACAAGCAAGATTGGAAAGTGTTATATGCAAAGGAATTGGAAGAGATTAGGAAAGAAGATGAAGAGCTTGAGCAACTTGAAGCCCTATTTTCTATATGGATACCTTAAGGTCCATCAGGAAGTAAGTATGAAGGAAAATCTCCATTCAAATGTTTTGCATGTAATAAGATAGGTCATTTTTCATCTAGATGTCCTTAAAGGAATTCAAAATTGGAAGAAAGAGCAAGAAGATATTTTAAGCCTAACCCTAAATATCAGATCAAGCATAGGTACAAGAGAAACAAAAAAAATTATGCTACTATGTTGATGAGGAAGGAGTAACTGATGACTCAGAAGAAGAACCGGCAGGAGATTCAGCTAGTGGATCCGGTAATGGAAAAGACTAGGTATTTTATTCTATGAAGGAAGATGATCTGGAACCAATTATCAAAAATGACGAAAAGGCCCTTGCAGCAAAAGTTGAAGACATAGATGAATGGGTAATAGACAGTGGATGTTCTCATCATATGACAGGTGACAAAGGAAAGTTTCTAACCTTACAATAATTTAATGGTGATCAAGTCATATTTGGTAATAACAAGGCGTGCATGATCAAAGGAAGAGGAACCATTTCATTGGATGGTAAGCATAACACTAATAATATCTTTTATGTTGAAGGTATAAAGCATAATATTTTAAGTGTAGGACAGTTGGTAGATAGAGGATTTCAATTACAATTCAAGGATGGAAAGTGCAAAATCATTAGCAAATCAGGATTGGAGATTGCAACCGGTACACAAACAAAAGGTAACATCTTTCATTTGAACTCCAGTGAAAGACATGTTTGATTTCACATATTGATGAAAGTTGGCTATGGCATAAGAGGTTGTGTCATATAAATTTTGATTGTATTGTAAAGATCAGTTCAACTAAGATAGTTAGAGATTTACCTAAGATTGTGAAGCCTCATAATCCGGTATGTAAGCAATGTCAAATGGGTAAGCAAATCAAAACTTCTTTTAAGAGAATACCTAATCAATATAATAATGTTCTTGATTTGATTCATAATGACCTATGTGGTCCTGCTAATACAAGAAGCTTTCAAGGAGATATGTATTTCATGTTATTCATTGATTACTATTCTAGAATGATGTGGGTTGCTTTTCTAAGGGAGAAATTTGAAGCCTTTGAGAAATTCAAGATCTTTAAAGCTATGGTTGAGACAGAGATAGGAATGAAAATCAAGTGTCTAAAATCAGATCAAGGTGGTGAATTCACATCCGGTGAATTTAATAGCTATTGTGAGAAAAATGGCATTAGGAGATAGTTATCTACACCTCGGACACCTCAGCAGAATTGCATTGTGGAAAGAAAGAACAAAATCCATTTTGGATGTAGCTAGAAGCATGATGATGGAAGCTAATTTGCCTCATATCTACTAGAGATAAGAAGTAAGTACAATGGTTTATACATTCAATAGAGTTCCTATCAAAGGAGATACCAGTAAGACACCCTATGAATTATGGTTTGGTCATTCTCCTACTCTTAAATATTTCAGAATCTTTGGAAGTAAGTGTTATATCAAAAGAGATGATTCCATTGGAAAGTTTGACCCTATATGTGATGAAGGAATATTTCTTGGTTATTCAACTAAGAGCAAAGCATATAGATGTTATAACAAAAGATTGGAGAGAATTGTGGAGAGAGCTAATGTGAAAGTGGCTGAGTAGTACAAAGACCAAGCTAAATCTTATGGCAGTGAACCGACAGTGGAAATGATCATAACTAAACCGGTAGTGCCTATACTAGAATAGAATATTGAACCAGTTACCTCTGCATCATTAAAAAAGTCAATTGTAACTGAAGAGCAGCACAGAGAACCTAAAAATTAGAAAACACCAAGGTATGTAAGGCTAAATCATTCTGAAAATCAGATCATTGGAGACAAAAACATGGGAGTTATGACAAGGAGAAGATTGGAAAATCAAGAGGTATGTTTCATTTCTCAGATTGAACCGGCATTAGTAATTGAAGATTTTAAAGATGAATGTTGGATGAAAGCTATGGAAGATGAATTAGATCAGATAGAAAACAACAATACTTGGACTTTAGTTCCCCGACCTAAAAATAAGAATATTATTGGAACTAAATGGGTTTTCAGAAATAAACTAAATGAGGATGGACAAGTTGTAAGAAACAAGGCTAGATTGGTCTACAAAGGATACTCTTAGAAGGAAGGAATTGATTATGGTGAAACTTTTGCACCGGTAGCTAGAATTGAAGTTGTTAGACTATTTCTTGCTTATGTAGCCTATAAGAACTACAAGGTCTATCAGATGGATGTTAAGTGTGCAATTCTGAATGGAGAACTTGAAGAAGAAGTCTTTATTGAGCAACCAGATGGATTTTTACTGATAGATGACAAAAATATGGTTTGCAGATTAAGGAAAGCCCTATATGGACTAAAACAGGCTCCTAGAGCTTAGTATGAAAGGTTGGATAAGTATCTTTTGAAGCTTGATTTTATAAAAGGTAATGCTAATAGTAACCCATATTATAAGATCACTAATGATGATATTCTGATTATTGAAGTATTTGTTGATGATATCATTTTTGGAGGTGAAGAAAAATTGTGCATGGAATTTTCTGATAATATGCGGAGTGAATTTGAAATGTCAATGACTGGAGAAATAAGATTTTTTCTAGGTTTGCAGATTACTCAGACTGATAAAGGCATCTTTATCTGTCAAACTAAGTATCTAAGGGAATTATTGAAGAAATTTGATATGGAAAATTCTAAACTCTGTTAGTACTCCTATGGTTACAAGTGAAAATTGTCAATTAAGGATGTATCCCCTTCAGTAAATTCTACAAGATAAAAATCCATGATTTGTGGTTTGCTATATTTAACTCAGACTAGACTGGATATAATGAATGCAGTCAGTATTGTATTAAGATTTCATAGTAATCCAAGAGAAAATAATGAAAGTGCAATAAAGAGGATATTTTGATATTTGCAAGGAACAACCGAATATGGTTTATGGTACCCTAAAGATGATGAATTTACTTTATGTGCATATATAGATGCAGATTGGGTAGGTAATGTTGATGACCAGAAGAGCACATCCAATGGAGCATTCTTCCTTGTGAAGAAGTTGGTTTCATGGATCAGAAAGAAGCAGTCATGCATTTCTTTATCTACTAGTGAAGCATAATATGTTGCAACCGCAACCAATTGTACTCAAGTTCTATGGATGAAGAAGATGTTGAAGGATATACAAGTGAGTTGTAATGATCTGGTTGTTATCCACTATGATAACTCTGCAGCTATTGACATATCAAAGAATCTCGTATTTCACTCCAAGACTAAGCACATATCAATCAAGTATAACTTTTTGAAGGAAAAGGTGGAAGCAAAAGAAGTCAGATTGGTTTATGTGAACACCAAAGAACAGATAGCAGACATCTTCAATGAACCTTTGTCTCGGGAATCATTTGAGTATTTGAGAGACAAATTGGGGGTTTCTACCCCTCCGGTAGAGACTTAAATGATGCAGATGTGCATCAGTCTGGTATGCATTTTCAAAGCTATCTTTTGCTCCGGATTGATGAAATAATGCTACTACTCAGGGGGAGTAGTTAGCCTTCAGAATTAGAGTTTTCTTATTCTGTTTGATTCTAGACTCATTGCACTCCTTAGGGAGAGTTTGGCAGTATTTGGTCTTTTATTTTAGTTTTTGTTTAGAACTCCATTGCCATATCATTCTATGGGAGATTGTTGGCGGTCTTCCATTGGAGACTTGTTTGGCATTTTCTTGGCACTTGGATGTTTTTCACATCTAGTGTTTCTATCAATGCCAAAGGGGGAGATTGTTGGTCATATGATGGAATTGATTATGTTGCATTTATTTTTTGTCATGGATGTCAACACTTGTTGTTATGGTTGTTTATCGGCTTCCAATAGAAGGATTGGATTGGGAAGACTATCAGTTGATTGTCACCGGTATGATTTGGTTGATGGAATAAGTTTGTATGGATGATTCATATGCTTCTGAACTATGTTTCAATTATTTGGTATTGACTTGATGATCGGATGCTATCTCATGTTCCAGTAAGTCTGCTTTATAAGTTTGGTAAGGGTTTCACTGGTAGAGCTTTATTGAAGATATTTTATGTAATGCATAAGTGGTGTTGGTGCAACTTCTAGAAGGGATTCAGGATGCTAATGGTGATTGTGTTTGTGCCTCGATTGATTGGTGTCATTTCTTTGGCATGTGTGGATCTAATTTAGGTCTGGTACTATCTAGGTTATGGACCAGTTTTCATGTAATGTGTTGGTGGATCCTCTTATGCGATTCTAGGTTGTTTTATTGATTAGATGATATATATTTTGCCTTAGGCCAACATGTGTTATGATTTTATTTCAGGATTATGTAATGGATCTATTGAATTGTCATTTGGGTGGCCGACCTAATTGGTTAGGTCCCGGGTTGGTATAAATATATGTAAGATCTCATTGTAGATTATATTGGAATGGCAAGGCAAAAATAATGTAATAATCATTTGTGCAGAGGATTTGGTCAATCATAGGTGATTGATTTGGGTTTATGGAAGAGGTTTTAGACCTTCGTTATTGAGCTTAACCGGAACTGTAATCTGGAATATTTGATGCTATCACTAACAGTTCTTATCTCTGGATTGTAGTCCAAATATGTTGAGGTGGTTGACATATTTGTAGTCAGTGAGACTCCATTGTGATGATCAGTGCACTTTAGGCAGTGTGCCTTCTTAAATGTGGAGGACCCTATTGTAATCATATACTTGTTGTAGAAGTATCATCTGACTGTGTGTAGGGTTTACCACCGTGGTTTTTCCTCATTGAGGTTTTCCACATACAAATTATGGTGTTATGTGTTATTATTGCATGGTATTGATTCTTTGGTTTTCAATTATGCTTTAATGCTTAATCAGTTATTCTGGTATAAGGTTTTAAGTGCTTTAATTCACATAATTTGTTAACAACTGATTCACACCCCCCCCCTCTCAGTTGTTCACCATTTATCCTAATATATGAGACATAGTAGTCTGAAGCACCAAATGAATAATTGGAAGGTGAGCACTCTAATGAGGAACCTATTGATGTTAACTAGCTAGGATATGATCATGAAGTTGATCAAGAACAAGAAGAATATGATGAAGAAGGTCTACCACAACAAGATGCAAGTTCCTCTTTCTACTTCTGATTCAAAACCCCTTGTGGTCACTTGTATTTCTCCTAACAATGTGATTCATGTTTGTTCTACCAGTGCTAGTGAATCTACCCTAGATGCTCCCCATGACAACATTGAGAATGTTTTCTCTGCTTTTCCCATATTGTCTGAGATGTCTGCCACCATGTTGGATGATTTTGACAAGTTTATGACAGAAACTATTACTAGGTCTAATGAGTCCAGATGAGATCCCTTGAAAATCCTACCAATTTTGTCACTATGACATCTCCTATTATAGCTACCATTGTTCAAGATTCAATAAATCCCTCCCAAGATGTAGTAGTAGGTGATGATGATGATTCAACTTTTCCACCATGGCTATTTTCCAGTGCTCCCAAAAGAAAAAACAAGCAGTGTCTCCTGAAGATTTTGATTTAGTCAACTTGTTCCCATCAAACCTAAGGCTACCAAGAAAGATAAAACCTTGTCAAGTGTAAAGGTGGATAAAGAAAAGAATAAGTATTCTAAGGTTGTTGTTGCTCCTCTAGATAAAGATATGGATCAAATCTAGGAATCAGACTATGTAATCCATAGGATCAAGTTGGGAAAGAAAACTCATGACTCTACTATCCAAGATGCTCAATCAGCTCTAGAGGCCTTAGTATTTAGATATGATGAGGATAAGGTGAAAAGGGATCAACTCAAGCCATGAATTGAGAAGCTCATCGTAATACTCATCAAAGTAACCATGTCCTCAGAAGCTATCGAACCAGTGACTTCATCACTAGATAAACAAGTTGTGAAAAGAGCGGAGCAAGTAGTGTCATAGAGTAGAGCCATACGAGAATGAATGGATAGGATGTTAAGTCAAGGTACATGACTCCTAAGTTTAGCTTTGACCATTGTTAATAACCTTGATGTCATAAGTATAGAAGTGGACAACACCATAGGGGCTTTCTCCCAAGAACTTGAATCACAAGAGAAGGACTTTGATGCATGGCTAAAACTTGAAGATGTTGATCCGGTTGTTGAATTCCTTGGCACTTGAAATTTTTTCACATTCAGTGTTGCCATCAATGCCAAAGGGGGAGATTGTTGGCAATATGATGGATTTGGTTAAGTGTTGTCCTTAATGTCAATGTTGTATCTCGGTTGGATATGGTTATGCTATCCAAGTTAGACTTGGTGTTTATCTTGGTTTTGGCTATGATTCTGATTCGGTATGATGAAATCCCTAGTTTTGATTTTGGATTATTATTCAGGATGGTTATATGTTTGTCATATTCTATTGGTTCATGATTTGGTCCTCCAGAAGCTATCGCTTATGTTCTCAGTTAGTTCTACTGGCTAGCGATATTTGATGATATGGTTCAGTGATTTTGGTTCGGCTTCTGGAAATGGTTTCTAGCATGTTAAGGGTGTTTCTTGATTGTGTCCCAATTGTTTGGTGGATTCGCATTAGTTGGTGTGCTAATATGGTGGTCCTATTTGGATCTGGTTAGATATTTTGTGTTATTAGAATGAGGGTTTCTACCGGTTGGTGAAACGTGTTGGAGATTGGTCTCAGTGTGATTTTTGGTGGATATAATTGTTTGGGAATCTGATTTAGGTCAATGCTATGTAATATAAATCATGATATTGGTCTAGTGATATCATGTGATGTAACTTTTGTAATTATGGGTTTAGGGTTTAGCCAACCTTATCGTAAGGTTGATGATCTGTATTTATAGGTGACTTATTCATGTAATTTTGAGATTGATGGTATGATATGGTATCGATGGCTATGTCTGCATTATCAGAGGAATATTTATGTGTAAACATGTGATATATCATTCGACAAAAGGTTTTTGGTGTTGCAGGGAAGACATATGTGCTTAATTGGAACTATATCAAGCATTAGGAGATGCTATTTTCACAGTTCATTCTTTCTAGATTATAGTCTGATGATTTTGTAAGTCAGTGAGACTTCTCTATTGTGATAAGAAGTGAGCTCTAGGTAGTTGGCCTAATTTCAAGTGTAATCCCATTTTAATTAATTCACATACTACTGCAGAAGTATTATCTGATTGTAGGTAGGGTTTCCCACCGTTGTTTTTCCCTTTACCAGGTTTTCCACATCAAAATATTGGTGTTGTGTGTATTGTTCTTTCATCTTTTATCTTTTATTGTGTTGGTTTCCTTGTGGTCTAGTATAAAGGTTATAATCTAAAATAGTTTTGATTGTTGATAGAAAATTGATTCACCCCCCCCCCCTCAGTTTTCTCCTGGTATTAGATTTGTCTAACAATTAGAATCAGAGTCTAGTCCTCTCTGCAAAAGCTTAACCACTTGAGGAGATTTGATGGCACCAAAATCTAGCTCTATATTTAATCCCTATCAGAAGGAGTGTCCTAGATTTGATGGCACAAATTACAAAATATGGAAGGAGAGAATGAAGATTCATCTTAGATGTCTTAGAGCTGGAGTTTGGGAGATAGTGGAGAAAGGGTATATACCTCATGATCCTAGTAATGGAACACGAGCACCTATTGATGAGAAGAAGAGAGTTGAAAATGGTGTCAGAGCAAAGGAAGCATTACTAAGTGCCCTATCTGATGAAAAGTTATTGAATGTCATAGAATTGGAGAATACAAAGTAGATCTGGATAAAACTTGAAACTCTTTATGAAGGCAACCAAGCAGTAAAGATTCCAAAACTTGAAGGTTTCTGGGTGAGATATGAAACTTTGAAGATGGAAGAAGATGAGAAGACAAGTTATTTCATGGATAGAGTGAATGAGATTGTCATTGGAATCAAATGTTGTGGCAGATCAGTTAGTGAGGATGAGGTTGTGTCAAAGATTCTGAGATTTCTACCTCTGGCTTACAAGATGAAGGCTGCTGCAATTAATGAACTTTGAACAATGTCAAGTACCCCTATTACCAGAGATACATTACTTGGGAAATTGACTACTTTTGAGCTTGAGTAACTTAGAGATCAGAGTGCTACTAAAATAGAGACTGCATTTAAAGCATCTGCCTCTAGTAAGAAGAAGATATATTGGAAGGAGTTATATGTAAAAGATTTGGAATACATTGAGAGAGAAGACAGAGAACTTGAAGAGTTGGAAGCCCAAATTGCTAGAAGAATCCCTAAAGGACCGGTTGGATGTAAGTATGGAGGAAAAGTACCTTTTAAATATTTTTCATGCAATAAGATTGGTCATTATGCTTCTAGATTCCCTGAGAGAGCTACTAGGAATCAAGAAATATTTATGAGCAATTATAAGCCTAATCTAGAATATCATAACAAACCTAGATTTAGAAGGAATAAGGATAAATCATGTTATTATATTGGTGATGATGATGAACCTATAAGTGGATTCAGTAAGGAATCTCTGGTAAAGATTGGGTCTTTATTTCTATCAAGGATGATTCTCTAGAACTTGTCATCAAAGCAACTCATACTAAGGAGAAGGCTTTAGCTACTAAAATTGAAGAAAAGGATGAATGGGTTATAGACAATGGATGCTCACATCACATGACTGGTGACAAGAGGAAGTTCTTAACTCTACAAGAATTTGATGGCAGACTAGTCAGATTTGGAGACAACAAGGCATGTAGGATCAAAGGAAAAGGAACAATATCCTTAGATGGTAATACTAATACTAACAATGTTTATTATGTTGAAGGATTGAAGCATAATCTTTTGAGTGTAGGTCAAATGGTGGATAGAGGATTTCATTTGCAAGTTAAGGATGAAAATGCAAGATTGTCAATAGATATGAATTGGAGATTGCATCTGGAACTCAAACCAAAGGAAACATCTTTCATCTGAACTTCGATGAGAAGGCTTGCTTGATTGCTCAGGTTGATGAAAGTTGGTTATGGCATAAGAGGATGTGTCATGTAAACCTTGATTGCATAGTCAAGATCAGTTCAACACAAGTTGTGTGAGATTTCCCCAAGATTGTTAAACCTCATTATCCGGTATGTAGAGAATGTCAAATAGGTAAGAAAGTTAGAACTTCTTTCAGAAGCATACATGATAGATATAATGAAATTCTTGATCTTATTCATACTAATCTGTGTGGACCAGCAAGAACTAAAAGTTTTCAAGGTGATATATATTTTATGTTGCTTATTGATGACTATTCTAGAATGATGTGGGTTACATTTTTGAAAGAAAAATATGAAGCTCTTGAGAAATTCAAAATTTTGAAAGCAATGGTTTAGACAGAAACAAGATTGAAGATAAAATGTTTAATATCAAATCAAGGCGGTGAGTTTACATCTGGTGAGTTCAACAATTTTTGTGAGAAGCATAGAATCAGAACACAATTTTCTACACCTATAACCCCACAACAGAATGGAATAGTGGAAAGGAAGAACATAACTATATTAGATGTTGCAAGGACAATAATGATGGAAGCTAAATTACCTAATATCTATTGGAGAGAAGATGTCAATACCACTATATACACTTTCAATAGAGTACACATAAAATGTGATACCAGTAAGACTCCTTATGAATTATGGTTTGGTCATACTCCTACTATCAAATATTTCAGAATTTTTGGAAGTAAATGCTATATTAGAAGAGATGATGCATTAGGAAAATTTGATCCTAGAAGTGATGAAGGTATATTTTAAGGTTATTTCACTAAGAGAAAAGCATATAGATGTTATAACAAAAGATTGAATAGGATACTGGAAAGCATAAATGTCAAGGTGGATGAGTAGGATAATAATCAAATCAGATCATATGACTATGGATTGGAAGATGAATTTATTAGATCAGAATTGGCAGTGCAAGAATTAGTTCAGAGCATAGATACAATTGCTCCAGTAACATCGGAAAATTCCACAGTGACTAATGAAGGGCAGGAAGAATCAGAAAGTCGAGACATTTAGAAAACTCCCAGGTATGTGAAGTTGAATCATTCTGAATATCAAATCATTGGAGATAAAAGGAAAGGTGTGATGACTGGAAGAAGGTTAGCTATTAAAGAGGTATTTTTAATTTTTCAAACTGAACCGGCATCTTTTATTGAAGCAAGTAAAGATGAGAATTGGATGAAAGCAATGGAAGAGGAACTGGACCAGATAGAAAAGAATAAGACTTGGGAATTGGTTCCTAGACCTAAAGATAAGAATATTATTGGAAATAAATGGGTTTTCATGAATAAATTAAATGAGGAAGATCAAGTTCTAAGAAATAAAGCTAGACTGGTTTGCAAAATTTATTCACATGAATGAGTTGATTATGATGAAACTTATGCTCTGGTTGCAACAATTGAAGTGATAAGACTAATTATTGCCTATGTTGCACACAAGAACTATAAGGTATATCAGATGGATGTCAAATATGCATTTCTAAATGGAGATCTTGAAGAGGAAGTATACATTGACGAACCTAATGGATTTTCTTTATCAAAGGACAAGGACATGGTTTGCAGATTGAAGACAACCTTATATGGTTTGAAACAAGCCCCTAGAGCATGGTATGCTAGATTAGATAAATATCTTTCAAATCTCGGATTTAGCAAAGGTAATGATGATAGTAACTTATATTATAAGATTGAGCATGGTGATATATCGATCATTGAATTCTTTGTGGATGATATCATTTTTAGAGGAGAAGAAATTTTATGCATGAAATTTGTTGATGTTATGAAGAATGAATTTGAAATGTCTATTATTGGTGAGATGAATTTTTTCTTAGGTTTTAAGGAATTGCTTAAGAAGTTTGGACTTGAGAATTCCAAACCTGTCAGTACTCCTATGATAACCGGTTGCAAATTGTCAAAGGATGATGAATTTCCTAGAATTAATCCAAGTAGATACAAATCAATGATTGGTGGACTGTTGTACTTAACTCAAACTAGACCAGACATAATGAATGTTGTTTGTATTGCATCTATATTTTAGTCAAATCCTAGAGAAACTCATGGTATTGTTGTCAAAAGGATATTCAGATATTTAGTAGGTACAACAGACTATGGGTTATGGTATCCAAAAGATGATGATTTCAGACTATGTGCATATAGAGACTCTGATTGGGTAGGAGATGTGGATGATCAGAAGAGAACTACAAGTGGTGCATTCTTTCTTGGAAAGAAATTGGTTTCATGGCTTAGCAAGAAACAATCATGTACTTCATTGTCTACTGTTGAAGCTAAATATGTAGCTGCTGCAACTAACTGTACTCAGATCTTAAGGATGAAACAGATGCTGAAAGATATAAGAGTAAGTTATGATGAACCTATTGTTATTCACCGTGATAATATTTTTGCTATTGATATGTCAAAGAATCTTGTATTTCATTCCAAATTGTTAGTTAATAGATTTGTCTTTTATACATTGTATTCTTTAAATCTCTGTATGCCCATTAATTAAAAGACAAAGCAACTAACAGTTGGATAATTCTAGGAATAATTATCCTCTGCATATGGGTACAGCTCCCCAATGAAGAATGATTTTCAATCAACTCTTAATTTATAGCAATTTTGTTTGCATACTTTTTACCCGAAAGTACTAAAAGGCAGATCAATATTCATTTGTCAGCACACAATGAATATACTCTTAATTAATAGCATGAATTCTGTTATGAAGTTCACACACTTCAATCATTTATTTTTCAGGGAAAAACACATTCTATGTGCATTCACATATAATGAGAAGAAAAGTAACAAATTCCTAATTCAAACTAAATCCACACAGAGATTACCATCCAAATCTATTAAACTCACAAATTTAATACTGCAGAATCTGTAACAATTTTATTCATAAAAACTGTTCCTTTTCCCCCAAAAATATTTTGGACCTTATCAGAGTCTTTTTCATCCCTTATATAGCCACAGCAAGGCTTACAATAAAAGCAGGAACCACGGAAAAACTAACTTTCCGCCCCGTGAAGTTCGACAAAATTACCAAATGAAATTGTCTTTTCAAATTACCAGAAAACAGAGCCTATTGTCTAGAAAACATGAAATAGTTTTAAGAAATAGATTCTTTTTCCAATCAGAATACACCGTAATGAAGTACTAGATAACAAGCTTATGTGGAAGCCCCACGTGTGCTATATGTTGTTTCCACACCTCCTTTTCCTTGTGAACCTGCACAACCCTATCGGAGTGGCTATCCAGATGTCCAATGCATAGGAAGAGAAGTGACTCAATTTTAGCGATAACAGTTAGGTCATCTGAGACCAAGCCTTTAGCCTCTTTCACATAGTTAATCTTTTTCTCAAAGGATTCTATTATTGCTTCAACCATTTCTAGTGTCCCGTCACTTCTTAGGCACTTAATTCCAATGCATAGGAGCTCATTTCGCATGGAGGTGGTTAACTCTACAAGTTAGTCTACCAATTTCGTGAATTCTTCATATGCCTATTTTATCAGAGAATTCCTCCATTCAATGTTCTTTTGGCAGACATACAAGATGCTATCATCTAGTCATGGCACTGGTTTCTCAACCAGGAATTTCATAACTTCGTAAGTTTGTACTTCTCACATCTATGCAGTCCTTGTTGCCCATTCCACCTCTTCATTTTTCCAATTACTTATTTCTATCTCCAATTCTTTCATTACCTGTATTGCCCCATTATGGACTTTACTCGGGTTCACAAAATACTCAGCTCCAGATTTCCGCATCCACTCCAACCACTCCATTACGGTCTCTGTTATCAGTCTACATTTTTGTATCTATTCCAAGGTTTTCTGATTGACCAGGGACTTTGGATCAAATGACGTAGGCAGTTGCGACAAGGGCTGGGGATTCAGACTATTTATTGCCTCAATGTACTCTGCCATTCTACGCAACATCTCCTTCATTTGATGTTTGTCCATTTCATCCTTCCAAGTCCTTGTGATAATCTTCTTAGTTGAAGCTTCGAGATGAAGGACGTCTATGGCACGAGTAGAAGTCCCTATGTTCACCTTTTCAATGGCAAAATCCTGAACTGTAGGATTTTCTATCTTAGCATCCATCAATGGATGTGCAATTGATGCCACCCAATTTCTATTGTCAACGTCAAAATCAATTTTTGACACAGTCTTTGATTTCTTGGCTTTGGGAGTCTTTCCCAAGCACTTACTCACCATATCCTCTATCAGAATGGAGGCAGGGACTATATTTCTCTTCTTGCTGCCAAGCATATTATCTAACCAGACTGGGCCTGTGGAAGCTGGAATCTTTTCAGAAGCAGTTCCTACATCTTTTTCATTTCTTATTATTATGGTAGAGTCCACCTGAAAGGTTTCCGGTTCTTGTTGGCTGGTATCCTCATCCTCTATATTTTGTTGCTCTGAACTTGGATTATCTTGAATGGCATCCATTTCAAGATCAACCACTACTGTGTCTGGAGATGAGGGTTTTCTTTTACTCCTGGCTTTAGAGCGGGTAACTCTAACAGGAATCAATTTCTCTTTGCTTTGTAATGCCTTGCTTTTCTGCTCACCTCTATCCTTTTTGTGATAATGACCTACATCACAAGATTGAATAAATGTATTAGAAACCAGGCTCTTAGAGGATGAAGTTGAACCCCTCTGCTGACTTTTCCTAAATCTGTGTTGTTTAAGCCATTTCTCTGTTCTTCGTATGACCATGAGAGTTCTAGTCTGAATATCTTCCTCCTCATTTTTCTCCCAATTTATCTCTGAGATTACCTCTGGCTGCCTATCTTCAACAAACTATGAATCAATTAAATCTTTTCCATTATCCATAATATGAGCGGTGTCCATTTCCAGGCCATACTCTCTTACTTGTTGCACAGTGAATCTTAGGTGGGCTCTTTTCCAGACCTCATACTCATCCTCATAGTCTACCCAGAAGTCTTCTAGATTTGGCATATGCTAAAAATGTTCCCTAATTATAAGATGAGCCATTGCAAAGCCTTTAATATCAAAGTTAGCGTGAGGAACATACAGTTTGAAATTGAACTGTTTGAACTCTAGTTCAAGGTTCAAGGCATCTGAAACACTATTGCAAGTGTAATATGTTAGTTCAATAGGGAAAGATACCCCTGTTTGATGCTTTTCTCTGTATTTCTTTTCTATATAGGCAAGCTACCTACTTACTTCCATTAGCACCTGTCTATCAAAGAAATACCTCGGCAATTTATAGGGTTCTCCTTCAAAGCCACCAACCCTCAAATAAGTGAACCTAGAAAACTGAATGTAGAAACTGTCGTAGGTACTTATAAATTGCATAGCTTCCTTGGTCAATCTTTTATGCATGTCTCCTCTTAATTCAAATACTATCCTACCCAGAAAAATGTTTTGAACTTTATAATAATTTTCTGCTACCCTATGTTGCTATAAATGTGGATAGTACTCATATCATCCTGCCAAACTTCATGGAATAAACCTGTCCATTGGCGTATACAAGCTAAGCAATAAATAAGATAGGAATACATATAAAAATTCTTGTTTCCAAAGTAGCTTAAGCCTTCATGCATTCTCTCTACAATTAACTCGGCCCAGTCTATATATCTTTTCTCACCAAAAATAACCTGAACAAAGAAATACATCCAATCTTCCCAGTAATAGGCAATTTGATTTCCCCGCATCCTATGTAAGAGAATGATTATATCCCTTACTTCTTGAATCATGTGATCACGGGTTAATGGGCTTGGCAACCTAGAACCCCCTTTTTGGAATTTCAACAGTCAATTCCTGGCAATAACGCTTCGGTAATAGGCCTTCTTTTCTGAGAAAAGCCCTTGTGACTTGCAAACCGTCTAGTCCTCGTATTGTTCTTTCTCAGGAATTCTCATTATTATGGCAATGGTCTACCGACTAATTACCAGCAAACTTTCCCCCTTTACATCCCTAATACACCTCTCGACAGGGTCATATCTGCTCATACATTCTAAAACTAATTTTGGACATGATACGACAGGGGGAAATGCTGCAGCTTCAATTAACCCACTGTCTAGAATTTTTTGCACTAAAGGGGTATTGGCAGAATTACATGTTCTTTCATGAAATTCCTCTGAATTTACTAATGGTAAGAAGGTGTCTCCTATGTCAGGCAGGGAATAGACTAAGCCAGATTTTAGGTCTAGCTGAGGTGGTTTTGGTCTCATCTTTACTCAATAACCAGGAAAAGTGTACAGCAAGAAGAATTGACTAAACTAACTAAAATATTGAACACTTTTCAATTTATGCAATTTAACAGGGAAGAAAGAAGAACTTTGAGCTCACCTTTCATGCAGAACCAAAAATTCACACAAAGTTGAGAAAAGAAACTACCATCGCTGCTACTCCCCTACTGACTGATTTGAACAAACAATAGAGGCCAATAACTTATTTTCAAAGAAATAGACTTATAACATAACCTGAAAATGTCAGCTACATGACTCTTTATGATTCCTGCCTGTATGATTATCTGTGCCAATTGTGCCAAAAGGATTTGATCCTGACACCTTATTAATTCCCGCATACCTTCTCCTTTCATATCTTTTCTCAACATGATTATCTCTAGTATAGATGACGTTATCATTCATTATCTCTAAGGTTCATCATTCAAATCCGAAATATTCCTTTATATGCCGATACTTCACTACTTTGTCTTCAAAATTATCTATCTTCGAACTTTGAACCCTGAACCATAAAAGGTAGTTTGGAGGTTCAAGTTCAAGACTGCACTAGAGAACAAAACATTCGGTCAAACAAGGACTCACGCTTTACGAACATGACCCACAAAGGACTTAATACAACATGTTTGAACCTTGAACCTTGAACCACCTTTTTAAAGGTTCAAAGATTCGAGTTCAACAACAACTATTACAAAGTCTATTGATGCCCTATTGAACACAAAGCCATTACCTTATAAACTGACTTTGAATTTTGAACTTTGAACCACTTTTTGAAAGGTTCAAGTTCAAGAAAGACCACAAAACAAAAAAATTCTTTGGATGTAGAAAATTTCAAGGAGCAAAATAACACAAATCAAAACACATTTCTATAAGGTATGATTTCTTGAAGGAAAAAGTTGAACCAAAGAAAGTCAGATTGATTTATGTGCCTACTAAGGAAAAGATTGCAGATATTATAATAAAATCATTGCCTAAAGATAGTTTTGAATATCTCAAAGATCAGTTGGGGGTCACCACCCCTCCGGAAGAGACTTAGAGATGCAGAAGTGCATCAATCCGATAAGCCTATCAGACATACTTTCTGATTCGGGTTGATGAGATGTTGCTGCTCCTTAAGGGGAGTAGTCAGTCATTTGGTTATGTTTTCTTTTTTGTTTGGTATCTGTCCTTTGTCATTGATGTCAAAGGGGGAGATGGTGCTCATGTGAAAAACTATTAATCTAAGGGGGAGATATATTCCATATCAATCTTTTGGATATTGTTGGCATTCCTTGGTACTTTGATGTTTTTCACATTCAGTGTTGCCATCAATGCCAAAGGGGGAGATTGTTGGCAATATGTTGGATTTGGCTAAGTGTTGTCATTGATGTCAACACTGTATCCTAGTTGGATATGGTTCTTCTATCCCGGTTGGACCTATCCCAGTTAGACTTGGTGTTTATCTTGGTTTTAGCTATGATTCTGATCTGGTATGATCAGATCCCTAGATTTAGTTTTGGATGATTATTTAGGATGGTTATATGATTTTCATATTTTGTCGGTTCATGATTTGGTGAGCTCTGAAAGCTATCACTTATGTTACCGGTTGGTATTTCCTAGTACCGGTTAGCTCTACCAATTAGCGATATTTGATGATATGGTTCAGTGATTTTTGTCAGGCTTATGAAAATGGTTTCTAAAGTGTTGAATGTGTTTCTTGATCATGTCCCAATTGTTTGGTGGCTTCGCATTGGCTAGTGTGCTAATATGGTGGTCCTATTTAGATCCAGTTAGATATTATTTGTTATTGGACTGAGAGTTTCTACCGGTTGTTAAAACCTATTGGAGACTGGTCTTAGCATGATTTACGACAGATATAGTTGTTTGGGATTTTGATTTAGGTCCATGCTATGTAATGTAATTCATAATATTGGTCTGGTGATATTGTGTGATGTAATTTTTGTAATTATGGGTTTATGGGTTTAGGGTTTAGCCAACTTTATCATAAGGTTGATGATTTGTATTTATAGGTAACTTATTCATGTAATTTTGAGATTAAAGGTATGATATGGTATTGATGGTTATGTCTACATTATCAAAGGAAGGTTTATGTGCAAACAAGTGATATATCATTCAGCATAAGGTTTTTGGTGTTGTAGGGCAGATATCTATGCTTAACCAGAATTGTATCAAGCATTAGGAGATGTTATTTTCACAGTTCATTCTTTCTGGAGTGTAGTTCAATACTTTTGTAAGTTAGTGAGACTTCTCTTTTGTTATGAGCACTGAGCTCTAGGTGGTTGGCCTGATTGTAAGTGCAATCCCCATTATAATTAATTCACATACTATTGTAAAAGTATTATTTGATTGTGGGTAGGGTTTTCCACCATGGTTTTCCCCTTTACTATGTTTTCCACATCAAAATATTGGTGTTGTGTGTGTTGTGCTTTCATGTTTTATCTTTCATTGTGTTGGTTTCCTTGTGCTCTGGTATAAAGGTTATAATCTGCAATAGTTTTGATTGTTGATGGAAAACTTATTCACCCCCCCCCCCCCCTCTTGTTTTTCTCCTGGTATCAAATCTGTCTAACAGTTCACAGAAGCTCTCGAACCAGTGACTTCATCACTAGATGAACAAGTTGTGAAAAGAGAAGAGCAAGTAGTGTCATAGAGTAGAGCCATATGAGAATGGATGGATAGGATGTTAAGTCAAGGTACATGACTCATAAGTTAATCTTTGACCATTGTTAATAACCTTGATGTCATAAGGATAGAAGTGGACAACACCATAGGGGCTTTCTCCCAAGAACTTCAATCACAAGAGAAGGACTTTGAAGCATGGCTAAAACATGAATATGTTGATCCAGATGATCTCATAAAGAACAGTGTTATTCCTTCATGGTGTATGTATGTTGAGAAACAAGAGGCATTGGAACATCAAATGAACATTGTAGAGCACCTAGTCAAGGACATGAGGAAAGCCCAGAAAGAATGTGCTGACAAAAAGAAATAAATATTTGATAAAATCTCTGAAATTTCATGTGCTTTCACTGATGAAAATGCAAAAAAATTGATGTTGATGAGGTCATCAAAGAATTTATCTCGCTTGTGACTATTGAAATTGATAGAGAGGATTTGTTTTTGTTCTGAATTGATAGATTGCTTGATCTTCAATTCATCTTGGATTTTATGGATTCACTTCTAAAGAAACAAAAGAAGTGTTGAATTAACTTAGAGGATTCTATCATGCAAGTCAAGATCATCATCGGCAATACCTAGGGACTTGATAGAGTTAAAATGAAGAATGCATTGTATAAATTTGAAGAGTTCCAGAAAAGAGACTCGACATGAAGAAGATGACACTTAGTCATTTTCATGTTTTTCCCAGTGGCATTTTGTTATGTCAATCGACGCCTCAGGTGTCATTTTGTATATTCTCATGTGCACATGTTGAGTGCACAAGTCCTAAGTCAAATCAAACTCTTCTCTTGACTTAGTCTTAGAATTAGTTGCATTTTCCTATTTTCATGTTGCACCCATCTTCTATATATATGAGGGTTATTATTTTAATAAGGATCTTTTTTTCATCATTGTTTACGCAACAAAACGCTGCCAAAGTGAAGAGAAAATTGAGAATTGATGTTCATTTTGTAAATTTGCAATTTAATCAAAGAGAAGACAAGTTTGGCTTCCAAACTTTACACTGAGATCAATCTTGTTTATGGTATAAATGTTCTAATGTCTTTTATGTCATATTTTCTTGAAAGATTAAAGTTGAGTATAGTTGTTGATGCAAAATATTGAAGAATTGTTTGATTTATTATAGGTAATCTCTGTGTTACATATAAAATTCAAGGATTGGGAATAGGTTGAGACAATTGTTTAAAGTCTTTGAGATTTTACAAGTTATCTCCAAAATTTATATTGAGAGGATATGAAGTAAAGTCTTTGTGTTGTGTTGATTATCTTGCTAGAGTAGAAAATCTAGTAATATACCTGTAAGTCTTTGAGCTAGCAATATATTTGTGTTTGGGTTATAGTGGTTGATAGGACTTAGGTATTCAAAAGAATCTTTGAGTTCTTGGTGTACACAAGGCCCATCCCCAAGTCATTTTCAGAAAATAGAAGTAACAAAAGACTTTGTTCTTTCACAAACACTTTACTTCCTAGTTAGCTTAGTTTTAATATCACTGCAAAATTAAAATTGTATTAATTAAAGGAATATGTTCTGAAAAGAGAATTAGATATAACTGGTTCTGAAAAAATAGGACTAAGTTGTTGTTTCATCTTGGAATAGTGTAAAGTTAGAGGTAGATAGAATAGAAAGTAATTGTAGTAGAAAGGGGGAATTGTCCTTTACAATTAGGAGAGATCATATCTTGCCTTGTGAGAGATATTATCTCATGTGCTGTCGTGAAGCTCACATTTTGTAAACCTTCACCAGTTTACAAAATTTTCACCCAACATAGTGATAAAATACATGATTGCAAGATGAAAGAAGAATATGTGAGTGTCGTCAAGAAAATAGTCACTTTCAAATTGTGAGACTAAATAAATAAGAATAGTAGCATTGCTTTTAGTCCCAAAAAATATGGAATATTAGTATTTCAAACTCAAAATGGGTTTGCAAATATAAAAAAATATACTGCTTGTAACCAAATGAAGCTAATAAGAAAAGATATCTTTCTTAATTAGTGATTTATAAAGTAAGCATTACAATGATTCCTATTTAAATATCTTCATAACAACCCAAAAAATCATCAAATATCTTCATAACACACCAATATCTAACTATGGGGTATCATATATATAGAGAGAGACAGAGAGACAGAGAGAGAGGGGGGGGGGAGTAGGTATTATGACTATTGTAGAAAACCTTAGGTTTTCCATGATAAAATAAGAATCTAGGTGTTTTAAGGGATGAACCACCCATCTTGACATGCTAGTGTAGTTTTTTGGGTCCCACAAAACACATAATGCAACACACGTTTCTATGATTTCTAGGTGTAGTAATTTTTTATGTTATACTTATGGATGTAACTTGTTTTGTCTTTATCATATCGAATCATTCATAACGACAAAGTATTGAATTACTTTTTCTATCACTAAAGTGTAATCTTAAATTGTAATTATTATTTTGTAAGCATGTAATCTAATTTGTTGTTGAGTTGTTATTTTCTTTTTGGCAACCTGTTGGTTGCCTTCTATGTAATTTTTGCTTGGTTTTAATTTTATATATATATATATATATATATATATATATATATATATATATATAGTGATTTTTTTTAATTTTCTATTAGATTAAATAACCATAAACATGTGTCTTTTAATGTTTTCTTTGAAATTAATCATCAATACTAATGAATTAAATACCTTCAAAATTGCTTCTTTGAAACATGAAAAATATCTTATATTGCTATACCCACTTAAATGTGTTGTTGAAAAACATTAAAAGACACATGTTTATGGTTATTTAATCTAATAGAAAATTAAAAAAATCATTATATATATATATATATATATATATATATATATATATATATATATATATATATGGTTATTTATGGTTTTTTAATTTTTATGGTTATTTATGGTTTTTTAATTTTCTATTAGATTAAATAACCATAAACATGTGTCTTTTAATGTTTTTCAACAACACATTTATATATATATATATATATAATGATTTTTTTTAATTTTCTATTAGATTAAATAACCATAAACATATGTCTTTTAATGTTTTTCAACAACACATTTAAGTAGGTATAGCAATATAAGATATTTTTCATGTTTCAAAGAAGCAATTTTGAAGGTATATAATTCATTAGTATTGATGATTAATTTCAAAGATTCCTAATATTATTACTTTTTCTTTGAAGAGAGGTAGCTTCTTAAAAACACAACATTTTTTTCAAAATAATAAATACATTGATACAATCGCTTTCTATAAATAATTGATGCATTCACCAATAATAACATCAAAGTCATATACCCAAAAGTTAGCACCTACAAATGTATAGTTGAAAGACAAAGAATTATAAACCCACTTCCCAAACAAGATATTTAGGTGTTCATAGGGCCCATATCCCATGTTGTCCTTTCCACACAAGCTTATAATAATAAGTAACATGTTGACTATGTGATTGGGAAATACTAAATTACCCCATTATGTAACTTGTAAATAGAGCTGGGGCTCCACAATTTATATAATAAGCATTTATCAATATTTTGATCTCATTCATGATTTCATACATCTTTTATTATATACATAATTAGAATATAAAAACAATTATAGCTTTAGACAAATAATGTTATTTTTAAAGTGTAATTACAACTAGATAGATTTTCATTGTTGGTTCTAGTCATAAAATTGGATTTAAAATGTTTTCAATAAAGAGGGTTCTTATTTTATTGTTCATGAATTTTTTTATATATACAATCATAGACTAGATCAAAATGATTAATTTAATCTTAGACTAAAGATTATAATTTTTCAAACTTAACATTAACAAATAAATTTATATTATTGTGTTTTGTTAATTAGACAAAAATAGTTTTCGATGGGTCTTGAAACGCTTAGAAAAAAAAAAAGATGAAACCCAACCAAACCACAACTAAAGTACAACAAATGTTCACTTAAGTGAACCCAAATAGAATAATTAAACAGCAAGAAAAAAGTAGAAACCCACAACAACAAAAAAAAGAGCACAGAATAGATAACCATCGACAACCCCATTTAATTTGTTTAAAAAATTCTTGTTGTATAAATTACAACCAAAAAAAAAAAAATTCAAACCTTGTTACAACAAAATAAACTTAAATTATATTTTCTACCCATAAAATCATATTCAAAAGACCTTCCTTAAAAGAAGGATTATTAAAAAAAACTTCAATCTCCAAAACAAAAGTAACATAAACAAAAAAATATGACAAAACAATGATTACCATTGTTATTTGTTCGTTGCATTTAATGGTAATATTTTTTATGGTAAAATATTACACAATAACTCAAAAGTAAGATAAAAACCTTTTAGATGTTTGCTTTTTATTTAAATATGCTCAAAAGAAAGTTTATTACTAACATGATAGCACTTTCATGGCAATCATACTTTTGTAATCTAGTTAGCAACATCATTGGCTCCCACTAGAAAAGAAGGAATCAATATGATGGTTTTTAGTATTTTCTTCATTAAATTAATAGATATGAGATATTTATTTATTTCTTTAGATTATAAGAATTTTATTATTTTATGAAAAAAAAAAAATTATAAGACAAGAGAGAAAGTACATTCAAATATTACCATAAAATGTTAGCAAAAGAGAGGAATACTATAATATTCACTCAATATAAAAAGCAAACATATTGTAGTCAATATATGTATATTGTTTATAATAAGGATCATTTAATTTTTGCTTATAAATGGAAACTTCCCTACTTTTATGTACACAGTTCTCAGCAGAAATTTTCGAAGTTTTTGATTTTTGAAGTATCTCAGTGTTCTGCAATATGGAGAATGGCTCTTGCGAAGGGTGCAAGCAAATGCATTGGGAGTATATGCCATGGAACAACCGGGTTCCAATGCGAATTACAAAACCCTCAGCGGCTTTTCATGGACACATCAATGACAGGGACCTCAACCAACTTTTTCTTCTGCACAACCTACAACTGGGAAGAGTTGTCAAAGATTTCATTGGTGAGGATATTTTGTCCCCTCAAGCCAAAAGAATTATTTTTCCCTATCAACTTCTCAGTTCTTTTCTGTCCAACGCTCTGGATCTCTTGCAATCGATTCCTCTGCTTGAAGTAGTGTTCTTTAAGTTGGTAAGACAGGATGTGCTTGCACCGGCCTCGTTCCATGAAGCCCTGGTAAATTATAATCTATGGCAGGGGGTTGGCTCTCTTTGGGGACCTTTTTCCATGACATTTTATTCAATCCATTCATGCTTACATGGTGCTTTATGATCGAATAAAGCATGCCCTCGAACGACAAAACTTCCACCATGTAAAGAATAGCCTGCATCAATTTGGCAGACAATTGGACGAGCATATTGTGCATAGAGTCAGAATCAAAGTTGGGGCTCTCATGGTGATCCTGGACATAGAAAATGTTGGTCCCAGTCTACCAATTTTGCAACCGGTAGAAAGGGGATGGGCTTTAGATAGGGTGCCAGACCTCAACGCATTGGTGTAGGATGAGGCCTTGGGATGGACTACCTCTTCTCACCCCGAAGTGGCTGAGGAGTGGGAAAAGACCGCATTGACCCCTTCGAGAGATGGCAGACTGTGACAACACACAGAGGCCAATATCTGGGAGGTCCTTCGTCACCCTCAAGAAGATGCAGTGCCGGTGCAATGGGAGGTAAACATTCGAGCCTTTGATACCCCTGAAATTCAAACCCAGGATGATGCAGCCATGGACGAGTAAAGTAATTATGGCTCTGGTTTTTTTTTGATTAGAATATGCTCCATTTTGACGTGTAATAAAATTTGTTGGCAACTGATATGACCCAAAAAAATTTTACTGCTCCTTGTTATTACCGGTGTTGGTCTATTCATTTTTTTTCCACCGGTATAACAAAACCAGTAGCGGAGTCATCTTCTTAACCAGCCATCTAGTACCGGTAATGGAGGCTCTTTTATGAACCAATTAAGAGGACAACATACCGGTATCAAAGTTCTGGTATAACACAACCGGTAACCAGTCGTGGCAGCTCTATAGTGTTCCAACAACTAGAATTATGTTTTCCAAGTCTTCATGATTACTGATTGTGGGGGCAGTTTTTTAAGTTTTCTTTTGGACTTGTCCCGACCCGCTACTCTAAATTTGGCCTCTAAGAGGATTGTACTATGGGTAGGTTCTATCTCTCTCTTTGGATCTTTGGGGGGCTCCTTCTCATAGCCTCGTTTCCTCTTTGTTCATTGTATATGAGCAAGGATATAAGGTTTTCTTCCTAATTCTTTCCCTATTGAGCTCTTGAATCAATTATCTTATTAATATATATATCAGTGGCTTGCCACTTTTGTTCAAAAAAAAAGAGGATCATCTCCAACATAAAAAGCTAATATGGCCATAATATATCATCTCTTTAAACTCTATCCATAATCTTCAAATTGCATGACAAATATTTCATTTAGCTAGAGTATA
This sequence comes from Cryptomeria japonica, assembly GCF_030272615.1. Lineage (NCBI taxonomy): Eukaryota > Viridiplantae > Streptophyta > Pinopsida > Cupressales > Cupressaceae > Cryptomeria > Cryptomeria japonica. Next base: position 176,480,461 of record NC_081408.1, on the reverse strand, counting down.
TTAGTGTCGCTCAAGGATTCAAGCTCCTAGGATCACCTACAAGATCGAAATATCCTTTCATAGGAGAGAAAAGTGAAATCATAAATTTGCAATAATAAATGAAAGATATATTAGATTAAATGTAATCAATGATGTGTATATGAAATCTATATAATACATGAAACGTACATATGAGACCTTGTTTATATAGACACGGTTGAAAGATAAGACTAACTAGCATGATGACAAGTGTTTTAATTCTATGTAATGTAACAACTACAAGATAATATCACATGTCTACAAGAGACTAGAAAGATTCCTAACTCTAGTTAAGTAAACTTAACATGTGAATATGTGTGAAAAGGTCCAAACTAGAAACTACTTAGATAATGTACCTTATGTTGGTTCCCAAAATTGGAAGTTTGTCAAACTCTAAGAGTATGCCAACCTCTATGGTCAAGTTTGGAAATCAACTTTGGCCAATGAACAAAATAAATCAATATGGTTGCAATTCCCTGCTCTTCGGGCTTTGCTTGGCCTAGGTGGGTATACCTTGAGAAGAGATATAGCAAATTATAGTATTTTAGAAAATGTTTTTGGCATGTGAATTACTAATATACAAGTTGGCTTCTACTCCTATGACAAGAAAACAAAGGAATTAAATTTTTTGTGTAATTTAAGTTTTTGTGACTTATGCCTTCCTTCCACTGGGCAATGGAGTCAATTTATGCTTCCTCAATGGTTCTGAATTACTCTGTTACACAATTTTTATGTACATATCTTATATGAATCTGCCAATTGTGTGTTTCCTTAATGAAATGAGTTGTCTTTTGTTACTATGAATTATCTGAATGAATTTAATCCCTCCTTGAGATAACCAAGCAAATAAATCATAAAGAATGACGTTTTAATCAATTTGAGATACCCTTGGTATTCAAATCAATGACACATAAATTCCACATGTAAAGATAGCAAATAATCTTGGTTACTTTAACCAATATAACAGATGATACCAAATTCAAAAGCATTCAATTATATTCATTCACAGCTTCAGGAAGAAAACTAACAGGTGCTCTCAAAGTCTATAATTGTAATAATGTTTTTTTTATAAATCCCTTTCTAGTAATGGTTGTGGTACTCTTTATAGAGAGAAAAAAAGCTTCCAACTGCCACCCTCACATCACTTAATAGTTTTTTTTTTAGGTTTCTTTAAGACAATAACATAAAAAAACTTGTAAGACATAATGTAAAAAATCTACTAGTGCACATTCATAATCTTGAATCCTTTGATGAATACCCATGACCATGGTCAGTATGGCAAAGTATTCAACCTGTTTCTTGAATGTCACTTGGTCCTTGATGGTATCTCCATGATTATCTTGTAATGAAAAGATTAACAGCCTCGATGCGATCTATGCATTCATAGATTTGTAGGTGTTCACATTTAGAATTAGGTGCCTCATGGTATACTCTAGGGAATACATATCATCCATTATGGTTTTTGTATTGCCTACCACATTATCCTCATCATTTATATTCTCCAAGGCCTCTAACAACATAGCTACTAGCTTTTCCCTCTATTCTTCTTGTGCCATTATTGTGCCCTCGTCATCCATAAAAGATGGCAACTCCACATTCGTATAGGTCTCAAATTACCATTCCTATCATAATTCATTATTTTCAAATGCTTTATCCATATTTTCATTTCTTGGCCCACATACAAAAACATATGCATAAGAAAGGAATAATACTTAAAACACATGTAATTATAATTATTCTAAATTGAATGAAGACCTGCATTAATATTGTGTGCCAAATATGCCACATAATCAAAAGAACGGTCATCATGACTTTGTATGCTAGTTGTTAAAACTATTGGAATGAGTGGCATAAGAGGAGGAGACTGAGTAGTAAGCATACTAAAAATATTCTTCAAATAATTCCACAGAGAAAGGATGCGTGTCATCAAAATCAAACTTTCTAAGCTTTTTTTCCTTTTTATCCTAGGTTGATGCATAGGCAATCTCCATCTGTTATAAGTGGTATCCATCTTGCGGTATTCCTCCTTGAGATCTCTAGACATCAATTATTTGTCATAGCTATCATCCAACCCAAAAACCAAGAAAATATATTCTCTAGTCATTGCCACAATGGGTTCTCTCTGAGCATCACATATTCATTTTGTCTTTGGGTTATAGCTTATTTCAATCACTTTCATCAATTCTGCATTTACATATACATTGGGCACAACTAATCTCCCTAAATTCAGCCACCATGGGTTACACATAGGTTCATGTCTAAACATTATTTTGTGTAATGAAACATAAATGAGTAATATCCCCTCTTAGACATCAATATATCCCCTAATTCTCTTTGTTTGTCTTCTAATTTCTTAGCATTAGGGTTTAACTGTTGGCCCCTTCTTGATTTAGGATAGGCACTAGGAATTTGATCTCTTGGGTCTTGGTTTGTATGTCTTCCTTATTTTTCAACTTTTGGCTTTGGGCTTCTCAGGTGTATCCCCTGTGACTCAATGATCCCCTTTTTAATTGAAATGGAAAACCCTAGGGTTGAACTCCTTTCAATTATCAAAATTGTGTGAGGCAAGATCTAGATACTTACTCGTAATTATATTCTGAAATGGTTTCTCTCGACCCTTGACTTAATTCCTTCAATTTATCTCTCTTCAAATTGTGTATCCTTTTGTGCCCTTCGAATTAAATGTATAATCTCTACCCACCTCTATGTGTAAATCCCCACTCATGTGACCATTACTGTTAGCAAGGCATTCATTAATGCATTCAAATTATCAAATTCTACCTCTGATGTGACAACCCTTATCGTCCACATCAGAACAAATTATCTTCAATCACAATGTATTTGTTTCGAACCATCTCTTGTGTTCTTATACCCAATTGAGAAGACAGAAAAATTATCTCCTCGATGAAGTTTTCTCGCCCCCCTTATGACTAGTTGGTGAGACCCATCAATCTCTATTCAATGTGATGTTTCTTAATTGATGATTATTTTTTATAATATTCCCTTTAACCCATCCTCTAATTGATTGACAAGACTTATAAACAATCTTATAAATTTTGAAAGTCTCTTCGATGAGATGTTACTGCAATGAGGAGACACAAAAAATGTCTTCTCGATCTATCATATCTTTTTGATAGCTTCCTTTAATATGTTGAGGTTGCATTATATTTCATAGAGACAATTTTCTTCTCTACTTGATGACAAAAAGTCTATTCGATGAGAACTTTAGTTATCTCCATCACCTTCTTCTACTTCATATGAGAGACTCAATAAATTCCCCTTCGATAATGTGTTTATTTGTGTATCTATTCCACAACACAAACCTTAGGATTTCTTTTTGTTGAAAACAAAAGTTTATTCTCTCTTTGATAAAATTTCTCTTTAAATTTGTTCAAAAATATTTTTAAATTTCTTTTATGCAATCGAAAAGACTCAAATAAAGTCTCTTCGATATCAAATGATGAAAGGTGTTGCTTTACAGTATTCCTTGTCGAAAAGTGTTAGACATCTCTCCTAGATGATCTACCTTTTATATGCCTATTGGCTAATACATAATCAAAGAGACTCATGAAATGTCTCCACAAACTCCAATGTCTTGTCAATGAACTATCCAGCAAGAAATCCTTATCGAAGAGAATCATAATTTTCTCTTCGACAGGTGTCTTCTTTTAAGGAACTTTCTAGTCAAAGAGACTAAAATTTTCTCTCTTCAATGGTGTTCATTCTAGGTGGTTTCCTTTCTCTATTATTTGACATCCAAATGTCTATTCAATATTGACCATTTCAAGTTAAACTTTTGTGATCATTCTTGCCCATTTTGAATATCTGTCACCGAAATTATGATATTTGCAATTGTTTTGATTTAGCCTTAGGTAACATAATCTGAAGAGAAAATTGAACAATAAAAAGACACAAAGGGAATGTTTTCTTTTCAAATTAGGTTTTCTGGTAACAAATGAACAAGGAATTTAATCTATTTTGTTGGTTGACAGTAGTGGGAAAATTATATGGACACAAGAACATGAAGTCTATACTGACTTGAGGATTTTTGAATGACAAAGTTTTTTATTTTAATTGATACATTTTACTCTCCAACACCTTAATCACACTATAAATGGGGAAATTGGATAGGAAATAGTCCTATTTACACTAACACTACCCTTAAGTGTAGCTTAGGGAGAATTATGAACAAATGCAAACATAAAGATGCAAAGATGTGTCCCAACTACTAGGACATGTGAAGTGCCCATGTACAAATGCAATCTCCCAAAAACAAATAATACCTCATCCCCCAAATACAATGGAATGACGAGTAAAAAGAAGGAAGAGAACATAAAGAATAAACAGAAAATTTTGGGTCAACACAATTTAGACCTAAATATCTCAACATTTTGCATCATCACAAAAAGATGAAACAAAAGCACATTTATGACAAAGAGCATTTATGACAAATACAAGAATCAACATACATATAGAAGGATGTCATAATGGATGCATTCTATTTGTAAGCAAGAACCAATGGAGTATCAAGGGTTATCCAAAGAGAACTAACAAGACTAAATACACACCAAATAGCACATCATGAGAATAACATTGCGTACAAGCAAAAACAAAGGGTATTGTATAACATAGTCTATAGCAAATCATTCACATCCCCCATCTCACTCTAAAGAGATGGTACGAAAGATGTTAAAGGAGCTACAACAAGTGTAGTGCTCAAAGAAGCACCTAGTTCCATGCGTGAAGGATCACTCACTTAAGGAAGATCATCCACATACTCCCAAAATCTAAATTCCTAGTTTTGGAAAATAATATACATAATTTTGCATTATTTTTAACTTTTTCATCCATCTTATTGGAATCATCATCAAAATATGTCATAAGAAGTATAATAGTGCTATCAGCGAAATCACAAGTAGTATTAACCATAGAATTAGAAGGGAAATTTTTAATTCGAACTCAATTAAGGGAAAGGTGGCAAACACTAAAGCTTTTGGCTACATTCGAAAAAGTGGGGGCTCAAGATTAGGAGAGGTAAGCTCAGGAGTTGGGGAAGGAAATGATGGTTGAGAAGTTAATCCAAGATCCAATTGCATATGAGAAATATAATCGAGAGAAGTTTTACTCACTTTGGTAAGTTGACAATCAACAAAACAATGTCATCTTCTATTATATACATAATTAGAATATAAAAAATAATTATATCTTTAGACAAACAATGTTATTTTTAAAATGTAACTACAACAAGATAGGCTTCTATTGTTGTTTCTAGTCATAAAATTGGATTTAAAATATTTTCAATAAAGAGGATTCTTATCTTATTGTCCATGAAATTGTTTATGTATACAATTATAGACTATCAAAATGATTAATTAATCTTAGACTAAAGAATACCAATTTTTCAAACTTAACTTTAAATAAATAATTGTTTATTATTATATTTTATTAATTAGACAAAATCAATTTTCAATGGGTCTTGAAATGCTTACACAAAAAGATGAAACCCGACCAAATCACAATTAAAAAGCACAACAAAATGTTCACTTGAGTGAACCCAAATAGAATAATTAAACAAAAAGAAAAAAAATACAAACCCACAATTAAAAGGAAAAAGCACAAACTAGATAACTATCCACCCCATTTAATATCTTTAAGAATTTCATTTGTTTCAAATTCTTGTTATATAAATTATCGTACATCTTCACAAAAGACTTTATATTATTATTATTTAATTATAAAATCATATAAAATATCTTCAATAAACAACTTTTTATCCTTTATATTATTATTATTTAATTATAAAATCATATAAAATATCTTCAATAAACAACTTTTTATCTTAAACCAAAAGATATAATTTTAAAATTTAATTACAACAAAATAAACTCATATTATATTTTCTACCAAGAAAATCATATTCAAGAGACTTATTTGAAAGAAAACTCTTCTCCAAAAGAAAAGTAGATTTTAATAATAAAATATGACAAAACAATTATTACCATTGTTATTTAGTCGTTGCATTTAATGGTTTGATAAAAACATTTTAGATTTTTGTTTCTTTCAACTTTGTTAATATGATTGTAAAATATTACACAATAATGTTAATATTTTAGATTTTTATTTTCTTTCATTTTTATTTTTTAATATTATTGAAACTCAAAAGAAAGTTTATTAGTGAAATCATAGTACTTGCAATATACATTAATGACAATCATACTTTTTCAATTTTGCATCATTGGCTTCCACTACAAAAGAAAGAATTAATATGATGGTTTCTAGAGAGGATTCTTTTTAATTATAACATTTTTACACATTAGATAAAAGACAAAATGTATAAGATAAAAAGATATAAAGTACATTTAAATATTATTATTTTTTAAGGAGAGGAGAGGAATATTGTAAATCAAGTATATTGTATTCAATACATGTATGTTGTTTATAATAAAGATCATTTCCAACGGGAATAAGCTAATATGGTCATAATATATCATCTCTTTAAATTATTTTCATGATATTGAAATTGCATAATAGATATTTCATTTAGCCAAAGTATGTTAAAGTCACTCAAGGATTCGTTACCTACAAATCAAAATATCCTTTCACAATATAGAAAAGCGAGAGAATGAATTTGCAATAATAAATGCAAACATGTATTAGATTGAATGTGATGAATAATGTGCATATGAAATCTATGTAATTCGTGAAATGTACATATGAGACCTTGTTTATATAGACAAGCCTATGAGATAGGTCTAACTAGCATGGTGACAAGCATGTTAATCCTATGTCATGTAACTGTAGCGTCGTAAATTGTACACCTTTATTAGTGTGTCCAATTTCACACTCTCCTAGCACCTATTTTAGTATTTCCCTTTCCTCTATGCATTATAGGACCTTTATTGATTTAAATTAATGTTATGGATCTTATTCCACGTTATTACATCATCACACTCTTATTTGGGCCCTTAATTCTAGGTGTGCCCTTTATTATTTTAATCTTAATTTAATCCTAATGTTACCCTAATTTCAACTTTCAAAGCATGTTTTGCATATCTACACATCTTGGATTGAGCCATCGAGTTGGATTTATCTTTAGAATTATGATATCTCGCATCCCTAAAAAATTGAAAAAAAGTTGGTTGAACCAAGTAGTATACTACCTAGTCCCAAAAAAATTTCCCTGATTTTTTGGAGATCATTAAGGGAATCTTACCCTATCCAAATCCTACTCCATGTGAAAATATATCAATTCTAAGCCGGCCTAAAGGTGATTTTAATTATGAAAATCCCTATATAAGGCATCTCTCTTAATTCATTTTCATAATCTAATCATATGCTAAAATTATCATCAATTAAAGAGCAATTCTTCTTCTTCAAGAGTAGATCTAATTCAAGGAGCAAAAAGCTACATCCAGGCATCTCCATATTATGTTTTAATTATGATTTCATGATGGATTTTATGTGATTTATCATGTTATTGCATCAACACATGGAGGACTTATCCTAGGAGCATTGCATCGCCTATTGAAGGTATAATCATTTACATTCAAGCATTTCAGTCTTGCCCTCAAAAGGCAAGCTTTTCCAATTTAGTTCAAGTTCAATTTTTATTTCACTTAGGGTTAATTCTGTTGGCATATGTGCAAGAGTATGATGACATGATGATATTGTATGTTGTCATTGATGTCAATATGTTGAGAAGTGAACCGGTATATTGAAGCTAAGCAACTGGCAAAGAGAACCGGTATGGTGGTGTAAACCGGAATATGTCCAATAGGTGAAGCGGTATATTTGTCCAAGTGAACCAGTATGTTGAAATAAGAACCAGTACATGGAATGTGGTAGGACTACCGGTTGGTAGTCTTAGCTTCAGGGTTTCTGGTTGAAGTGTTCCAAGCCTGTGTGATTCAACTGATGACATCGTGTGATGATTTAAAATTGTAATGAAGATTAGATCATGTTGCTATGTCAGCCTTGTGCGCGTGAAGGATCTTGCATGAAGGAGATTAATCCTATCTACCTCGGGAGTGTGCGAAGTCCTTGTAAATGATGGAGAACGCGTGATGGGTTATCGCCTCCATGAAGCGGTGAAGAACGAACGATGGAGAATGTCTTGAGATCTGTTCAAGACCGTTGTATTCAAATGCAAAGTGTTCAATGGTCAGGATTGAACCGATCAATTGCTTAACCTAAATGTTTAGGGTTTAGGATTTATGTTGCCGACCTATCTATTTCCTATAAGGTTGATGTTGTGTTTCATGTTGAGATTGTTGGCAAATATTGTGTGTGTATCTAAGTGCAGAGATACGTGATTCTTGCTAGACCAGACAAGAGGATTGATACCTGCATAGTGTGTGTGTAGAAGGAAGGAACTAAAGTGGATCTGCATTGGCATTGAGTGCTATTACCAGATCATTGTAATACCTGTTGATCTTTACTTCAATAGTTGGAAAATCCCTTAACTGAGTAGCTTTAACCAGCTTGTTGTAAATCCTTTAACAGGGTGACTCAAAGCCATTGAGTTTATGAAATCCTCTAACAAGGTAACCTCTAACAGGGTTTAACCCTTAACCAGGTATTCTAGCCATCCCTTAACCGGGTGATCCCTATCAGGATCGGTTCCTAACAGAACTTGTTGTAATAGTCTTTAGCCGGACTAGGCTCCTAATAGAGCGAACTTCTAAAGAGTTCAAAAATACCTTGTGGGTATTCCTTCCCTCCGTGGTTTTTCCCAGTTGGGTTTCCACGTGAAAAATATGTGTGTCATGTGTGATGTCATTTTCATGTGATGCTTTGTTGTTTTCTGCCAAGCGGTGAATCATGTTGATCTAGCTAGTTATTATATCTCTGATGATAGATTATTTGTTTTTGCATAAGGACAAAGTGGAAATGAGGGAGTAGGTTGTATGAAAAGTTAAGAAGATTGGTCGGTTCATGTCTTTCACAAGTTGCACTGTGTTTAACCGGTAGTAGTCTGGTTTGGACTGGTGTTAGGGATTGCCAGTAGTTTACAGTCTGCAATCAAACCAGTTCAGGAAACGTTTTTGTGCCTGTACTGATTCACCCCCCCCCCCTCTCTCTGTACTGGTTTGGTACTCACTATTCACAATTGAGTTATCAATTGGTATCAGAGCATCCTCTAGGTCCTCTGTATGTGTTGTAAGCTTAACTGCTTGAGGGAAAGATCCTATTGTAATGATGAAGAGGGAAGGTCCAAAGTTCAACAGAGATAACTTTAAAATATGGAAGGACAGAATGAAGATATACATCAGAAGCATGGGTGGTCAACGCTAGAGCTATGTTGAGAATTCTTATGTTATCCCTACCGATATTCTCACCGATGATCAAAAGAGAGAGATTCAGGAGAACGGGCAAGTCATGGAAGCCCTAATCAATAGTTTATCTGACATTGAGTTTATTGATGTCTAGGATAAAGAAAATCCCAAAGAAGTATGGGATACTCTTGAGAATATCTATGGTGGTGATGAGCATGTAAAACAAGCTAAGGAAGAAAGCCTTAGAGGGAAATTTGAAGACATGTGGATGGTTGAAGGAGAGACCATTCAACAATATGGAATAAGAATCAAAACTATGGTTGGAGATATCAAGAGTGCAGGTGGTAAAATGGAAGATTCCACTGTTGTTAGCAAAGTTTTGAGATCCTTATTATTGGTCTATGCAATAAGGGTTGTTGCTATTCAGGAGTTGAGGTCTATAGATAAGACAAAGGTATCCTTGGACTACATCATTGCAAAGTTAATAGCTTATGAGCTAAATAACTATGATGGCAGTATTCATAAGACTGAATCAGCCTTCAGAGCATCTGTTGCACTATCTACAAAAGGCAAAGAAGCTAGTACTAGTTGTGAACAAAGACAAAGTAGAGAAATGGATGATGAGGAGATTCTAATGGAATTTGAAGCTCTTCTTGCCAAGAGACTTCCCAAGGGAACTGGTAAATACAGGGGTAAGCTCCCTTTGAAATGCTTTTCTTGTAACTGGATAGGACACATTGGCTTAAACTGCCCTAATGGTGATAACAAGGACAAACCGGAAAGGTTGAAGAAGTTCAAAGGAGGAAACCGGAGAAACTGTTTTGTTGCAGTTGATGAAGGTGTCACTGATGAGGAATCAGAAGATGAAGAAAATGAAGATATTGTGTTTGTTGCAGTCAAGGAAGATGTGTCAGACAAGAAGGCTCTTGTCTCCCACTTTGATAATCCCAATGAGTGGATTATTTGTTACTACTTATCAAGTTGCCATTAAGTTTATGTCAAGGTTATACTATATACTCTAGTCAGTTATTATTACCGAGATATTCAGTCGGTATGAACAGTCTAGTCGGTTACTGAAGAAAGCAGTTACAGAACGCAGTATACACCGAGTTGTATACCGAGTATCTTTTCATGTTTACCAAGCAGCAAAGATGACACACCGAGTTGACTTACACCGAGTGAAATGTGTTACCAGATTCATTGAACCTAGACATACATATGAAAACGTGTTATCACATTGGAAATTGCACTTAATGATTGTGTATGATTTCGAGGTCATTTAACCAATGAAACTATTTGCATGGTTATTCATTCAATAAATCGTGTTTGTAAGATCGAAGCAATGAATTGGATCACCGTCTTAAGAGATCTATATATACAACATGATTTATGAGTTAAAGGTGTGTGTGCATAAGTGTAAGAAGACTGTTACAGAGACACAGAGGTCACCGAGAAGGTTTTCAGTGAACAGTCATAGAACAAAGTAAACAAAAGGGTTTACCAAGTTTCTATATGGGTTACTAAGGTATGCTATAAGCAAGGTAACTTATTCTGAGCACATAGAATCTGCTATAACATTTCAGATGTAAAGTTGCAAATATTTGTAATGATTTTATTGTAATATTTTGAAGCTTGTAAGAGATACCTTTAACAGGGTAAAAAACTCTAATCAAGTCTATAAATTGTAAAGCCTCTAACCAGGTGCAGCATTTAGATTAAGTGTTGTATAAATATTTTAGCAAGGTAGATCTAACAGATCTTGATACTCCTAACAGGGTAAACTATCAAAAATAGCTAAACATGTAGCTCTAACCGAGCATCTTTATTATTGCTGTAGTGAAGTTGTGGGTGCCATCCCCACCACAGTTTTTCTCTCTAACCAAGAGTTTCTGCGTAACCAAAATATATGTGTTATGGAGTGAATTATGTATGACATTTATCTATTTGTTTTAGCTTTATATTATGTTACTACACTATTCAGTTTATGCATAACAGTTAAGTTATTATTGAAGAAATGTTTTTGAAGTACCGATTCACCCCTCCCCTCTTAGTACATTAGCTTTCCATATTGGGCCTAACAATTGGTATCAGAGCTCATATCTTGGAAAAGGGTTTAACTGCCTAAAGAGAAAGATCTTATCAATGGAAGGCTATAAACAATCTCGAAGGATTGTGTATCTACAAGAAGAGTTGGATCATGCTAATCAAGTGATTGCAGACATGCAAAGACAAGTGCAAAAATCTTTGAAAGTGAGAAGAAGATTATCTGATGATTTGCAGGACTCTCAAGAGTTAGTGGAACAAATTGAGACATCATCTGAGAACAGTATATTTGAAGAGACTGAAGAAATGATTAGAATATTGAAAGAAAAGAACAAAGCACCGGCTGATCAACTGAAAGCAATGAAAAGAGAACATGAACATTCCAACACACAGATGACTGAAAATCTTAATGCATTAAGGACAACCGAGGATAAAGCAAGAGATCTACAAAGAGAGAAACATCAACTTGAAGTCTTAGTATCTAATAAGAATGATGAAATCACAAGGTTGATTGGAATTCAACAAAACCTATCAAATCAACTAGGTTATGTACATCATGAAGCAATTCTGAAGAATGATGAGAACCAAACATTGAGACTTGAAGTATCAAGGTTGACCGATGAACTTGAAACAGACAAGAAATCCAAAGAAACACTAAAGAAGAGTTATGAAGCATCAAAGATGTTGGATGAGCAACTGAATACAAGAAGACCCAACAAAGATGCAGGACTCGGTTACAAAGGAAAAGACTCTACCAAGAAAGGAATTCACACTAACGAGAGAGGAGAATCATCAAAGCAAGCTGGAATCAGGAATAACATCAAAAGAAAGAAGCCTATTTGCAACTACTGTGGAAATCAAGGTCACACTGCCAACATGTGCCAAATCAGAAAAGGTAAGCAATCGAATGTCACTAAGTCCAAAGATTATTGTTACAATTGCAATAAATATGGTCATACATCTAACCAATGTAGGACAAAGTCTATTAACAATTATCAAAAGGAAAAATTCAAAGGGTTTTGTAAAAACTGCAATAGATATGGACATAGTACTGGGAAGTGTTGGTTTAAGCAAAAGAACTATATATGGTATGCACACCAAGCAAATACTAGAGGTTACCAAACTCACACAGATCCTTACCGATAATATTCTGCAGTACCATGGGATTACAATACAAGGATATGGTGTGAATGTTGTGGAAGATATGGACATATTAGTGCTAACTATTTTATAAGGTTTGGGATGAACAACCGAAGATCATGGAGAAATCCTGGTATGGCATGTTTTCATTGTCACAAAGCTGGACACTTGGCTAGAGATTGCAGAGATCAACCTAGAAAAGACATTGAAGAAATAAAAGAAAAATTGAAGATGATTTGGATAAAGAAGGAAGTTGTGTCAAATGAAGAAAGCACCTTACCTACCGAGTTAGGTGCTCCTATTCCAAATTAATCGATAAAGGTATGAAGGGACTACATTCTCTAAAGGTTAAAATCTTAACAGTTCCTATTATATTATGTACTTAATTCAAAATCTGCATAGTTGAGATGTAATAGTAAGTTTGAAATTCTATTAAAGTCTTTTGAAGCACTTTACAGGAAACCTATCAAGTCGGTGAATACAGGAAGCCTATCAAGTCGATAAATGAAGGAAGCTTGGTTACTCGGTTAAAGCAAAAAAAAAGAAAGAAAATTAAGTGGAACCGAGTGCATTTAATGTTTTTGACCTAACCTGCACAGAGCCTGATAAGGCATATTGTGTACTTAAAGGCATTTACGCGGTCATTTTCACTTACCAAGTTTTCGAGAAAGCATAACAAAGTGATTCAAAGGCGATCAAACCTCCTACAAAGCAAATTCAAGGTATTTACATCAAATCTCAGCACATTGTTAAGCTAGTTTACTGAGCGTATCTAGTTGTCATTATCTGCTAAGTATAAAGCATCTATCATTTGAAATCCTAAAACCCTAAGGACTCTTTGTTAGCTTTTATCTGAAATCTTCAGTGGCACCCAAGATCCAAGATCCCATAGTTGTCAAGAATGTAGAGAAGCCCTCACTAAAATACTCTTTGACTCCCAAAGTCACTTCTGAGCCGGATGACAAAACCGCATTTTCACTTATCCCGGACAGAGTGTTACTAGTCGAAGATGTGAGATTCTTCACCAAATGTCGTGTTGAAGAACTCGGTCATGTTGAAATTAAAGACACTTATGATGAGTTGTGCACATATGGTAAATTGGATAGCAAGTACGAGCACATCAAGATCAAGGGATTAACTGAAGCCCTAACCTATCCCCGTGTGTTCAAACCCCAGTGGGTCAAGTTTGTTTTGAGCAGAGTTCATGATGATTTCATGTGGTTAGAAGAACAACCATTTAAGATTACCAAGGAAATCATTCATGTGATCACCGGTTATCCTATCTATGATCATGCACGAGCACAGAAGATGATATCACAGAAGGAACTGATCAGTTTAATCAGAGTAGAATCAGATTATAGAGGACTAAAAATGAACAATGTCACTGATGTAGAATTAAAGTTTTCCATTAGAGTAATTGGTTACTGTTTCTTCCAATCGGCAAGGGAAAACAGTGTACTCTATGTAGCATTAGACCTGGCTTACAAAATTGTGAAAAAGGGAATGAAAATTGAACATTGTGAGGTATTACTGAAGAACCTATTTGAAAATCTGAACACCATCAGGAAGCCGAAGAAGAACAACTCGGCTAATACTCTAAAGTTTGGATCATTACTGGTATGCATGTTTTTCTACTTTGAAAAATTATTTCCAATGATCGATAAAGTTGTTTGGGAACTACACCGACCGATCACCCATCAGATTAATGACTTCATCAAGAAGTTAGGAGATAATTTCAATGATATCATGGATGATTACTTCAGTAAATTCCAAGAGAAAATGCATAACAGGTACCGAATTCTACCCAAGCTAGTGGAGAAATATAAAGATGACATATGTTTTGAAGTAGACACCGATTACTATTATGTGAATGGTGTGGAGCCAAGGACTCAATCTTTGCCACCTATGGGTTATGAGATTGATTTTGAGATCACACAACAACAAATTGATGCATTTCTTACATTATCGAGGCATGTTACCGAGCTAAGGTATGGTACCTGTGAGGAAGTGAAGGAAAAGGTAAAAATGAGTATTGTAGTACCCAAAGCTACAAGAAAGGCAACAAAGATGATTAAGGCATTGTCAGAGAAATTTGGAGAAGACTCTTCCTCTACACCTGTCAAAGGCACTCTTGCCATCACTGAAGAGGAATCAGAAGCTCAAGAGGTAGCTATAACACTAAGCACCGAATTGCCTAAGGGTAAAGTGTTAAAAAGAAAGAAACATGACACTTCAAAGGCCCTACCGACTCCTCCAACAAAAAGACCTAACACTAGAGCATTTGCAGCCTCACCGAGTAAGAAGACAAAGAGTGTTATTGTTCCCAAGGTAACAAAGACATACAAGAAGTCTACTCAGAGACTCATTTTGGCAAAAGAGTCTAGTGATACAGAATCAAAGGATACAAGCAAATTCCAGATTGTCAAGAGCAAGAAGGAAAATATTCATAGTGCTGAAAATTTTTGTGCTAATCTGAAAGAATATGGAGGATTTGGTTCATTTAGATATGTGAAGTATGAAACCAGGAACAATGATGAGAAGAGACAAATTGAAGAAGCTGTCATTTGCACACTTCTAAAATTCCAAGTGGTCCCATTGGAAGTATCTAACTCTCTTCCAAAAGAATTGTATGAGCATATTGACAACAGGTGGAAATATGCAATGGATAAAGATATGCAAATGAGAGAAAGAAGTTTGGTACATCTCTTTCCAGACATGTCGGTAGCTAAAATCAAAGAACATCTGACAAACTACCACAAATGTTTCCAAATCAAACAAAGAGCTTTAAAATTGATGAATGGACTCTACCTAGATGTAGAAAATGAAACAAAAGAAAAATGGCAGGAAATCTTTAGAATAAAGGATGTCGGTGAGCAAGCAGAAATTGAAAGAGTAGATGTCACCGAGCAAGATCCTGATGTTACCGAGCAAGACCCTGCAGACACCATTCAAATAGATGAAGATATCATGGATACAGAGGCACTGGAATAGGAAATGATAGAAGGCAATGCTTATGCAAAACTTGTATCTAGTGAATTTGTTTTAGAACAAGTTCAGCCTTATCCCCCGGTCAATCAACCTGTCTCTATCGAAACTCCTCAGGATACAGCGCAAAGCACCGAAGGTCACAAGTCTACAGCAGGAGAAGATACTACTCTAGAACAGCCCTCACAAGCACCTTCGAGCACTAAAAATGTTGCAGCTGAGACACCCAGTACCGAGACACCAAAAGACACCACAGAGGCTATAGGAACTGACCAAAGTGTTGCCTCTACCGAGCAACCTACCAAGGGTCAGCAAGCCTCCCAAGCTATTGTCTTGGTCCAACTAGCCAAAGGTAAAGAAAAGAAAGTGAAAAAGCATAGTTTCAAAGTTGATTTGTCTAAACCAATAGTGTTTCCCAATGTGGATATATCAAAATTAAAGAGGTAAGCACTCATTGATTTTGGTGAACTATGCAAAGAAAAGGCCAAACAAGAAAAGCAAATGGCCATACAAAAGAAGAATAAAGTACTTCAGAAGGTGAAGACACTACTATCAGATATGCTACCTACAGCTACAGTATCAACCGATGCAGCCATCCATATTCAACTGGATGAACTCCTTAATCAAATAGAAACATCCGAAGTTGATGCATCTGAGTATTTGAGCAAGCTGAAAGACAAAGAGCTCACTGCCAAAATGATAGAAGAGGTACAAAAAGCTATAGCTATTGGCAAAGTCAAACTTGTCAAATTTATTGTTGAGTTGACTCCTCAACTCAAGCAGATTCATTATTTATTTCAGAAACTTAGCACATTTTTTTTATTCATTAAAGACATTAAGAATAAAATAGAGACAATTGAGAAAGAGATCACCAATCTCTCAAGCAAGTTGACCACAGAGCCAAATTCAATTCAGAATTTTTATACAAGGTTACAACAGCTCATGGCTCAACAATTGGACTTAAGAAATGAAGAACACAAGATCCAAATGGACATAATGACACTTCAGACATTATTCCTTCCTCGTCTTTCATCAGTCCAAGAACAGATCAATCGAGCCACATCCTTATCTACTACTCAAGAGGGAAGCACTCTTGATGGCTTAATATCACTATTGGCTGATATTCAAGTGCAAAATTCTTTAATAGACAGTGTAAAGGATGCACTCTCTGTCGCTCCCACCAACGCCCAGAACAAGTACAAATCCATTTTTGACCAGTTCCCACCCCCGAATGGAAATTAAGTTTTTGATGTTTGTCAAAAAAGGGGAGTAATACATACAGTCTCGGGGGAGTAATACAATATATTTGGGGAATGATACAGTTTTGATACAATATTGAGAGAATGATATAGTATTCAGAGTATAGTATACAGGGGGAGTATACCAAGCAGAATAAGCAGAGTATCCCAGAACAGTGAACCGAGCAGTATACAGAATAGTAAGAAAAGCACACAAGAACAGAACCAAGCATGCAAAATCAGAGTTATGTACAATATATTAACAAGGGGAGTATATCTGATATATTATTTTATTGACTATTGTATATACTATCAGTATAGTCATTTTGCAAAGTATATAGATTTTTGAGTTATAACTTTGAAAGTAGTTTTTGTCAAACATCTCAACTAATGTCAAAAGGGGAGATTGTTACTACTTATCAAGTTTCCATTAGTTTTATGTCAAATTTATACTATATACTCTAGTCGGTTACTATTACTTAGATATTCAGTCGGTATGAACAGTCTAGTCAGTTACTAAAGAAAGCAGTTACAGAACGCAGTATACACCGAGCTATCTACCGAGTATCTTTTCATGTTTATCGAGCAGCAAAGATGACACGCCGAGTTGACTTACACCAAGTGAAATGTGTTACCAGATTCATTGAACCTGGACATACATATGAAAACATGTTACAAGATCAAGGCACATCTAACCGTTATCACATTGGAAAATTGCACTTAATGATTGTGTATGATTTCGAGGTCATTTAACCAATGAAACTATTTGCATGGTTATTCATTCAATAAATTGTGTTTGTAAGATCAAAGCAATGAATTGGATCACCGTCTTAAGAGATCTATATATACAACATGAGTTATGAGTTAAAGGTGTGTGTGCA
The DNA here is from genome assembly GCF_030272615.1 of Cryptomeria japonica. Lineage (NCBI taxonomy): Eukaryota > Viridiplantae > Streptophyta > Pinopsida > Cupressales > Cupressaceae > Cryptomeria > Cryptomeria japonica. The sequence continues at coordinate 176,462,881 of NC_081408.1, read as the reverse complement.
TAACTGTAAGAAGACTGTTACAGAGACACAGAAGTCACCGAGAAGGTTTTCAGTGAACAATCACATAACAGAGTAAACAGAAGGGTTTACCAAGTTTCTATATGGGTTACTGAGGTATGCTACAAGCAAGGTATCTTATTCTGAGCACATAGAATCTGCTATAACATTTCAGATGTAAAGTTACAGATATTTGTAATAATTTTATTGTAATATTTTGAAGCTTGTAAGAGATACCTTTAATAGGGTAAAAGACTCTAATCAAGTCTATAAATTGTAAATCCTCTAACCAGGTGTAGCATTTAGATTAAGTGTTGTATAAATCCTTTAGCAAGGTAGATCTAACAGATCTTGATACTCCTAATAGGGTAAGCTATCAGAAATAGCTAAACATGTAGCTCTAACCGAGCATCTTTATTATTGTAGTAGTGAAGTTGTGGGTGCCATCCCCACCGCAATTTTTCTCTCTAACCAAGAGTTTCTGCGTAACCAAAATATATGTGTTATGAAGTGAATTATGTATGACTGTTATCTATTTGTTTTAGCTTTATATTACATTACTGCACTATTCGGTTTATGCATAAGAGTTAAGTTATTATTGAAGAAATGTTTTGAAGTACTGATTCACCCCTCCCCTCTCAGTACATTAGCTTTCCATATTGGGCCTAACATTATTGACAGTGTCTTCTCTCATCATATGATTGGTGACCAGAGTAAGTTTTTATTTTTGGAAGAGTATGATGGTGGTGTTTTCTGTTTTGGTAATGATGCACCTTGTATGGTCAAAGGCAGAGGGTCTATCTCTCTGAATGGAAAGAGCAGTGCTGACAATGTGTATTGGGTGGAAGGTCTTAGACACAACCTTTTGAGTGTTGCCTAGCTAAATGACAGTGGAATCACTCTGGAATTTGAAAATGGAGTGTGCAAAATCAAAGGAAAGAATGGTGAACTGATGGCCACCAGTAAGCAGACCAAAGGTAACCTATTTCAGTTGAATGCAAATATCAGTACATGTCTTATGGCTAAGTTTGATGATAGCTGGATATGGCATAGGAGACTCTGCCATGTAAACTTTGATAACATTGTGAAGGCCAGTAAGACCAAGGCAGTTAGAGGTTTACCTGTGCTGAGCAAACCAGAAAATCCTTTGTGCAGAGAGTGTCAACTGGGGAAAATGTCTTCCTCAACCTTCAAAGGTAAATCTTTCACTGCAGACGATTTACTTGATCTTGTGCATACTAATTTGTGTGGTCCTATGAAAACTAGGAGTGTGCAAGGAGATAGGTATTTTATGATTCTTACAGATGATTTCTCAAGAATGATGTGGGTCACATTCTTGAAGGACAAGTTTGAAGCCTTTGGAAAGTTCAAAGCTTTCAGAGCACTGGTAGAAAAGGAAAGTGGTAGAAGAATCAAATGCCTTAGAACTGATCAATGAGGGGAATTCACTTCCAGTGAATTCAACAAATATTGTGAAGAGAATGGCATCAAGAGGCAACTGTCTAACCCCTAGAATCCACAGCAGAATGGCTTAGCAAAGAGGAACAACCGGACTGTGGTTAAAGCGGTTAGAACTATGTTGATCCAAGGAAAAGTTGCTCACACCTTTTGGAGAGAAGCGGTGAGCACTGCAGTCTACACAATGAACCGGGTACTCATCAAGAAAGGAAAGGATAAGACTCCTTATGAGTACTGGACTGGTAAGATACCAGTGTTAAGCTACTTCAGAGTGTTTGGTAGTAAATGTTATATCAAGAGGAGTGAACATTAGAGCAAGTTTGATGCTAAATGTCATGAGGGAATATTCCTAGGGTATTCCACTAAGAGCAAAGCTCTCAAATGTTTCAACAATAGGACTCAAATAATTGTTGAAAGAATCAATGTTAGGGTTGATGAAAACTCTGATAAATCAAAGGAAATCGGCAGAGAGCATGTAGGAGATGAATCAGTAGTGGAACCGGTTGCAAATCAGCCCAGTACCAGTAATTGTGTTCCTATATCGGTAGATGCTGATGTTGATGAAGATGAGGATGATGAAGAAAAGAAAGAGGAAGCTGTTAAGAACATACCTAGGTATGTCAAACTCAATCATGATCCAAAGCAAATCATAGGAGACAAGGATGCAGGAATCCTTACAAGAAGAAAGGTCAGAGAAAACTCATTTATGATCTCTGAATTTGAGCCTAAATCATTCAAAGAGGCACATAAAGATGAAGATTGGATCAAGGCAATGGAAGAAGAACTTGATCAGATAGAAAAGAATTTTACATGGTCCTTGGTACCCAGACCAGAGCATAAAATTATCATTGGTACCAAATGGGTTTTCAGAAATAAGCTGAATGAAGATGGGACAGTGATAAGAAACAAAGCCAGACTGGTGTGTAAGGGGTATGCTCAAGAAGAAGGAGAAGACTATGGAGAAACCCTTGCTCTAGTATCCAGATTGGAAGGACTTCGTATGCTTCTTGCATATGCAGCTTTTAAAGGATTCAAGGTATACCAAATGGATGTAAAATCTGCATTCCTAAATGGAATACTTGAAGAGGAGAGGTATATAGAGCAACTAGATGGGTTTGCCCTATCAGAAGACAGTGACATGGTGTGTAGGCTACTTAAAGCCTTGTATGGACTAAAGCAGGCACCTAGAGCATGGCATGAACGCTTGCACTCCCATCTTGTGAAGATTGGATTTGAAAGAACAAGTAAAGATAGCAATATCTACTTGAAATCAAAAGGAGATCAGATTCTGATCTGTGAAGTATTTGTTGATGACATTATCTTTGGAGGAGATGACAAGATGAGTCATGATTTTGCAGATGAGATGAAAAAGTAGTTTGAGATGTCACTTATAGGGGAGATTAAGTTCTTCATTAGACTATAGATTCAACAAATCAAAGATGGAATCTTTATCACTCAGTCCAAGTATGTCAAAGAAGTGTTGAAGACTTTTGGCATGGAAGACAACAAATTGATTGGTACACCAATGGTGACTGGTTGTAAATTATCAAAAGAGGATGACTCAGTGGTGGTAAATGAGAAGGAATACCGATCAATGATTGGTAAGTTACATTATGTAGTGCATACCAAACCAGACATTGCACATGCAGTGGCCATTACCACTTGGTTCCAGAAAAGCCCAAGAGAATCACACCTGATAGCAGTCAAGTGGATTCTTAGATATCTGAAGGGAACTATAGAGTATGGATTGTGGTATCCATACAGCAATGACTTCAGTCTCAAAGTATATACTGATGTTGATTGGGCTGGTAATGTTGATGATTGAAAGAGCACAACCGGTGGTGCATTCTTTCTCGGCGGTAGACTAGTCTCATGGATGAGTAAAAAGAAGAGTTGTATCTCTCAGTCTACAGCAGAAGCGGAGTATGTTGCAGCTTTTATGAACTGTACCCAAACTATTTGGATGAAGCATGTATTGAATGGCCTCAAAGTTCTTGTATCTGAACCGGTAAGTATATTTTGTGACAACACAAGTGCAATTAACATCTCCAAGAATCCAGTTTTGCATGCTAGAACCAAGCACTTTGAGCTCAAGTATCATTTCTTGAGGGAGAAGGTTCAGAACAAAGAGGTTGTATTGGAACATGTTTCCAGTAAGGAGCAGTTAGCAGATATATTCACCAAGCCTCTACCAAAGGCTTCATTTACCTATTTGAGAGGTGAATTAGGGGTGTTGCCCCTTCAACAGGTGAACTAAAAGTATGTGCTCCACATCAGTCAGGTATTGCAGTGTCCAATCTTTTTCAGGATTGATGTGTTGAAGGATGCTACTCCTCAGGGGGAGCAGCATAGTGGAACAGGAAAGCTTGTGCCTCCACTTTGGCATTGTTGTCAAAGGGGGAGCAGATGTGAAGTGGAGAAGATATCTGCAACAATAGGGAGAAGATGTGATGTTGAGTGATATCTTTGTATATTGCCATCAATGCCAAAGGGGGAGATTGTTGGCATCTATGCAAGAGTATGATGACATGATGATATTGTATGTTGTCATTGATGTCAATATGCTAAGAAGTGAACCGGTATATTGAAGCTAAGCAACTAGCAAAGAGAACTGGTATGGTGGTGTAAACGAGTATATGTGCAATAGGTGAAGCAATATGTTTGTCCAAGTGAACCAGTATGTTGAAATGTGAACCGGTACATGGAATGTGGTAGGACTACCAGTTGGTAGTCCTAGCTTCGGGGTTTCCGGTTGAAGTGTTCCAAGCCTGTGTGATTCAACCGATGACATCGTGTGATGAGTTAGCATTGTAATGAAGATCAGATCATGTTGCCACATCAGCCTTGTGCGCGTGAAGGATTTTACATGAAGGAGATTGATCCTATCTACCTCGGGAATGTGTGAAGTCCCTATAAACGGTGGAGAACGCGTGATGGGTTATCGCCTCCATGAAGCGGTGAAGAATGAATGATGGAGAATGTCTTGAGATCTTTTCAAGACCGTTGTATTCAAATGCAAAGTGTTCAATGGTCAGGATTGAACCGATCAATTGCTCAACCTAAATGTTTAGGGTTTAGGGTTTATGTTGCCGACCTATCTATTTCCTATAAGATTGATGTTGTGTTTCATGTTGAGATTGTTGGCAAATATTGTGTGTGTATCTAAGTGTAGGGATACGTGATTCTTGCCAGACCAGATAAGAGGTTTGATACCTGCATAGTGTGTGTGCAGAAGGAAGGAACTAAAGTGGATCTGCATTGGCATTGAGTGCTATTACTAGATCATTGTAATACTTGTTGATCTTTAACTACTTCAATAGTTGGAAAATCCCTTAACCGGGTAGATTTAACTAGCTTGTTGTAAATCATTTAACAGGGTGACTCAAAGCCATTGAGTTCATGAAATCCTCTAACAAGGTAACCTCTAACAGGGTTTAACCCTTAACTAGGTATTCTAGCCATCCCTTAACCGGGTGATCCCTAACAGGATCGGTTCCTAATAGAGCCTGTTGTAACAATCTTTAACCAGACTAGGCTCCTAACAAAGTGGACTTCTAAAGAGTTCAAAAACAGCTTGTGGCTATTCATCCCCACCATGGTTTTTCCTAGTTGGGTTTCCATGTGAAAAATATGTGTGTCATGTGTGATGTCCTTTTCATGTGATGCTTTGTTGTTTTTTGTCAAGCGGTGAATCATGTTGATCTAGCTAGTTATTATATCTTTGATGATAGATTATTTGTTTTTGCATAAGGACAAAGTGGAAATGAGGTAGTAGGTTGTATGAAAAGTTAAGAAGATTGATCGGTTCATGTCTTTCACAAGTTGCACTATGTTTAACCGGTAGTAGTATGGTTTGGACCGGTGTTAGGGATTGCCAGTAGTTTACAGTACAATCAAACCATTTCAGGAAAAAAATTTGTGCGTGTACTGATTCATCCCCCCCCCCCTCTCAGTACCGGTTTGGTACTCACTATTCATCATTGAGTTATCAAATTCCAAATTGGAGATTTGACCTAAGGCTAACCCTTATCAACAACCCCATTTCTTTCTTCTTGTGTACAACTATAGGTACTCATTGGAGCCAAGAAGATCAAAACATCATTAAGACTTAGAGACAGAGCATCCAACCAAATTTCAGCAAAAAATGCCTAAATCAAGGTGCTTTGGGGTGTCATGGTCCTGACTAGGGTGTTTTGGAGCACCATAGTCCTCCCAAAATAGGTTCCAATTTGACAGGTGTCACCTAGATTGCATAAGAATTCAAATTTTTACACTAAGGTGTTGGGAACCCTAGTTTGAGCATCCTGGTCCTCTCAATTTAGCCCAGATTTCAATTATAGGTGCACAACAGAATTCCCTTCTTAGATCTATGTTTTTAAATCTCAATTATATTATCTTTTAGAGTATCTCAATACTTGTTTATTCACGTGTCTTTGTTTATTCATTTCAGTTCTACATTCTCTTATCCTTGTCATATTCCCTTTCATAGCAGTAAAGGAATCAAAACCCTAAAAGTATTCCTTGACTCTCTTTCATAAGATTTTGTCAAAGAGAATCGCTCCTTTTTGTGCTTTCATATTCCAATGTATGAATGAAATAAAAGTTAGGTCCTAATACTACCCGATTTCATTTCCATCCATTACATTTTGGTGAAGTCATCCTTCTTACATTGCATATTCTAATTTGCATGTTCATTTCATTTTAAAATAAGAAAAATACAAAAATATTTTTTTATGTATGTGTCTGTTTCAATTTATATGTGCTTTTACATTAGATCATAATTGCATATGGAGTTGTTATCTTCTTTTGCTAGTTCAATTTAGTTAATCTTTCCATTCATAGTTATGATTTACCCTCTCTTAAGGATCCTTCTACTCATGAGTTCAATTTGGTGCAAGAAAATATTATTGAAACTTCTTTTAAAACTCTCTCTTCTAAGGATGAAGTTTTAATGAATGATGTTGATCATTCTCCTAAAATGCTCCTCTCCCATAAGGATATCCTAGAGGAAGAGGATGATATCATAAACACCTTCCTTAATGTTACTTTACCTTTTATAAATGGTACCTCTCCTAGAGAAGAGGTGTTGATGGACATTGATTTACCCTCTCCCCAATTCGGTCCTACCAATGAGAGCACATTGGTGCAAGAAGAGGTTATGAGCACTTCTTTCAAACATCTTCCTCCTAAGGATGAATCTTTGAATAATGATGTTTATCCTAAAATGTACCTCCCCCATGAGGATCATTTGATGCAAGAGGATGATATTTTCACTATCTAATACCATACCCTCTTTTCATTTCAATGAAATTCCCACTAGAGATGAAGCATTAATGAGTTATGTTTGTCCTTTTCCCAAATTTTTCCCTACCCATAAAGACAAGACGATGAAATCATTAGAAATTTCCTTGATGCTCTCCCTTCTAAAGATGTATCCTTGAAGAATCAAGAGCTTAATCAAGTCAATACAATTCATGCTAGTTATGAGAATCTTAACCCAAGAAACCTCCTAACATCTTAAGAGTTTAAAGATACATACGTGAAAGGAGTACTATGGAAAGACAACTAGAACATAAATATGGTTCTAAAATACATCAAACATTTAATGTGTGTCAAAAAGAAAGATACCCTTGTTCTTCTCACTTCCCTTCCTTCCCCCTCTCATCTTAAGAAACTTGTTGATAAGGAACCTAATCTTTTTGAGAAACTCCATGATATCTTAGCTAAGATCTCCCTTTGGGATTTGATTCAAACTTCACCTTCATACCATAATTTTATTCAAGAAGCCTTGCATAAGGTAGTTCCTCATCCTTTGTCATGTCCCCTTTTCAAAAATAAAACTTACTATTTATAGTAGGCCAATTTATCCAAAATTAGTAAGTCAAGTCCTGCGAACAATTTAGGAAATAATGTTCTAAATGGAAAAAAAAATCAAATCAGATTTTAATGTCAAATTGTTAAATATAATTTTAAATTAATTGGAGCCAAAATTGGCAAGGGGGTTTGGAGAATCTCAAAATTAGCAATTATTAGTCTTCTTGAGTTTAAATGAAGAAGTTAGATAAAATGGAAATTTATATTCAAGTGGTGGAAGTGGAGATGCATTTTTAGAAAGGAGATTACAAATTTTGAAATGTAGGATTGATGTAGCCAGTTAAAACATAATCAATATAACACCAAATAATCAGAAAATAAACACAAGTATGGATCAAATGTTATTCATTATTCTTCTTTGAAAACTCTAACCATTCTCCCCGTACAATGAAAAAGTCCCTATTTTAAACAATCACCAAAAATTTCTTTTTTGGGCAAATATTTACAAAATCCAAAAAATTGTCATTTATGGAAATTTTCAAATATATCCCAAAAATCATGAAATCTTTTAGAAATCTAAAAAAAATTCCTATGAATAAATTGCCAACTTTATAACCCCATAAAGATTACGAGTTCAAAATTAACTAAAAAAAACAACTTTCTAAAAAATCGAAAAAGAAAGTGAAAGCCAATTTTGAGGCCTTAGATGAAGGAATCCGGCCCTAAAAATTTGAATTTTTGGAGGCCCTATCAAACTAGATTCAATGGAAATCCAATAAACTCCTCAAGATACACCTCCACATAAAATTTCAGCCCAAATGGACAACCAAGTCAAAAGTTATGACCCCACAAAGTCCCTACATCAAGGATTCCCTCTTCTTTCACATCGGGATTTTGGTGCCCAAAAATGATTTTTGAATATTGTGCCTTTTATAGTGATTTTGACTTGTTTTGGATTCATTCTATCTTAAGATTTTAACAGAGTTTTTCTTCTTCAAAGGCTAAGAAACCATTGAAGGAGTAATCTTCTAGACAGATAAACTAGGGGGATAGAGGCTTGTAGGGCGTGTGTTTACAAGTCTCCAGTGGAAATCATATCCAGGGGTTGCAATTGTGCTTGAAAGAGACTTTTTGTGTGTTGTTTTTATAGGAGTTGTAATAAATAGTGTGTTGTAGTTCCTTAGTTTAATTTCAGATTTGAATTGTTGGTAATAATAGCATATATTGTTGATCTTGCATGTATTAGACATTTATTTCATGCATCTTTCTATCATGGGAAGTGTGAGTAGTTTGGAGAGTATTTTGGAATTTATAGTGAATTTGTGAAGCTTTGAGCTCCATTTCTGGAGTCTATTTTGTAATGCTTCATGGAATAATTGTAGACTATCACAAACATATATTTGTATGTTGTTGTAATGCCAATATTTCTATAGAATCTTCTTCCTATATTTTATAAGGGTTTTAAGTGTTTATAAGTTCATTAGTGCCAATTTTTGGCATACTCGATTTCACCGTTTGGTTACAAATCATAAATCTGAGTTGGGTTATTGGAATTTTGTAAATCTGATTTAAAATTGTAGCGAAGGTTATTAGAATGGTATTAGAGCCATGATCTTGAATGTGTGAGGGTTTAACAACATTTATGCAGTTGAGTGAAAGGGAAAAGAGATACTTATAGAGGGAGAAACAATAAAAGGTTAACAAGAAACCCTCTCTCAAGAGAAAGTGAAGGGTATAACCAACAAAAGAAGGAGATGGCTGATGTTGAGGAGATGCACAAGAAAATCCTTGAAGAGTTACAAAAGAGCCAAAATCAAACCACTAATAGTCTTTCTAAAACAAGAGAAGTGATAAGGTTACTGACAGAAAAACTTCAAAATCCAGTATCTACTAAGGAAAGAGGGAGTTCTTCAAAAGTTCAGCAAAGTACCTCTCCTCTTAGAAATGAAAAACCAATATTCATACCTAAAGGTAACTCAACTACAACCAACCCACCACCCAATACAATGGAAGAGTTAGCAAGAGAGTTAGTTGCAATCAAAGTATCTTATGACAGTCAAAATGAAGGATTTAATAATGCAGTGCCCTACAATAACTATGTTACTCAAATGCAAGGAACGGTGAATCTGAGGAGATATAGAGTTCAACAAGATCACCATGGAGGATAACTTAAGAGAAAAATAAATAAATTTCCAGCTCCAACTTTTGATGGCTCATACAAGATTTCAATCAGGGCTTGGTTACAAAAGTTGTAGACTTATTTCACACTTTGTCCCATGAAGGAGTTGGATGCTATATAATATGCAACCTTACACTTGGAAGGAACTGGCTATGATTGGTGGTACCATGGTATGTCTACTCAAGGGCACAGTAAAGCAGCTACTTTTGATCATTGAGGTCAAAGATTATTGCATACGTTTGAGATTAACGATGAAGAGTATGTCAAAAAAATGGATGGGTTGAATCAAACGGGTTCCATTAATGAGTATGTAGAAAATTTCCAAAAGATTAAAATGATGGTGCCAAATGTGTCAGAAAAGAGAATTGTGTCTCTCTTCCTAGAAGGTCTTGAAGAGCCCGTTAAAGGTTTGGTTAAGGATTTTTCACCATCTACTCTCTAGGAAGAAATAAAAAGATTCTTGCAACTTGAGGTATCCATGCCCAATAAAATAATGGTGCAGCAACCTAAACCATCCAATACTTGGCAACAAAGTGGAATCTTTCAAAATAAGGTTCCTTATTTCCCTCCACCAAGAGTACTCCAAAGGAAAATATCCCAAATACAGTCCCTAAGAAGATGGATGAGGTAACAAGAACTGAGCTTCATTGGAAGGGGCTTTGCTTCACTTGCAAAGAGTCGTGGGTTCAGGGCCATAGATATTTGGGCAGGGCATAGGTGTATTATATTAAAAAAATTCCAAAATCAGAGTCAGATGAGAATGAAAACTTTCAAGATACCTATGAGGAAGTAGGGGAAGAGGAAGACAAAGAAATAAGTAAAGGAGTCACTATAGCAGCCTTATCTGGAGCCCTTAGATGACATCCATTCAGAGTCAGAGGAGTTATAGACGGCCAAAGCACAACTATTCTTATTAATATGGTGCAACCCATAATTTTATAGATGGGGGTTATGTGATTAAAAGAAGGTTGAAGACAAAAGAGTTCCTAGGTTTCAATGTCACCATTGCATATGGTTTCACTATGCCATGCACCTGAATTATCTAGCAACTCAAAATAACTTTAGGTGACGATGAGTTATTTGATGATTTTTATGTTGTAGGCATTGGAGACATTGGCCTTGTATTAGGTGTGCAATGGCTACATTCTATTGGAGGTTATTACACCAACCATCAAACCATGGAGTTTAAGTTTTAGTTCAATGGCAAAGATATTTTGCTTAAGGGTCTATTGAATGGGGCACCAAGAGAGGTTTCAGTAAAAAGGATGGAGATAATTTTTCGAAGCTGTAAGTAGCATGGGCAACAAAAAATTTAGCTCACACCTTGAGCTCTTCAAGAAAGCAAGGTAAACACCATTTTGAGATTCACTCCATTCTTGATAATCTGTTCTAGATAAGCATAGTGTTGTTTCCAATGATTTACCTACAGGTTTACCTCTCAATAGGGGATTTGAGCATTTAATTGAACTAGAACTGGGTGCCAAACCTATTATCATAACACCATACCATCACCCTAAGAGTTACAAGGAGTAGATAAAGGAGGATATCAAAGAACTTCTTGACATGGGTAAGTGAAGATTTCCCCCAAAGTTCATCATTATTTTCATGTCTAAAGATTTGTGTGGCCAAGGCTGCGGGGCAAGAATTGCAAGAATATTGAAGCCTTTCGATTATGCTAGGAAATTTTATGATCCATACAATAAATTAAAAGTATTGATGCATAAAGTGTATGAAGGACATCCGCCTACCCTGGAGGATTTTTGGGCCAATCTCCAGGATAGCTTTGAGGCAAAGGAGAAATACTATCATCACCTCACTGTTCCTCAAATAAGGGATTTTGGTATTGAGACCAACCTACCCAAACAACTACATGATGATGGTATTTTGTTGGATCCTATGTATAAAGAAATAGGAATAGATAAAAGGTCGTTCCACCAAATTAGATGGTCATAGCAAGAAGTGGTAGATATTGATACCATCTCTTGGTCGATAATAGATAGAACTAAGAAATTTTTAAGTCTCAAAATTAAAATCGATGCCTCCAAAGGGAAAAAAAATAATATCTCAATGCAAAATAATCAATCAAGAATACACAAGGAATATACAAGGAGGACACAGATAGAGTCAAGGAAGAATACATCTACAGACCCAGAGGAATAAACTAAAATTGTTTTCACCACAGAAGAACTGAGGCAGAAGTTGAATGAGAAAATGAAATAAGTCAAATACTTGGCAAAATAGGTGAGTTTGAGGATTACTGCTAGCCTAGGGGCCACACCACAAGTAGAAATTCATCCTACCAGGCTCGCTATAGAAGGTTTTGTAGCTACGGTAGAGCAGCCTGCTCTAGAGGCTCAACCCTCTAGTGTTCCTACCACCACTACTACCACGGCTACCACCACTCCTACTACCACTACAACTACTTCAGCAACAATAACTCCCACCACCACATCAACTACATCCATTGCACCGACTATAACAATAATGCCTCCACCTTTGGTTACAACAATGGTCACACAGATGTCTGCGCCTACAATGAATCCCACAATGAATTTAATAATTATTCATAATGTGGAGTCAAACTCAGATCCAGAGGAAATGAAGCCATAGCACCAAATAAGGTATAGCCCAAAAAAAGGAAAAGAATGACTCCCTCTAGTGTAGAGAAACAAAGGGGGCCCACCATACAAAAGGTTTCAAAACTTATGCAGGTAACCCCCATGGACACATATGATCAAGGTCTGCAGCAGCAACAACAAGGTGAAAAGGGGGAAACGGGACTAGCACGGGATGAAGAGCATGATGAAATACTTGTTCTCACTCCATGAGATGTGAAAAACTTGTTAAAAGACATTGCAGGTGGAGAAACAAAGCAAGAAGGTCAAGAGCCAACCAAATATTTTAACGAGAAAGTCACTGGTAGGCTCTTTGAAATATTTCCTTTTCTACACCTAATCATAGATTAACATCTCATAAAAATCATAATAAATCACTAATATATAATCCAAATCATAAGTGTATCGTCACTAACATAAATATGTCCATCTCAAATAAAGTTTAATAGTAATCATGTCTTGAACATATAAGCATCATAAAATAGTCCATCAACATAGATTGCATGAATGTATCCATACATATGCACACCATACTTAATACTTTTTTAGAATGTTTGCATCTTGGTATCTTCTTACCATCCATAGAGGTCAAAGTATTTTCATGATGATAGATTATGTTCTTGAAGCTTTTGTCACTAACATTTTATATGGAAATGTGAAGAAATTCAAGTATATGCCAATTGATAATTCTAGGGAGATCATCATCTTCCTACAAAAATAAGTTTTTGTTTATCTTTTTGGTACCCAGAGTGCCATGGAATTATTGTTTTTGTTATGATCACTCAACTATTAAATTTTGGATCATATGAATCATCCCAAGTGGCTAAAAAAGATTTCTCTCGGGTTGAGGTAATTTTAGGGTTTTTTTATGCATCTTCATGATATGTATCTCAACAATCAAGAGATGAATGGAAGAATTGTTTCAAAAAGTTGTACTAATTGTGGTATAGTATCTATTGGCAGTTATAACAGTACTAATAGAAGAAGAAATAAGACCCATTGTAGACACATAAAATTAATTAAATTAATATTTAATTAATTATCCTACATCGCATAATTAATTAATTTAATCATGTTAGCCCTTCATTATCCCCAAATTTATTAAAATAATATGTAATTAGTTACCCCCCTTCCATCCATTTGATTAATTTATTAATTAATTATATTCATCTCATTTATTCTAAAGTTTGATTTATTTCAATAAATCAAACTCAACTTTAGCCAAATATTTCAATCCTCCTCCTAATCACAATTAATTAAATTAATTTATAATTAATTAAGTTAATTTGGTGATTCCTACAAACCCAACTTTTAACCCTCTTCATTAAGCTAATTAATCTAAGCTAAATCCCTATTAACATTTATCCTATTTTTAAATGTTACACACCTACCCAAGTCCACATGTGACTTCCCTCATAAATGAATTGCCTGCACAAGCCATTTCACCTATCCACCTCACCTTTCACCAAGGAGTGCTCACACATGTGTGAGAATTCCCTTCCCCATAGAGCCACCCTACACCTTTCCCTTTTAGTCTGCATGTCACAACTCCCCTTCTAATAGCCCTTACACTTTTCTAAAAGTGTTTCCACTTGTTAGCCTCATGGTCTTCCCAAGATTTTATCACACATGTGTCAGAAAATCTTACCCTCTTCTCCATGACAAGTGTTCTTCCTGAGATTTTCTCACACATGTGTGAGCACACCTTACCCTCTTCCCCATGCCAAGTGTTCTTCCCAAGGATTGACACTTGGTCCACATCTCAAAAGCCTATGTGACTTGTCCATTTCATCTCCTCTCCTTCAATCTCAACCCTTCATTTAACTTCCAATCTTGACCATCAATTTCTAATCTCCAAATTCTATAAATTGGAGCCTCCATTCATCTCAAATCATCAACTTTTCATCACATCCTTATGCTAGCCTTTAGTCATAAATCCATCCCATTAGCAAGTTTATGTTCTCATTGTGAAAACATAATCATCTCCATAGCACACTCATCATGTTCACATCGTCACCCACCCATCCTTATTTTGTTATGCAAATGTGAGCAATCCACATTTCACCTTCCATCCAATCGCCCACTCTTCATTCGGCAATCTTGGAGCAACGAGATCGTGGAGATGAGGAGGAAAAGGAAGATCAAGTTGCATGGGGAGCATCATGAGAGAAGTAATGACCTCTTATATTTGTTCATTTCTCATTTTCCTGTATGTTAACAACGATTCTTGATGCATTAATAAATGGAATGAATGCATAGTGATTTATGTTTAATACTAACATCTCCATTTTACTAGCGACATTTTGGCACGCCCAATTTTGTTCTTATGAACTCATTCCTTTCTATTTTTTTTATGAACTCTCTTTTTTCCTAATTGTTTCCTTTCAATTAGTTCTACTAAAAGCCTAAATACAAAAATGGAGCAACAATGTTAATTCTTGTTTTGCATTATCAAGGATCAAACTGTGAACCTCTTTTATAACAATGCAATTAATTGTTGCTTGAAAAGAAAAGAAAGGAACTTTGCATTAATCTACCATGCACTCCACCTCTAGGATCATACTTTCTAAAAGTCATGATAAAGTTGCTGTAGTTTGATTCTTCTCTACTCCATCACCATCATATGTGTTTTGGATGTAAGTTGTGAATGCATTGTCTTTTAACTCAAATAGTTTCCTTAAAATGTGACCTTTTAACAGACACTGTGAATGCACTATATTTAATTCCAAATTACATCATTAGCATCATTCATATTCACAATTAGATGAATGTTCGAAGAAAGTTTACAATGAATTCTGTCTTTTGGTTAAATTCCCAATTACTTTATTAGTATTTGTGTTAATAGTTAGAGTGGTGTTTGAAGAGAGTGTACAGTGCTAAGATTAGTAATGGCATCTCTACATTGTTGTGGAGCAAGTTAATGTTTTTGCGATATCCCAGAGTATTTGTCATTTCGCCCAGCCTGTGTGTTTGACCATGGCTTGTATAACGATTAACATGACTCTGTTTGTGCTGCCACATTATGCTTACAAGTCTACCAATGCATTTCTACTAGGGAATGGAACAAAAATCCATATTTGTTATGCTTTGATGGATCCCCATAGACTGTTCCAAAGCTCCTGTTTTGCCATAAGTAGGGAGGAGGCTAGCAAAGATTGTGAAATCGGGCTTTACCCCTACCCTAAGTAGGGAGGAGGCTAGCAAAGATTGTGAAATCAGGCTTTACCCCTACCCATTGCATTTGCTTGAAAAAAATTGAAGTCTTTTGACCAACTTCATTTTGTGCATATCCTACAATGCACTGCATTTGCTTGACTCTTACCAATTGCATTTGCTTGAAAGTTTCTAAAGCCTATTCACTGAATCCATTTTGTGAATATCGTGCAATCATTGCTTGCCATGAGATGACATTGTTCTACTATGAAAGCTCTCATAACAGCACAGATAGAAAGGACACTGGAAAAAATCATCGTAATTGCAATCTGTGAGATGACACCTCTTTGAGGCATGTTGTAAAATGATTTGGTTGTTGTTTTTATGCTTCAATAGATGTTCATACCCTGTCCAACGCTCCTATTACAGCGTGAGTAGGGAGGACGATAGCAAAGGTTGAAAAAAAATGGGCTTTACGCCTACAAATTGCATTTCCTTGAAATATTCTCGCATTTATCTCTACACCTGCTACTGAAATTCGCTCAAAAGTTTCTAAAGTCTGAAATGAGTGTGCTCTAATTGATTGGTTTAAAAAGCATTTTTTTTTTGTTGCTCGGGTTGAACATAAAACTGCAAACTACAAATTTCACAACTAGCTTATGGGAAACATTAATGTTGTCATATGGGTGTTTAGTATAAATAAGAGTAATAAAAGATGAATGATAGGGTGTTGATACTTTTGTAATGATGAGCTTAGATAAATCTGACATGGTCTGAATGCATGCAAAACTCTCATGACTTAAAACTTCATTACTGACTTTAACAAAGTATTTAAAGGTGGGAGGAGTAGTGTGGCATCATGCTTCCCATTCAAAATCTCTTATTTCAAACATTATTTTAGTGACTCTGAAAGGGCATGATCTTGATTTCCATTCTTACTTAAAATTGAGCACGATGAACAGGGTGATAAACTTATAAGGCACTAAGAGGGGGTGAATCAATGCAAGGAAAAACTTAATTAATCTGATAACACCTTACACCAATCTCGAAATCAATATGCATGCAAGAAATATAACCACATAAGCAAACATCCAACAAAGCATGCAAACCATAACAGTATGATTTTCATGTGGAAACCCAAATGGGAAAAACCATGGTGGGAATTAGTACCCACAAAGGTCAACTATCTGCAGTATAGAGATCTGACCGGTTAAGGTCTTACAACACCCTGTTAGGGATACACTTGGTTAAGAGTGTTTTAGCCCAGTTAAGAGCTATACAATAAGGCTTGTTAGGACCTAGCCCTATTAGGAGCTACCTAGCTAGAGGATTTACAAAACACAAGCTAATGTGTCACCTCGTTAGAGGATTTAACCTTTGCACCTGTTAGGATCCTACCACACCCTGTTAGGAGTGACCTTGTGAGAGGATTTTCTTGTTGCAATTGTTAGGAAGACAACAAGTTCAATTGATTTTCTGTTAGCACCTATGTGCCTGATTAGATCCGCTACCACCAACTAAACATCAAACCCTAACTCCTTCTTCCATTGCATGATCAAATTCTCACTCTTGATCCATGAAACCATTCAACTTTCATCTCCTAAAAAAACTTTGTTCAGTCGTCTAAGAACCTTCGAGCAATTTCCTAGGTTCATTGAACCTAGACGCCTCTTACATTTTCCTGCTCATTACACTTTACTTATGTCGGCCAAACATAACATAATAACTACCGACAACCGATCAAAGTAACTCTTCTTTACCGCTTCTCTGTTCTTCCTGCCTATGACTATTCTTCCAATCATAACTTGCTCAATACTCTAAATCTGCTGATGTGGTTTCAATCAAAGACTCGTACCAATGTCATAAACATATATTCCAAACCACAACATCTAACTTTTCTCCAATCTTTTGTATCGGTTGCTTGATCATCGCACTATTCTTGTTTACCGGTTGACAACAACTTAGCAGTTTTGTTGTCTGATAGATTCCACTACCGGTTGGTCTAGATGACGTAGATGACTAACAAAACATGGTTACCATCAATGAAAACACAAGTAAAGTCATCAATCAACCTATTACATCAATATAATCAACATCAAGCCAACACAAGGGACGGTGGAACGGGGACAAAATCCATCGAGATTGTTTGGATTTGATTGTGACATTTTGGAATACATATTTGGTTGTAATATTGAGTTTTCATTGTGTACAAGAACAATTAAAGCTTCAATAATGACATCGAGTTTATATTCTATGGAAAAATTCTCTTACAACCATTATCAAGTTGAGAAGTAGATATAAAGAGATTTTGGTGCATTTGATTGTGCATTGTGCAATTTGTTGATTTTGAGCTCATAAGGCCCATACCATTGATTTTGATATGTCGAGCTAGGAGAAGTTGCGCAAGAATGGATCGCATAATCTTTGTATGTTTTATTTGCCTTTGTAAATCATTTTGTTAAGTCATTCCTTTTTATTATTGCTTACGATCATCTAATATGGTGTAGCTACAAGACATCAAGAAGGGTTTTCTAACAAATAGTTTGCAAGTGTTGAAGGCGTCCATATTTGCAATGTTTCTTTAAAATATTTTTTAATGGTACAAATTGATAACACCTAGGATAGACAATTTTACTTTGTGCAACAAATGGTTTAAAATGAACAATCGCATTTTGCAATCTTGCTTAAAATGAACACTCACATTATCATTTTTTTTACAATTTGGTTCTAAAAATAACATGCATTTTGCAATGATGAATTAAAAATAACAAGTGCTTGTTTTGATTGTCACAACTATGCATTTCTATGTGTAATCTCAAAGTATCGTGGAGGTATCTTCTTATGTTTTTGGGGTGCAAGAGAAACCATGATATTTCCTTAGCAGGCTTGCCTCTTGAGAAGCCCTTAAGGCCGAGTGTGAGCAAACGACCCAAGTGGTACTCTTTCAATCTGCTATATAAATATTCATGAGGGTGACGAAATTCATTCTCACCTAGTTTCGATGTGTTATATCGACAGATGTCTCCCCCAATGTCCATGTGACACATAAAAACCCTTGTTTTGAGGGTTGGGAGGCCTCTCAATTAAGCGAACCACCGCACGTATAGCCACCAGTATTACCCTGAAAGCTAACTAAAAACTATTTTAAAAGACAAAAAATCTCATTTGCTTCTTGGTGCAGGAGGTCGAACCTCTAAAGCCGCCCCACATCATATTATTCAAAGTAGACATATATGTCCCCCGGTTCATAAGATCTTGGGATCTTCAAAGTATGTGATTCTGGTATGCTCAAGAAGTGAGTGTCATGGTGGGGGATTCAGTGCTACCAAATCTCTATCCATCTACTTTTTTTAAGTATATGGAGAAATTCGAGTAGGGAATCAACAAGCAGAATCCTCTTTCCGACCTAAGTTATATGTCTTCAAGTGTTTACAATTGATGAAACCAGTTATGTTCAAATTTGGGCTAATCTTGGGCCCCCTTTATCTCATGCTTGTTGAAATGTCAACATTGACCAATGTGTTTTATCATCTAATATCTCTTGCCAAGAGAAGAATTTCCAAAGTTGACCGCAACATACACCTTTGTTATCACAAATTTTCCAATGTTATATCTCCCAAAATCCCTCAAGCATATCAAAAAGTCCATTTACCACAAATTCAAGAAGAAGAAACCTTGCCAAAAGAGACTGTAGAGAAGACAATCTTTATGTACAAAAATCATGAGCTTCTATTAGAACATTGAACATTCCTACATGATTATCATGACTTTATCCATGTTTTTTTCAATTTTTTTGAACTAGAGCCTCTTAGAATAATAGCATGTAACTAAATATTAGGCTTGTCTCAATCCATCAGCGGTAATTGTCATATCCCACTGTCTCATCTATCTCATCAATCGATCACCTATCTGTAACCCATTACTCATCATATTCTACTCTCAACTCATTTTCGAACCATCTTCTTCCAAATCCAATATTTCATGCCCCATGTGGACTTAGTGCAACCATCCTAAATTGACCTTGTAATATCAATCTATCAAATCACATCCAATCATCATTATCCATAAAGCAAGATTGAAACTTTGTAAAAGTTAATCTAGATCTTTTCATCCTTTGAAAATCCCTAGTTAGCATAGTGCTTGATAAATTATCTCTCAATTATTATTCCTAATTAGCTTTAATCATTTGGGGCTGATTGAAACCCTTATCCATGTCCAACCTTACTTAGGAACATAAGTTTTTCCCAATAGAAAAGACCCAATCAAATCCAATCTTAATCAAAGGATCTTGTTTCAACCTAGCTAGGTTTTTACCTTGCTTTATAGCCAAATCATTGATCCCTTCACCTTATCTAATCTTGCTTGGAAACTTTATTTGTCCCAAGTGAGAGAAGATTTTAATCCAACCTAATCCAATCTAATTCTAATAAAAGGACCAAGGCTCAATCTAATCAAACCCTAAGGTTCATTTTTTTTCAATCAAAGCACTAAGTCCTAACCCCACATCTCGTATCTATCCATCTAGCATTCTTATCTCTAACCATCCTTCCACTCTCGCCATTTGGAAATTACACTTTTATGGTCTTGGCGTGCACTCAAAAGAAAAAAATGGCTAGCCAAAGAGATACACTACTTAATCCCAATTCATATTTCAAACATGAATTTCAAGAGGAAGAAGTCCTCGTGGACCAACCTAAACATTCACCTCATTTGCAAAATTTCATGCATGACCCATTTAATCAAGAAATAATAAAAAAGCTAATCCAAACCAATCCTAGCACCTTCCTAAAAGATCTCATTACATTTGGGGCAATAATGTCGACTGATTTTGATAGGACCATCCTTGATACACCCATGCTATGGGACTTTGTTGATAAGCATGTTCTTAACACCCTCATAATTCCACAATCAAGAAATTTGATGCCTCCATGCACTACTACTCCTACCAGCCCACCACCCACGACATCCATACCTTTGAGCAATATAATCCAATATATTGAAACACAAGCATTCCACCCATTAGCGTTGCACCTATTTCATGACCTCCAACCAGTTTGCAAGCAACCACATCTTCATACCAATACATTGGTGGTAGCATTCCACTAGTGTCTTCTCATATTCCATTCATCCCTAATTCCAACAGTGGTTCTTGCCACATTCGATACCAAAACATTGACACATTCCCAGCACCAGACCTAACAAAAGAGCTTCAATACATGAGAAATACGATCAAAACCATGAAAGAAAAGACTTGTAAGAAGACATGTAGCTTCAAATAAATCTATCCTTGCCACTTTGATCTATCACTCTCATTGACACCTTACCGACTAGGTTTTGAGATGCCCAAATTTGACAAGTATAAGGGTAAGGAAAATCCTAGAGATCATGCTAGGGAATTTCACGTAGCCTACCAGGAGATCTCATATAGTGATTTTTATCTCAGGTGACTTTTCCCAGAGAGTTTGAGTGGATCTACTCTTACTTGGATTACGAGATTATCCCATGGCTCTATTAAATCATTTCCTGACCTTCTCGAAATATTTGTGGCTCATTATGAGTACAATATCAATAATGGTGCATCCATGGTCAACCTATGTAATACTAAACAAAGGAATGGAGAGACCTTCACTAACTTTTTGCAAAGGTGGTGATATCTTATTAGAAATTTCCCTTGGGATTTTTCTGAATCCTATCAGGTGGAGTTGTTTCAATGCAACCTTGTACCATAAATGTCTCATCCTTTAAGTTTCCAATGTCTAGAGAGTTTCAAAGAGGTCACCAAAAAAGGCCTACTCTTAGAAACGGTTCTCCTTGAACAAGGGATCCTTAAATCATACCAAAAAGACTCTAAGGGATCTTCATCCTACGATAAACCTAAATTTTGGTCCAAGAATAAAAATGTCATCAATGATGATGTGACTAGTGTCAAACTTGTCCAAGTTGCTACCATACAATCCAATCCATCAAACAACAATAACTCATCCAATCAACAAAATCAAAAAAAGCCACACAACACCATATCTATTCCTGATCGACCATCCTAGCCTAACAATCAATCTTAGTAAGAGTACACCCTGCTTGTTGAGCCCATAAAGGTGGTCTTTACAAAGTTGGTCCAAGTTTATGTAGTAGTCTTTCCTATGACCCATCCCTTCAATGAAATAATACCAAAACCTCAATGGTATAAAACAAATGGATATTGTGAGTACCATCGAGTCCAAGGTCGTGCCACTAGAAAATGCATGAGGTTAAAGAATTAAATTCAGAACCTCATTGACAAGCGTGATATTGAAATTGTGGTAAAAAACAATAATGCTAGTGACAAGTTAAAAATGTACCAATATCCTTTCCCTAAACATGGCAAAGATAAAGGTTTGTCATCTCATATGGTTTCTTATGACTACATGAACAACATCATGAGATTTGATTCCCTCGTAGGTCACATCAAACCCTCTAAATACCATGTTAACACCATAACCATTCAAGGAATTGATTACACACCTACACCCCGTCGAGAAAGAATCAGTGTTCAGGGTGCACCTACCTCTTCATTGTCCAGCAACCCATTTCTAAGAAATATAGTCATTCAAGGAACCTCTCCTTCGAATTGATCCCCTTTGAACAATTGCAATGTAACCACCAAAAGACCAAGGGTAACTATCCAAGGTGCTTCGCCTCCATATTCTTCCTCAGCACCATCCACTTCCCACTACAGTATTCTTGATCACCTAAGTAAGATGCCTACTCAAATATCCATCTTGGATCTCCTCAAAACTTCACCCATTCATTAATAAGTCCTTGAGTAGGCATTATTTGTCTTGTGCATACTAGATAATATCAATGCCACACAGATTCAAGCCTTAACTAGTAACCTTGCAGTACAATATCACCTCATCTTTGCCTCCAAAGATTTTCCATCCAATGACCACTTGCACAACAAACCTCTCTATGTTGAGTCCATTATACAAAAACACAAAATCAAGAGGGTCCTTATAGATGGTGGATCCGCCTTGAACCTTTGTACATACAAGTTGATTAACTAGTTGAGATTCTCTAAAGAACTTGTTGATCCTACAAGAAAAATTACTATCAAGGCATATGATGACGCTGAAAGAGTTTTTGAAGGCACCATTAAGCTTCCACTTCAAGTTGGCCCAACCACAGTTGACACAACATTTCAATTATTGGACCTTGATCTCCCATGCAATATCCTTCTCGACCATCCATGGATCCATTCCGTTCAAGCCATCCCCTCCACATATCATCAATGATTAAAATTTCCCTCCAATGATCGAGAGGTCACCATCCTTGTATATTCTTAACCTTTCTAGTATTGTAAGCTGCTAGAGGGGAAACACATCCACCATTTCCCACTTAGTTCCTCTTCTTCCACATCATCCACCACTCCTCCCAGTGATCCTTCCACCTCAAATCCTACTCCACCGAAGCTCAAAGAAAATATAATTGACAAAGGTTTTGGAGAGTATAGTCTACAAAATGCACTCCATGTGGGGTACCTCCCTGCCTATCCTGAATCATATTGTAGACCAAAAGAAATTAAATTTCCAAATAAACCTACCATTCAATAAAAAAAGACAACTTTCCAGCAGTGTGGTCCTTTAGATGCAGAACACATGGAAACCATTGTAACCTCTTTTTTGTATAGGGAGGAAGATGATGATCCAGTAGTTTTTCCAAGAGAGAAGTATCATAAATCTTTTTATATGGCAGACAAGATGGGTTATAAAGGACATGGTCTAGGACCTAAAGAGCAAGTTAAAAGGAAGCCCATTGCACCTGTTTCATACAAACACAATAGAGGCTTGGGTTACTCTCCTATCCCTAAAGTTATTATCGTTGGTTCTCCAACTGCCCAACCTTTTGAGGTCAATGACATCAACAAAGAGGAGTTCTACAAAGTGCCTTATGAGTACCCTGATGATTTTTTCTTCAAAAATTATATCATGATTATCAACCCCTCCATCCCCGGCAGCCTCCCTCTTGTTTACCCTAAACTAATCAATTGGGACAAACAAGGAGCTCTAGCTATCTACATATGCACAGATGATAATGCCATATTAGCACTTTTAGATATACAAAACCTAGAATATCACACTAAGATTCATGGCATTCAGCTACATCCAAATGCGTACTTTGGTAGTCAAGTCAACTCCCTTAGTCATGAAAGTGAAAATAAAGAGAAAAATCATGAGTCCCTTGGTGAAAACCTCAATGAGGCACCTTTAGACCATAAAAAAAGTAAAAATAAAAGATGTATCCTCTAGTAAAAACCTACCAATGGTTCTAGAGGATGAGGGAATAGACTTACCGCTCATGGTACTTCCTCTTAATACATTATACATGTTGATAGAAGAAAACGAAGAATTCAACCTTGGAACTCCTAAAATTCCCAACACATTCATCAAGAAAACATTAAATGATCAAGAGCAACAAAACACCATAGCCTTCATTCAAAACACAAAGTAGAACTTTGTCTGGTCCTACGCAGACATGCCAGGCTTGGACCCAGAGCTAGTAGTCCATCACCTATTGTTCGTTTGGATGCAAAGCCTATTAAGAAAAAATTATGAAAGGTACATCCTCAAATCACTCTATTGGTCAAAGCAGAGTTGAAGAAAATGCTAGATGTGGGATTCATTCATCCTATTGATTATCCACAATGGATCTCAAACATTACTCCAATTGATTAGCTGGATGGAGGCATCTACATATGTAACGATTTCCAAGATCTCAATAACGCATGTCCAAAGGATGACTTTCCTCTACCAAATATTGACATGATAGTTGATCTCACAACAAGACATGAGATGCTCTCCTTAATGGATGAATTTTCAAGATATAACTAGATGAAGATCGTGGTCAAAAACCAACACAAGACTACATTCACTTCTCCATGAGGCACCTTTTGCTACCAAGTGATGTCTTTTGGGTTGAAGAATGTCAGTGCAACTTATCAGAGGGCCATGACAACAATCTGTCATGACTTCTTGCATGACATTATGGAGGACTATATGGATGATTTCCTTGCCAAATCCAAAATAAGAGAAGAAAACATTACAATATTGACACAAATATTTGAGTGCCTTGAAAATCACAAACTCAGATTAAACACTAAGAAATGTATATTTGGGGTAACTTCTGAAAAGCTCCTTGGTTTCATTGTGTCCAGATGAGGCATCGAAGTAGATCCTGCAAAGGTGAAGGCCATCATGGAAATGCCTCCTCCCAAGACTCTCAAGAAGTTGTATAGTCTACAAGGTAGACTTCAATCCATTCGGCAATTCATAGCCCAACTTGCTAACAAATGCCACCCCTTTTCTCATCTATGTCACAAATACAAAGTTTTAATGGGAATATTTATGCCAAAAAGTATTTGACATACTAAAATAATATCTCGCTTCACTTCATGTCCTCATGCCTCCTATTCTAGATACATTGCTCCTCGTGTACCTATCAAAAATAATAGTCACACTTGGGGCACTCTTGGCACAAGAAGACAATCAAAGGTAAAGAACATGTTGCCTACTACATAAGTCTTACCCTAGTGGGTTATGAGTTGAACTACACATCAAATAAATAAGCTTGCCTCGCCCTAGTCTTTAGTACACAGAAGCTTCATCGCTATATGCTCAATCAAAAATCCAAGCTCATTTGTAAAATAGACCCCTCTAAATACTTTTTCTCAAAGAAGCCTTAACAGGTAGAATGGCAAAATGGGTTATGATATTCAATGAATCTGAGATTGACTACGTAGATAGAAAAGCAATCAAAGGACAAGTCATTGCAAATCAACTAGTAGAAGCACCCATTGAATTAGGCCATCCTCTCATCATGGACTTCCCCGATGATGCCATAATGACAATTGTATAGACCACTCCCTAGAAGATATATTTTAATGGTTCCTAAACACAAGGAGGATTAGGTGCAGGCATCTTGTTTGTCATCTTGCATGGACATTGCATTCTAAAGTCTTATAAGTTAGCTAGTTATATCTTTGAGTATGAGGCCCTCATCATAGGACTTCGAATGGCCATCACATGGAATATCATAGACTTATGTGGCTATGCAGACTCTCAGTTAGTAATTTAGTAGGTGAATGATGAGTATCAAACAAAGGATGACTATTTACTCCCATATCTCCACATGGTCACAGACCTTAAACATCATTTAACTTCAATACATTTTGAGAATATTTCCCAAGCAACAAACAGAGTTGCAGATGCCATGGTTGTCATTGGATCCTTGTTACAAATGCCAGAGAACAATACCAGATATGAATTCCTAGTCAAACATATCTTGTTTCCCACATATGATATGCCATAATCTAAAATGGTCTATGAACTTTTTGACCCCAATTCCCCCTAGTATCAAGACACATACACCTACCTGAGTAACTAAACCATCCCACACCATCTCACTAAAACCTAGCAGCAAACATTCATACATTGATCCTCTCACTACACTATCCTTGGAGAAACCCTATTTTGAAGGCACTTTGATGGAACCCTCCTAAGGTATTTAGACAATGAAGTTGAACAAGCAATGTGAGAGGTACATGAAGGTATATGTGAAGCACACTCAAGTGGTCGTGCATTGGCTAAAAATCTCCTCTAAATGGGTTACTATTGGACTACTATGGAACAAGAGGCCAATCATTATGTCAAGAAATGCATGCCCTATTAGAAGCATGGAGACGAGATACATGCGCCATCTCAAGCATTATAGTTGGTCATCACACCTTGGCCCTTTTCACAATGAGGGCTTGATCTCATTGGAAAAATATAGCCCACTTCCCCTAATGTCCATAAATTCACCATCACCACAACTAAGTATTTCACTAAGTGGGTGGAAGTAATTCCACATATACCACTGGCAACCAAATAGAAAAGTTTATCTTGAACTACCTCATCTTTGATATGGCATTCCATAGGTCATTATCATAGACAATGGAAGACCTTTCAAAAATCAAGTTGTCAAAGAACTATGTCACAAATTTGGTATCCAACATCAATTCTCGACCTCGTACTACCCACAAGGAAATAGTCAAGCTGACACTTCAAATAAAATCCTTATCAAAATCCTCAAAAAAGATAGTCAATGAAGTTGGTTGTGATTGGCACTTACAGATTCACCCTGCCCTTTGGGCCTACCGCAGCAACATCCACACACCCATCGAAGCCACTCCATATTCACTCTTCTTTCATTCCAAAGTTGTCCTGCCACTTGAGATTGAGCTTCACTCGCTGAGGATATACCTATAGAACATTCTTCCTAATGAAGAATATAGAGTAGCATGACTTTAAGAGCTAGAGTTATTGGATGAACAATGCCTCAATGCTTTGAGTCACCTCAAGGTTTATTAGAACCACATTTGGCTTAGTTACAACAAGAAGGTCAAGACGCAAGAGTTTGAATTTGGTGATCTTGTCCTTAAGGAAAATCAGAGAAACCTCCAAGATTGAGAAAAGAAAGGCAATTTTGAGCCTAATTCGCATGGACCTTAAGTTATCACTGCTAAATATGGCTCTAAATATTATCAATTGGCCACACCAGAAGGAGAAACATGGGATGAAACAATGAATATCATCAATCTTAAGAGATTCTATGCCTAAATCTACAGGGAATCCCAACTTTCAAAAATCAAAAAGCATAAAAATACAAAAACAATTGAAAAATGCAAAAAAGTAAAAGAAAAAATCATTTCGTCCATCAGTGAAAACCACTATGGTGCTATGGGCAAGTACCTTGGTGAAAACCTATTTTCAAGTTTTAAGGTAAATAAATTGAATCCACCATCTATTTGGACACTTAGCACATTCTCCCCCAACCCTTCATTCCATTCATGCATATTCCATTTTATCCAGTCATCTCATCTTCCAGTGCAAATCCAATCCTACTCATTTGTGCAGGTATTCTTCACCCTAGTCACACACTTTTAGAACACGCACCACTTTCATCCTATCACAATCTCCTTCCACATGAGAGGACGAGATAATCCACTACTATGAATAAGGATATCCCCATCCAACTGAGCTTTCCCAAAGTACATTGAGCTTAGTCCCCATAAAACTAAGCTTACCACCCATCACACTAAGCTTCCCATCCATCTAAGCTTACCTAGACTTGTGCATAATCCAAACACCTATCAATAATGTGCTAACCAAATCCAAGTAGATATCCTCTTGACTAGCATCTCTCCAAGTCAACTTATCTATTGTCTCCCATCAATTTATCCTATTAATCAATGCCCATCAAGATGCATCCTTCTCATGCCTCATAGCCTATCCAAATCCATGTCCTACTCTTGACAAGAGGTGTTTGTTAGCTACCTAAGTCATTTTCTTGAATGATCTTTTTTCTTTGATTTCATTTTTTCTCCTAGGGCTATACATATTCATGGTTTACGCTTGTGTAATGGTGGGAAAATGGTGAATGATAGATCAAGAAGGAAACTACCCTTTCCCTCAAAGAGAGATGAGAGTTTCACTATTGATTACCATTCAAGCACTTTTCACCATATTAAATTAGGAAGAGGAGAGGATAATTAACTAGATTCAATCTCTCCACATGAAGATGGTAGATTGAATTATTAATGAATTGGGAATGCTAAGTTGATCCCCTCTTCCTTGTTTGAAATGGAAAGGAATTGATTGAATTATGTATTGCAAAAGTGACAAAGAACTGATTATAACTTGAGATCAGAATATGGGATGAAATTGTGCACCTAGATCTGGCAGTAATATGTCGAGATGAAGTCACCCTGTGAATTTGAGGAAAATTTGCCTAGACTATAGCGAGAATGTAAATTATCCTCCGAAAAATCTGCGAAACGAAAAGGGTTTTTTTGCCTCTACAAATGAAGCTCGAATCCAAAATTACAGTTGCGCACCTACAACCTACACATAGAAAAGAGAGGAAAATGGGTTGGGACTGGGGGTTTACCTTTAGGTCAAACCCCAATTTTAGAATTAACCAAGTAATGTAAGAAAGTACTTACAAGTAGATGTAAATGAAAGACTGAATTGTAAATCACCTCAAGGGAGGTTGTGATAGAAATGTTGATAGAAGTTCTTCTGTGGAATTGAATGTTGAAATCAATCTCATCTTCAATGGTTGAATCCTTGACTTGAATGCAACACCTAGCCTTGAAGGGAGAGTTGAGAGTGCTCAATGCTAGAAAAGAATGCTTGAATGCTCTTGAATTCTTGATCGCTTGTGAATTTCCCACTCATCCCACTTATGCAAATGAGAGGATGAATGCCCTCTTATATACATGTTAGTGGATCTGATTTTCATCACAAGCCAACATCGAGGGAGCTTCCCATCTGATACACAACCAACAATGCAACCCTAGGAACGGTCCTGCCCCAAAATAGGGGAAGGATAGGAGCATCACACCCCTGTCCTACCCCTTTCTCTAGGGAAGAGTGCAGATGGGGTGATGCAAAGGCCAAGGAAGAAGTTGTTTCCACAAGCTGAGCAATCTTTAGTCTCCAATCAAGTTAGAGGATTCAAACTCACATGCATGAGGACCCTAATGCAGTCAAAAATTTCTAGGGTCGCAATTTTATGACACTACATTTAGCCCCCACTTTAGCGAAAGTATAAGTGTACGTCAATATTGTCGGTAAAGTCTAAGGAAACAAGACTGAAAGACTTTTACAACGTCAAGGAGGCAAGATGAGCCAAGCCCCCAGTAGACTTGAGATCTTACGACTTTGATTGACAAAGAAAAAGGGAAGATCGAGAAGGGGAGAACCAAGGCTGCAAGTAGCAAAGTTCCCTTCACTATGAGTCATGAAAGCAAGGATACAAAATATTACCAAGAAAAACAAAGTTCACTAGGTAATTCTAAGTATCACAAGAAGGAAAGTATGAGCGGAGTGTATGCCCCCATGTTAAAGTGATCGCACACACCTTATCGAGAATGATTTCTTTAAGTTAGGATACACCCAAGAGAGAGAAGGAAGGATGGGAACACACTATCACAAGGATTTAGCCCCCAATCGAGGAATAAACCCAAGGATAATGAACACAAAACACAAGGTAGTGTCACTTTCCTTGGGGTTAGTATGTTGTATGATAACTCATGTATATCATGTATGTATATGCATATAATAATCTTCATTCCCTAAAGAAGGACACTACCTTAGAAGAAAGGGAAGAGAGGATGCTTTTGAGTCAACATGAAAGAGACTAGGAAAAGATCGCAATGCTTTGCATCATCCCCAAGTAGACATTAAGGGAACAATAGAAGAACAGGGATACACATAGAAGAATGGTCACAAAGAGAACGAAAGGAGAGAGAGAGAAATATTGTAGTGTTAATATTGCTAGTCTAGCATGACATCTGCCTCCCGATCTTCCTAATCACTATTTCAGGAAGGTGAGAAACATGCTAGAGGAGTGATATCGAGCACAACAAATGGAGCTATCACAAGATCCAAACAAGGACTATTCTCATGTTGTAAGTCACTTTGTTTGATTCTAGAAGCTAGGATTAGGGTTTGTGAAAACTCATCTGATAAATGTTTGTCCACATCAACATATACTCATACTCACTGTCAGAAGCATTAGGAGTTGTATTGCCATTATGAATAACATTTTCACCCATTTCTTCATCAAAGTTTAGAGAAAGAGAAGAAAGAACATGAATAGGAGTAAAACCATCACATGTTTTATGCAACTTATGCTTTGGAGATGTAGGTTGAACATCTTGCTTAGGAGAAAATGGAATCATGTCAACTGTCGGAGTCTGAGGAGATTGAATATTTTGAGGGATAGCTTCACAAGATCAAACATGACATCTTCATCAGTGTTCTCTTTCACAATGATTCCATCGAGTCTTAGTGGAAGGCTGAGGAGGAGGAGGAACACTTGAAAAAGTAGGAATGTTTCTCTCCTTGATAGTGGAAGGTTTAGGTTGAGGTCTTTTTGGTTGAACAATAGGAGAATCATGCCTCTTCTCTCGATAAGAGGAAGGAGGTGCAATTGTGTCATAGAAAGGAGGAATATTAGGTGTCGAAAGGACACCAGGTCCATCATGAGGAGGAGATATAGGTCTAACCTTAGGAAGAATATATTTTTTCTCCTTAAGAGAAGGTAAAGTCACATCCATAGGTCTAGGTGGATGACCTTCCTTAGGAAGGAGATTAGTTCTATCTGTGAGGGGAAGAACCTCATCTTGAAGAATAATAGGAATGTCAAGTGTTGGGGATCTAGGTTGACTTAAGGATAATACAATATTGTTCTTTCATTTTTTATAAGATTGAGCATCGCTCCTTGATGGAAGAGATTAAAATTGTTTAGGCCAAAAGAGATCAATAGGAACAGCAAGCTTCTTTTGGATGGATGAAATAAGCTATGGTTCACAGTTATGATTTCTCCATTGTTAGGAAATTTAAGACACTTTTGGATTGGAGAAGCAATAGCCTTCATGGAAGATAGCCAAGGATAGCCCAACTTCACAGAGAATTGCTCAGAAGATGGTATGATAACAAAGTCAACATACATGGATTTAGTATGAAATTCAGCATGAAGGGTGATAAAACCAATGGTAGGACAAGAGAAGCCATCAAATAACTTCACAACCACATTAGAAGCATCATATATTGGCTTATGCAATCATAGCATGAAAAGATACTCTTCAATGATAACATTGACCATGTAGGAGGGATCAATTAGGGCACCACGGCAAGGGATGTCCTTAACTATCGCCACTATGTATAAAGGGCCACCAGGTACTCTAATGGTCTCACTAGCGTCAAATGTAGTACAAGGATCTTTAGGTGTATCTTGTGTTTCTACCATATTAACCATGTTTGGAGCCATATAGGTGAATTCTTCATAAGAGAGAGAATTAGGCACAATCTCAATAACGTTAGAGATATGAGATGGGAAGGGATCAGTGAAAATATTAAGATTTTGATTAGGAGGAGCCACTAATTTATTCCCTTTATCATTCACACCTACCATAGGTATAGTATTATTATCAATCAAATCTTGAACCTTATTTTTCAATGCAAAACATTTCTCAGTATCATGACATGGTTGACGATGAAATTGGCAAAAAAAATTGTTATCAAAATAAGGGGATGCAAGTTTACAAGGATCAATTTGTTTTATAGGAGGAAGTTTGATAACATTTATGTGCAAAAACTAAGACATAATACTATTTAAAGATTCATTCAAAGGAGTAAACTGTTTTTCTCTTTGGAAAAATTTAGAAATAGAAGGCACGCCTGTTGTAGCATTCACATGGTTGTTGTTGATTGGATAGTTGAGTTTGATGAAGATTTTTGTTGGTTTCAACTTTGTAAATAGTTGTTGAACACACTCCCCCTTATCACTCAAAGCCATAGGAGTGGATTACTCCATTTGACTCACAGCCAGTTGATAATTGTGGAGTGTTGCACACAACTGCAAAAAGGAAGCAAACTCAGACAAAAGAAGCTTTTCCCTGATATCTTTTTGCAAATTAGAAATGAAAATTCTTTGAATATCATTATTAGATACATGAAAAGAAATTTGAGCACACAAATTCTTATATCTACCAATGAAATCAGTCACTTTCTCCTTAACACCTTGTTTACAATGGATTAAATCAATCAAAGTGATTTTAGGACCAATATTGTTTTGAAATTGTTGGATGAAAGCATATGCTAGTTGTTGAAAGGAGGTGATAGAATAAGAAGGAAGAGAGCAATACCATTGTAAAGCCTCATCTCTTAGTGTTCTTGTAAACAATTTTGCAAGCAATCATTGATCATAAACAAAATCAGTACACAAGATTTCAAATGTTTTGACATGCGTAAGAGGATCACCTTTTCCATTATAGAGTTCCAATTGAGGGATCTGATAACTCAATGATGAACAGTGAGTACCAAACCGGTACTGAGAGGGGGGGGTGAATCAGTACAGGCACAAAAACTTTTCCTAAACCGGTTTGACTGCAAACTGTGAACTACTGGCAATCACTAACATCGGTCCAAACCAGATTACTACCGATTAAATACAGTGTAACTATGAAAGACATGAACCGGTAAATATTCTTAGCTTACCATACAACCTACTCCCTCATTTCCACTTTGTCCTTGTGCATAAATAGATAATCTATCATCAAAGATACAATAATTTACTAGATCACCATGATTTACCACTATACAAGAATAACAAAACATCACATGAAAGAGGCATCACACATGACACACATATTTTTCATGTGGAAACCCAACTGGGAAAAACCATGGTGGGGATGAATACCCACAAACTATTTTTGAACTCTTTAGAAGTCTTCTCTGTTAGGAGCCAAGTTTGGTTAAAGACTGTTACAACAGGTTCTGTTAGGAACTGATCCTGTTAGGGATCACTCGGTTAAGGGATGGCTAGAATACCCAGTTAAGGGTTAAACCCTGTTAGAGGTTACCTTGTTAGAGGATTTTGTGAACTCAATGGCTTTGAGTCACCCTGTTAAAGGATTTACAGCAAGCTGGTTAAAGCTACCCTGTTAAGGGATTTTCCAACTATTGAAGTGATTATAGATCAACAGGTATCACAATGATCTGGTAATAGCACTCAATGCCATTGCAGATCCGCTTTACTTCCTTTCTTCTGCACACACACTATGCAAGTATCAATCCTCTCAACTGGTCTAGCAAGAATCATGTATCTCTATACTTAGATACACACACAACATTTGCCAATGACCTCAGCATGAAACACCACATCGACCTTATAGGAAACAGATAGGTTGATAGCATAAACCCTAAACCCTAAACACTTAGGTTGAGAGATTTAGTCAGTTCAATCTTGATCATTGAACACTCACATTTGAATACAATGGTCTTGATCAGATCTCAAGACATTATTCATCATTCGTTCTTCACCACTTCTTGGAGGCGATAACCCATCACACGTTCTCCACCATTTGCAGAGACTTCGCACATTCCCGAGGTAGATAGGATCAATCTTCTTCATGCAAGATCCTTCACATGCACAAGGCTGACATGGCGACATGATCTGACCTCCATTACAATGCTCACTTCAATTGGAAACCCTGAGACTAAGACTACCGACTAGTAGTCATGCCATATGAATCATTGAAACAAAACATTCCATATATCGGTTCTCATTCCGACATACCGGTTCTAGTTCACAACATCATACCGGTTCTCTTGTTCTCTTTTTGACATACCAGTTCACATGGACAAGCATACCGCTTCACTTTTTCACATATGTTGGTTCACAACATCATACCGGTTCTCTTTGTCAGTTGCTTAACTTCAATATATCGGTTCACTCAGCATATTGACATCAATGACAACATACAGTATTAACATGTCATCATACTCTATACATATGCCAATAGGATCTCCACATATTTAGGTGGCACACCTTTAACAATATCAAGAGAAAGTGGGCTCGCAACATCAAAGGTGGGCACACTAAACTTGCATTGACTTATGGAAGCAATTTGTTGTTGTAAGGAAGAAACGGTTTGGGCAAGATTGTTAATTGTCATTTTGGTAGAAGAGTTGATGTTAGACATAGGTGATTGAGAATATGGTGTGATGTTATTGAAAGAAGGCATGGATTGAGAATAAGGTGGTGGGACATTATGATAAGTAGGAATTGGTGATGATTGAATAGGAAAAGGGACACTTAAAAAAGGAATAAAGTTGTTGAAGGAATTGCCCCCTTGTGTCACACTGATTGGTTGAGGAATAATAAGAATACTTATGGAAGACATAGGTAACAATGGAGGATTAAATGAAGAAGAGGGATTTCCCCCATGACCACTTGTTGTAGGGATGATATTTTGAGTTCAATCAGTCATGATGTTGGATGTGAAAGTAGGAATACTAGTCATAGGAGTAGTCAAAGGAATAGAAGAATTGACTTGTGTTGAAGGTTGTGAGTAACCTAGGGTTTTGGCACAACTCTTGATAGGCATGATATTAGAATCAATAATATATGCAATGCCATGCAATATATCAATTACATTCTTATCACTTTGAAGCGTGTGCTTAAGGCCTTCAATTAATGGAAGAGCTTCACTATTAGGGTATTCTTGGGACATCTATTGTTGAAAGCTATCAAATTGATTGTCCAATGTGGAAAGTTGATCTAAAGAAACCCTAGTTAAAGCTTCTTATTCATCATGAGATCCATCAATGGGGTGAATAGGCACATGATTAGGATGGGAAGAATTAGCATGATCTTCATTAAAGAAGTCACCCAAATTAGGCTCCATCTCCTCGGTAATTAAACCTTGGGAAGCCTTAATTATAATACTTTGTCTAACGGGGATAGGATAGGTAGGACTAATAGTTGTAAAACTCAGGCACTAGAGGGAAAATTGAAATTTTAAATTTTGGAACAAAGCTTACAAAATTGATTAATGCAAAATTTAAAAAAATAATGATTACACAATTTGAACTTTTTTGGAAGAAGAGAATGACAAAATTTCCAAAAATGAAAGGAAAATGGAATTTTAAAATTAAGGCCAAGGGAATACCACTTAATTTTAAAATCAGGGAAAACTATAACTAACCTTTTAATTTTAAAAAAACTCTTGAAATTTGAAATGTTTAATTTTGAAGGTATTTCTGATTCTAGAGGGATCAAAAATCGATAAAATCAACCAATCTTCTTGATTTAGGCTATTAAATACAATCATAACTGTCTCCTAAAATTTCAGAAAAAAAGTCGAGGACCGTGGCGGGAACGCACATAGTCCGACCAACTTTTTTCAAAATTTTCAGGGAAGGATATTATGATGATTTTAAAGATAACCCCAAAAAATTGGTGAATTTTACAATCTCTACATGGGAGAAATGAAGGCACAAATGTGAAAATAGGACCCTATTAGGGTTTTGAAGAAAAAGAGGAATTGAATTGCAATTTTGAAAAGGATCAAACCTAATGGATAGGGACACCTTGGAAAATAATTATAAATCTGAATGTAAATGAAATTGATTTGAAATTCACACAAAATCCAATTAATTTTAAAAATTAGGGTTTGATGACCTAACCACTTAATTTTAAAATTTGAATTTTGGGGAAAAGGGGGGAAATTGAAAATTTGAATTGTAGAATCGAAGACAAATCTGAGAACAATAAGAAATCTGAAAATTAAATGGAAATCCAATTTTTGCACAGCTTCAAGATGATTTTGAAAATTAGGGTTTTAACAAATAACCTCTTAATTTTGTAAATTGTAATTGCAAATTGAACAAGGCAAAGAGGAAATTGAATTTGACAAATAAAGCAATTTTCAGATATAAGATAACCACAAACAATTTTTACAAATAACAAGTTCAATTTTAAATTGAAAAACTAGGGTTTTAAATTATTTAACCACTAAGTTTGCAGAAAGTTGAAACTTGTAAATGAAAAATATGCAATTTTGTTCCAAGGAAAGCATGCAAGATGTTGGGTTCACCAAAATGTAATGGTGGGAAAATGGTGAATGATAGATCAAGAAGGAAACTACCCTTTCCCTCACAGAGAGATGAGAGTTTCGCTATTAATTACCATTCAAGCACTTTTCACCATGTTACATTAGGAAGAAGAGAAGATAATTCACTAGATTCAATCTCTCCACATGAAGATGGTAAATTGAATTTTGAATGAACTTGGAATGTTAAGTTGATCCCCTCTTCCTTGTTTGAAATGGAAAGGAATTGATTAAATTATGTAGTGCAAAAGTGACAAAGAATTGATTATAACTTGAGATTGGAATATGGGATGAAGTTGTGCACCTATATCGAGTAGTAATATGTTAAGATGAAGTCGCCTTGCAAATTTAAGGAAAAGTTGTCCGGACCATGGCGGGAATATACATGATCCTCCAAAAAATTCATGAAACAATAAAGATTTTTCTGCCTCTGCAAATGAAGCCCAAATCCAAAAGTGCAGTCGTGCACCTAAAATCTACACATAGAAAAAAGAGGGAAATGGGTTGGGATTGGGGGTTTACTTTTAGGTCAAACCCCAGTTTTAGAATTAACCAAGTAATGAAAGAAAGTACATGCAAGTAGATGTAAATGAAAGACTGAATTGTAAATCACCTCAAGGGAGATTGTGATAGCAATGTTGATAGAAGTGCTTGTGTGGAATTTAATGTTGAAATCAATATCCTCTTCAATGATTGAATCCTTGACTTGAATACAACACCTAGCCTTGAAGGGAGACTTAAGAGTGATCAATGCTAGAAAAGAGTGCTTGAATGCTTGATTGCTTGTGAATTTCCCACTCATCACACTTATTCAAATGAGAGGATGAATGCCCCCTTAAATACATGTTAGTGCATCTGATTTTCATCATAGGCCGACATTGGGGGAGTTTCCCGCCCGATGCACAACCAACAATGCAACCCTAGGAAGGGTCCTGC
Source organism: Cryptomeria japonica (assembly GCF_030272615.1). Taxonomy (NCBI): domain Eukaryota; kingdom Viridiplantae; phylum Streptophyta; class Pinopsida; order Cupressales; family Cupressaceae; genus Cryptomeria; species Cryptomeria japonica. The sequence goes on along the minus strand of NC_081408.1, from coordinate 176,426,250 downwards.
CCCAAAATAAGGTAGGGACAGGGGCTCCATTCCCCTGTCTAGGTAGGAAAAGGGCACCATGCCCCTATCCAAGGGGGGATAGTGGTTCCACACCCTTGTCCTACCTCTTTCTCTAGGGCAGAGTGCGGATGGGGTGATATAGAGGCCAAGGAAGAGGTTGTTTCCGCAAGCTAAGCAATCTTCAATCTATTAGGATTCCCAAATATACTCAGAGGGGGGGGTGAATCAGTATCTTGTTGGTATAAAGATTTTCTTAACTTATTAAACAAAATGCATTTCAAAACAGTGTACCAATAAACTAGAATTAATGCACTAAGTAAGAATAATAAGCACAACATAGAAATCACACCATAACACAATATTTTTGGCGAGAAAACCAGTGTGGGAAAAACATCAGTGAGATTTGTGACTCACAATATTTGCTCACTAGCCAATAAGTGAATATTACTTACAGAATGTATGCCTGCACATGCAAAAAGGCCAACTGCCTAGAGCTCACTACTCAATTACAAAAGAAAGTCTCACTGACTTACAAAAATGGATTATAGAAATCTAATGTGATGTACTCCTACAAAAAGCATTTGCTATGCCAGGTTCAGTATTGGTTTAAGCGCTTGCAATAATCATAAACCTTACTCCAAACTTTGCCTTAATATTCGCACATAATATCCATCTATGTCGCATGCATATATCTCCTACAAACTGTTCTACAAGATCCCATACTTATATATGAGCCTTATTATAATATGCCTTGTTAGCTTACAAAAAGATATTACAATTAAATACATTAAGCAATAAACAAAATCATGTCGGCCAGGGTGTCGGTAATCATCGTTTGCCGCTGTCGGTAAGCTATCTCCTAGTGTAGAGTATGTCGGTGCCAGTGCCTGTCGGTGCCATATGATTGCAAGGTTGCCATCAATGATAATACCTTCAATCACCTACAATTTCTCATTGGAGTGTGCATTTTCCCACAATCTCCCCCTTTGGCATTGATGGCAACACTCATGAGAAAAAACCAAAATTGTATCCAAAAGGTGTTGTCCAAAAATCTTACCAAAACTGTGTGCTCCCCTTGAGAAGATGACGTCTTTTGTCAATCATTTTCTCATCCTACTACTCCCTTTTTCACATCCTCTACTACTCCCCCTTTGGCATCAATGAAAAAGGTTGTCAATTGAGTGTAGTTCTTGTCTGGATCCCTATAACCGATGGGTTACAATCTGATATAGATCCGCTAATGCAAAATTGAGGTTGTTAGTGAACCTCTCACTATCCTTTAGTGTTGCTTATGTCCTTTGGATGGTATCGGTGAGTATGTGCATTTTCTCTTCCAATGTCTTAAGTCCTAGAACAAGAGCCTCACAAATCTCTTTTCTCAAAGAGATGAGGATGTCGAGTTTTGGACCTAGTCTGCATTTGAGTTCCTTAGCTTTAAACTTTATTCTCTCCTTATCTTTTTCAAAGTTTTCAATTTTCTCTTCAAAGCCTGCAACTTCCTGCTCTAATACTGATATGGGGTCTGATGAACCTATTAGACTATCAGCAATATCATTTATTTTCTTTGTGCTCTATTGATCTCTTTATCTATATCCTCTGTCAAAATGTTAGTTTTACATGAATCCCTGTACAATTTCTTGAAGTCCATTATTGTCTTTCCTAGTGCCGGTAATAATGTATCAATAATTTCCTTACATCTGTTTATTGACTCTGCAAAGAATTTTTCTTTCTCTTTATTCATTTTCTCACTGAAAGTCTCCTCATTGATCTGATTAATTGTTAGTAGATTGTCGGTTATGTACTTAGACAATGTATCTAATTGGCTTAAAGAATCTTTATTTTTTATATTACACTTGGGTGCAATCATCTTCAAAATTGGAATGGTATCATCAATTGCCTTGTATGAAAGTGCGTTGCAATCGGTTATTTTCTTAATGGAATCCAGCAATACCTCTGTTACATTTATTGGTCTAAATTCTGTTAAGGAGGATCCAGATGACTGTTCGACTGCCTTAACAATTTGTAATCCATCGGTGTGAATAACCTCTTTTCTTGTAGTGACTTCTTGTAGGTCAGTTTGAGTCTGCATCTCTACTAGGAAGGGTTTGGGTTTCTCAGCTGATGTTGGTGGCACAGTCTCTATCTGAACCTTTTCCTCAACCTTTTTCTCTTTCGGTTTTTTAATGTGTACCTCTGTCTATTTCTTTGATCTTTTCACTATCGATTTCTCTGATTGTGTCTCAGTGTTTTCCACCGGTTTCTCTCTATTTACCTCTGAACTGTCTACTACTGGTATCTCAATAGATCTATCAGTGTTGTCAGTTGTCGGTTGCTCAGTAGGTTTTTCAGTGTGTACATCAGTGGCATCTGTCTTTCCAGTATCCAGGGGATCAGTTGATTGTCCAGTGTGTGTTTCAATCCCAATCTCAATATTTCTAACTGTGTCCTCAACATTTGTCTCAACTGCAATGTTTTCTATCAGTGGCTCAGTTGCCACATCTCTCTTCTCAGTTGTTTCCTTATCAACCACAATGTTGACTTCTTGTGTGTCAATATTCATTGTATACAACACATCTAAATCAGGATTGGTGTCTTCATGTGTTGTCTCCATACTCTCCACATTATCTGTTACCGGTGGTGTATCAATATTTACAACCAGTGGAGTATCAGAAGGAGGTGGGGGCAAGTTATCTATTACCTTTATGCTCAGAGGACCACCTACCTTGCCTTTACCTTTATCCTTGTCATTTTGATAGACTCTGAGAGTCTTTGGTTGTTTAAGCTCTTCTTGCTTTGCCTTCTCAACAAAGAAGATATCCCATTTGTCTGTTGTTTCTTTAGATATCTCATTTACTCTGCCAACCATTAATGCTACATGTTGGTGACCAGTAGAAAATACAGTCCTGTTAGCCTCACTTATTAGTTCATCAATTTCTTCTGTTGATCTTACTGGGTGAACTACAAGTAATTTCTCTATCTTCATCTTTTTGTCCAATTCAACAATTGCTACCCTTCTTACTTCTAACCTTCTGTACAAGTCACTAGGTAGATCATCTACAACTTCTATCAAAAATTTCTTGTAAATATCTAAGTGTAGAATAACACTGTTTTCTATACTTCCCTTTTCTCCATTGCTAAAAGTATTATACAACTTGTTGAGATTTGACAAGTTACCATCTTCAGTTATCTCACTCAAAAGGTTGTCTAAGGGAGGGACAACTTGTTTTTCCTTCTTCTTCCTTGGGGTTAGTTTCTTTGTCAGAAGCCTTACTGCCTATTGTTTTTGTCTTGGTCTCTTGGGTGCAAGAGAGGGTACCGGTGAGGGTTTTCTTTTTCTTTCTACCCTTTTAAACTCTATCGGTATTTCACTGTCAGAGGAGGTAGCAACCGGTGAAAGATGTGCTTCCAATTGTAATCCTTCCAAGTCACTCTCCTTAATACCATTTTTATTCAATATATCTTCCTTAATTACTTTTTTCTACCTTATTGCCTTTCTAATTATTTGTTCTGTTTTCTTTATTCTTTTATGTGATTGAACTTTGCTTTCAATAGTTTCTACATTTCCAAATACTTTTTCTGTTGGTTCTTTGGGGGCTTCAAGAAGGGCTTTAGCATAAGTTTCAATTATGTTCTCATCTGCCTCATAACCCATCTCTGTAACCCAAACTATTTCTGGAACTACTGCCTCCATCCAAATTTCATCTTTCTTAATAACATAACATATCTCCTTTTGATATTTATCAACTATGGATTGAGATAGTCTTTCTCTAGTTTTCATTCTAGCCTTTAATGCTTGAAAGTGTTCAATTATGTTCTTCTCTCTGTCATCTCCCATGTTATTAAGAATATCCAAAAGTTGTTTTCCTACTAGTATGTCAAATCCAAAATCCTTTCGACCATTACCAGGAACTTCCTTGGTGATATATAGCAATAGACATACAAGTAAGTTGCCAAATCTGAATATGCCTTTCTTATCACCTTTGATTTTCTTCAGATTGTCTATTAGCTCATCCTTTAACCATTCACATATGTCAATTTTTTCATTATTGTTTACCATGTCATAAGCACTTTTGATACATAAGCTAGAAACAGAGTTTAATCTATTGGCATGTCTAGCCTTGTATCCAAGAATCATGCTAATGAATCTTACATTGATATCCTTTACATTATTTACTCTCAAGGATCTCTTGTCATATGTTGCATGGGTTAGGGTTATTACAGTGTCATTTCGAACCTTTTTAGTCTTGTCAGTCCTACTGTCGATGGAAGGTAAGCTTGTCACTACCCTAACTACTTCTTTTAATATCTTATGAATGGAATCTAGCCAAAAGAACTCCCCATGTACTCTGCTTAATACAATCCTTATAACATGCTTGGGAAAATCAGGGATGCTAAGTATCTCTACAAAACCTAGGGTTTCAACTATCTTGTGTTCCGATTTTACATTACCATTAACATCACATATAACTATCCTATACATGTTCATAATCTCATCAGCAGCTAGTTCTTCAATATGACAATGTATGTAAATTCTAGGGTCCTCAACATATGCAACTCCTTTGGGTAGTTTAGAAAATGCTCCTAGGGTATCATCCTTCTTCGCAACTTTGGGAATGATTTTAAATACGGGCCTAGGGCATTTAATCACTTCAATTACTGTAGGGTTTGTCATGAATTCAGGTGCAGAGGAGGAAGCCATTGTATAAATACCTTAATCTGCCTTTAGGTATGAGTGCTTGAATTATTTGCTTCACTTCTCATTGTGGATGTCTTTGCTCAATTTTTTGCGATCTAAGGAAGTTTGAATGCTCAATGAATGAAAAAGAGCCAAAAACACTTGCTTTATAATGTCATTTCCTTCAACTACCACATTAAATGCCTGCTGGTTAAGTGAAACTTAACACATCTGCCAGTAAAGAAGTAATTCAACTTCTCACCATCAACCAAGGGTAAATTAGCATGTTTTTTCAATTTGTTGTCATAACCCCAAAAGGATTTCTTTTCAGTTAGATGAAGAATCTCCTGCCGGTGGAGTGATACTATGTTCTATCGGTGAAGGAATAGCTTCATTAACACTCTGATCTGACTTTCTAATCCATTGTTTTGAAAATTCTTGCTTTACTTCTTCAACCTTCTCTTTACCTTTCAAACTGGGTCCTATTAGGGTTTCAAGCAGATTTGAAGCAAATATGAACTAACAATTATATGCAGATTTAAATACAAAAAGATAAAGTAATAAAACAAGACACAGATAACACAGAGATTTAACGTGGTTCACCCAAAATGGGTTACGTCCACCATACACAGTCGTCCAATCTTTCTTATTATCCAGCAAAAATAGTACATCAACCTTACAATGTCTTAAGCATCCTATCCGCTTATAACATGAGTTTTTAGGGCAACAAACAAAGTTAGCCTTTTTAGGGTTTTATTACATTGTCGGTTTTCATCAACAAAAAAATGGCAAAAAAAAATTTCTCGGGGGCTGCCGCCCCCGAACCCCCGCTTTCCTCAAGGGCTGCCGCCCCTGAACCCCTGCCTGGGGCCCAGCCTGGCCCCGGACCCCAGTGAGGATACGTGCTGAGTGTACAGTACTTTGCTGATCAGTCACCACATTTCAACATTCTCCCACTTGGAGACTGATCGGGCTCCACACCAAACAATCTCCCACTTGGAGACTAATACTGCATGACACCACTGTACATGCAACATCTGCTAGATAAAACACTAGGACTTGACTGGTATAAATTTCACAATTATCAATCAAGAAGACCAATAGAAATGGATGAAGAAATCAGCTTCTCCTGTGGAACTGCCTTTGTGAACATATCGGTAGGATTCTCACTTGTGTGAATCTTCTCAAGCCGTAACTGACCCTCCTCCAAAACAGTCCGAATGAAGTGGTACCTGAGCTGAATGCTTTGTCCTTGAATGAAAAGCAAAGTTCTTCACAAGATGAATGGCACTCTGGCTATCAGTATACAATGGGCTATCCTCTTGTGTCTGACCCAATTCCTCCATAAAACATTGCAACCAAATCATCTCCTTGCTGGCTTCTATAGCAGCAACATACTCAGCTTTAGTGGTTCAAAGTGCAACAACCTTTTGCAGCCTAGAAATCCAACTGACTGCAGTTCCCCCTATAGTAAAAACATACCCTGTAGTACTCCTTCATGAATCAATATCACCTGCCAGATCAGAGTCAACAAATCCACTCAGAGCAGCATTAGATCCTTTGAAACATAATGCCTTCGTAGTAGTTCCTTTCAAATACCAAAGAATCCATTTCACAGCATTCCAATGTTCCATATCGGATTACTCATAAACCTACTCACAACTCCCACTGCATGTGCAATATCTGGCCTTGTGCATACCATTGCATACATCAGACTGCCAACAACTGATGTTAGACATTTTATTAACCTCTTCCTATGCCTTTGGGCACATCTCCTTAGTCAATTTGAAATGACTAGCCAAAGGTGTACTAACTATTTTTGCATACTGCATGTTAAATCTTTTCAACACCTTCTTTATATACTCACTTTGGGACAAATTCAAGGTTCTATTTATCTTGTCCCGTGTAATCCTCATACCAAGAATTTGCTTAGCTGCACCCAAATCCTTCATAGCAAATGACCTGGCTAATTTCTGTTTAAGATCATTTATATGTTGCATGTTAGACCCAACAACAAGCATGTTATCAACATAAAGCAATAGGATAATATAACTGCCATTATCAAATCTCTTAAAATATACACAATGATCAGAATGACATCTATGATAACCGTGTTCAACCATGAAACTATCAAATTTTAAATACCATTGTCGAGGTGCTTCCTTTAGGCCATATAGACTTTTCTTCAACCTGCACACCAAGTTCTCCTTTCCTTTGACCTCATATCCCTATGGTTGCAACATGTAAATTTCCTCCTCCAAATCTCCATGGAGAAAAGCTATTTTGACATATAATTGTTCAAGATGTAAATCATCTGTAGCCACAAGACTAAGTACAGTTCTAATTGAAATCATTTTTACAACTGGAGAAAATATTTCATCATAATCTATACCCTTTTTCTGTGCAAAACCTTTTACCACAAGTCTGCCCTTATATCTTTTCTGACCTCCTTCCTCTTTCTTCAGCCGATAAACCCATTTGTTAGGCAAGGCTCTTTTTTCTGCAAGTAAAGGGACTAAGTCCCAAGTCTTATTTTTCATCAAGGAGTCCATCTCCTCTTTCATGCCTAGCTCCCACTGTTGTTTGGCATCTACCTGCATTGCTTCTTCATATTCTTCTGGTTCACCAGAATCTGTTAATAAAATAGAATACAAAGAAGGAGAAAATCTTTCAGGGGGTCTACTTGTCCTCGTAGAGCATCTAACACTTGCAGGAGTTTGTGGGACAATCTGTTGTTGCTGAGCATCAGGTACCTGTGGCATTTCATTTTTAGGAATCTCATCCAACACATATTCTTGTTTGTCCTGTTCATGCTTCTTTTCTTGCATCTGTTCTTTATACATAACCTTCTCATTGAATATAACATCTCTACTTCTAATTATTTTCTTATTTTCAAAATCCCATAATTGATAGCCATATTCATCTATCCCATATCCAATGAAAGTACATTTCTGAGATTTAGCATCAAGCTTGGTTCTATTTTCTTTATCAACATGGACAAAAGCTTCGCAACCAAAAGTTTTTAGAAAAAATTAATTTACTTTTTTACCAGTCCATGCCTCCTCTGGAATACCACCATCCAAAGGGGTTGAAGGTCCTCTATTTATCAAATAGACAATAGTATGTATAGCATCTGCCCAAAAATGTAAGGGCAATCCAGCATGCAATCTCATGCTCCTCGCATGTTCCATGATAGTCCTATTCATTCTCTCTGACACACCATTTTCCTATGGAGTTCCTAGAACTGTCTTCTACTTTCAAATCCCATTTAAGGAACAGTAATCTTCAAATGCTTTGCTACAATACTCACCTCCATTATTCGATCTGAGACACTTCAACCTTTTTCTTGTCTCATTCTCAACCAAAGCTTTCCATTTCTTAAAAGTTTCAAAAACATCTGATTTTTGCTTTAGGAAATATACCCATGTTTTTCTGGTTGAGTCATCAATAAAAATAACATAATAACAAGAGCCACCAAGAGATGATACCTAAGCCGGTCCCCATACATCTGAATGTACAAGCTCTAACTTCTCACTCTTCTTCTCTTTCCCAACCTTGAGAAATCTGACTCTTTTTTGTTTACCATAAACACAGTTTTCACATAACTCTAAATCAATCTTCTTTAGTCCTGGCAATATATTTTTGGAGTGAAGGATTTTCATCCCTTTCTCACTCATGTGCCCAAGCCTATGGTGCCACATTATCGAATCTATTCTTGCAACATTTATTGTTGTTGTCCCTGCAGTAACTTTATCTGTAGCAACTAAGGTAGAGTAAGTGTTACCAGTACACAGATATAATGTGCCTACCTTCGCACCTTTAGCTACTACTAATGATCCTTTAGTGACCTTCCACATACTGTCTGAGAAGGTAACTATGCAACCTTCACTACCTAGTTTCCCTACAGAAATTAAATTTCTTCTTAAATTAGGAACATGTCTTACCTCCTGCAGAAACCAGTCATTACCATTCTGTAACTTGATCTTTATCTTTCCTTTTCCAACAATTTGACAGGGCTCATCATCACCCAAATATACCTGTCCAAAATCACCTTGAACATAATCTAGAAAATATTTTCTATGGGGTGTAGCATGAAATGAAGCCCTAGAATCTATTACCCAGGAATCATTAACATTATCCAAACATAAGATTAAAGCATCTTGTAAAGTATTACTTGCAATATTAGCTTCCTTACTATCATTTTCATTTTTGTCTCCTTCTTTGTTTTTTCGAGATGAACAGTCTTTCTTTAGATGACCAAGCTTTCTGCAGTACCAGCAATCGTTCTTTCCTCTAGATTGAGAGCATCCTTTCTTTGACTTCCCTCGTGACTTCTCATTCCCAGGGCCTTTTCCTCTTTCCTTTGATCTTCCTCTGTTTTCTGCATTCAAAACACTACCCGATGATGTTGAAGTCTCACCTGTGCTTTTCCTTCGCATTTCCTCGCTTAGGATAACACCAACAATATCATCAAATACCAAAGTATTTTTACCAGAGACAGAGTTACTTACAACCATAACCAAGTTATTCCAACTGTCTGGCAAAGAACATAAAATCAAGAGAGCCCTAACCTCTTCTACAAAGGTAATTTTTACTGAAGACAATTGACTGGTAATTGTATTAAATTCATTTAAGTGCTCCGCTACAAATCCTCCCTCACTCATTTTCAAATTAAACAAATGCTTCATAAGAAATACCTTATTCGAAGCCGAGGGTTTCTTATACAACTTAGCCAATGTTGCCATCAAATCTACAGTCATTTTTGCTTCTATTATATTGAATGCTACAGACGACGCAAGGCACAATCGAATGGATCCCAGTGCCTTTCTATCTAAAATGTCCCACTCTTCATCTGATATTGTGGTCAGTTTCTTTGCCTTTCCTTCCAATGGCCGCCACAAATCCTTTTGATATAGGTAATCCTCCATCTGCATTTTTCATAACTGATAATTCTGGTCATTAAACTTTTCAACCTTGAATTTGGAATCCTCCATTGCTCCCACTCAAATCTGAAAGTCCTGCCAATTTACAGAAAACCTCACTCTGATACCAATTGTTAGGGTTTCAAGCAGATCCGAAGCAAATATGAACTAACAATTATATGCAGATTTAAATACAAAAAGATAAAGTAATAAAACAGGACACAGATAACATAGAGATTTAACGTGGTTCACCCAAAATGGGTTACGTCCACCATACATAGCCGTCCAATCTTTCTTATTATCCAGAAAAAATAGTACATCAACCTTACAATGTCTTAAGCATCCCAGCCGCTTATAACATGAGTTTTTAGGGCAACAAACAAAGTCGGCCTTTTTAGGGTTTTATTACAATGTCGGTTTTCATCAACGAAAAAATGGCAAAAAAACCTTTCTCGGGGGCTGCCGCCCCCAAACCCCCGCTTTCCTCAGGGGCTGTGGCCCTCGAACCCCTACCCGGGGCCCAGCCCGACCCCGGACCCTGATGAGGATACATGCTGAGTGTATAATACTTTGCTGATCAGTCACCCCATTTCAACAGGTCCTTTGTTATTTGTCAATGATGCCTTACTTCTACAAAATTTTGCAATATGTCCAATCTTGTTACAAGCATAACAAGTCACATTGTTTTTATGAATAACTTTTCCATTTCCTATGTCAGTATGTGTTATGTATTGATTAGATAAGTGTCCAAACCTTCCACAAGAACAACATCTTACATTCATTCTACAATTTTCTGAGTTATGACCAATTTTGTTGCATTTAGAACATTGACCCGTGGGTGCGTTATTGTTCTGATAGTTTCTAGATCTACAATGATTTGCTCTATGACCTGTAAGGAAGTTGAGTAGCGGAAACAACTTCCTACACTAACCTTGAGAGGAGGGTAATGCAAAACTTTTTCAGATCGTTACAACAGTTACAGAAAATAGAAATAGATATAATAGCATTCATACCACAACACAGTGATTTAAGTGGGAAAAACCCTTTCGGAAGAAAAACCCCACACTCCAAAAGCAACTCAATATTTTATTCAGCAATCAAAAATAGATTACAACATACTTGCAGAGCAAGCTCTTCATAGGAGTACCACTAATCATAGATTCAGAGGCAACTCAATAGCCATAAGACTCTCTTACACCCAACCTCTATCTCACACACCTCATAAATAGGAGATACAATACCAGAAACCGTCAAATAGTATTACAAAACCATGGGCTAAAACCACCCAATAAGGTGTAGCCGACCTTATCTCCCTTCTAGATGCCCTATGACATGTTAAAGTACACATCAACATGTGTCGCTCCCTTTTACAGCTCATTTATGTATCCGATACAAATTATTTTTCCTATTTCAGGAGTACAAACTTCCGGAGGCCATAACTTGAGAACCGGGTGTCCGATTGACGAACAGTTTGAAGCGTCGGAAAGCTCGCAAAGTGCTCTATCACCTCGTAACCTGCTGCATTAGTTATGGCCACTTTTCAGGGTGTTTCAGAGCCTCTAAAGTCCCCAAAATTAAGTTTAAACATTTTATCGCACCCCTCCAAGACGAAAACTTTAATATCTTCAAAACTAGCTGTGACCTTGTGACGCAACTTTACCAGAATGCTTATCTAGCCAACCAAAAGCTTCGGGGAGAGTTTTGCACCATTTCATGTTCAAATGAAAACTTACTATAAATAGTAACCTCACATAAATGCAAGGTTGAGACACCATTTTTCCCAACAAATCTCCCACTTGTCAAACACCTTGCAGGAGCGGAAGGGAATGTCAACACAATGAATCAATTGCTAGGGGCCATAAGGCCCATAGACTCTGAACACCATCTGAACTTCTCTGTGCTCACAGTCTTAGTTAAAGCATCTACAACATTCATCAAAGTTTCCACCTTAACCAGCTTCACCCTACCATCTTCGACCATATCTCTAACAAAATGATACTGAATATCAATATGTTTGGTCTGGGCATGAAATGTTGGGTTCTTAGCTAAGCTAATTGCACTCTGACTGTCACAGTAAACTATCACTGTACCTTGTTTTATTCCAATACCCAAACACAGTCTCTTAAGCCAAATGGCCTCTTTACAAGCATGAGTAGCTGCCATATACTCTGCTTCACTAGTGGATAAAGCAACCACAGCCTGTCGCTTACTCATCCAACTAATTGCACCACCAAACAAAGTAAACACATAAGCACTGGTGGATCTTTTTCTATCAATATCACCTGCCCAATCTGAATCCACATAACCATGGATATCAAGGGAAGTCATGTCTCCAACTGAATTACCATGATAACACAAAGAATATTCTAAAGTACCCTTCAAATATCTGAAGACTCTTTTGACCGCATCCCAATGAACTCTACCAGGATTAGACATATATCTAGAAAGTACTCCCACTGCTTGGGCAATGTTTGGTCTAGTACAGACCATAGCATACATCAAGCTTCCAACCGCACTCTGGTAAGGCACTCTGCTCATGTCTTCCATCTCCAATGGGGATGTAGGACAATCTGAAACAGATAGTTTCATTCTAACTATAAAAGGAACACTCAATGGTTTACAATTCTGCATGTTGAACCTCTGTAACACTGAATTCACATACTTACTCTGGCCTAGCCATAGCTTTCTGTTCACCCTATCTCTTCTAATTTCCATCCCAAGAATGTGCTTTGCTGCACCAAGATCTTTCATTTCAAATTTAGCAGCGAGCTGAGACTTCAATTCTGAAATCATACATTTCCCTTTACCAATGAATAACATATCATCAACATACAATGCAATGAATAAGAAATGATCACCATCAGATTTATAATAAACACAGTGATCTGATTTAGAACGTTCAAATCCCAAACTCAACACATATGTATCAAATTTATGGTACCACATCCCAGGACTTTGTTTGAGGCCATACAAAGATTTCTTCAATTTACAGACCAAATTACTTTTGCCTTTCACCACATAGTGCTCCAGCTGTGTCATATAAATATCTTCCTCCAAATCACCATGAAGGAAAGCAGTTTTCACATCCATTTGCTCAACCTCTAAATCATAAGCAGTAGCAATAGAAAGCAAAAATGTAATGGACGTCATTTTTGCAACAGGAGAAAATATCTCACCGTAATCAACACCCTCAACCTGAGAGTAGCCTTTTGCAACCAACCTTGCTTTATACTTCTCAATGCTTCCATCTGAACCAATCTTTTTCTTGAACACCCATTTACAACCAATAGGTTTTCGTCCTTCAGGCAATGGTACAAGATCCCATGTATCATTCTTTTTCAAAGCTGCCATTTCTTCCTCCATAGCAATCTTCTAGGATTCTACATCATTCATACTTAATGTCTCTTCTACAGATTTTGGTTCATCCACACTAGTATTTAGAGCAAAAATACATCTCCAATCATTAGGTGAATACCTTTCAGGTGGTTTTCTATGTCTTGTAAACCTTCGAACAAGCTGAGTTGGAGGATCTTCCTCCTCTTCTGAAGATTCAGAGCTAGACGAGCTCTCCTCAACTTCTTGCCTATCTAGGGGTCTCGATTCAACTCTTTCAAGTGTAGAAGGAAGTTGAATCACATCTTCTTTTTTAGTCTGTTCTAACTGCAATGTAACAGAAGGAGACTTAATTTCTCTAAAAATAACACTTCTACTATAAATTACCTTTTGTGCAACAGGGTCCCAAAGCTTGTATCCTTTCACACCATAACTATACCCGATGAAGATACATTTCACAGCCTTGTTCTCCAACTTTGTTCGCTTCTCCTTTGGCACATGTGCATGTGCCTCGCAACCAAAAACTCTAAGACGTCTCAATGAAAGCTTGTGACCTGACCATGCTTCCATAGGCATTTTATCAACAACAGCTGATGTAGGAGACCTGTTAATCAGGTAGCAAGCAGTGGCAACAGCTTCAGCCCAAAACTTTTGTTCGAGACCAGCACCACTCAACATACTCCTAGCCTTCTCCATCAGTGTCTTGTTCATTCTTTCTGCAACTCCATTCTACTGTGGAGAATACAGAGTTGTCTTCTGCTTGTTAATTCCACAGTCTTTACAGAATCTATCAAAATCATTAGAGCAAAACTCATCGCCATTATCAGTTCTCAAACATTTTATTTTCTTTCCAGTCTAAAACTCAACCATTGCTTTAAATTCTTTAAAACGACTAAAAACTTCAGATTTACTCTTTAGAAAATATACCCATGTCCTTCTACTAAAATCATCAATAAATGAAACATAATATGTGGATTTTCCAATCGAAGAGACATCTACTGGAACAAACACATCAGAATGGATAAGATCCAAAACACCACAAGTTTTATGAGAACTCGAGTAAAATTGAACGCGGTTTTATTTTCCATAAATGCAATGCTCACAGAAATCAAAGTCAAAATTACAATCATTCAAACCTTCAACAAGGTTTTTATTTTTCAAGGTCCTTAGACCCTTTTCTCCAATGTGGCCAAGTCTCTAGTGCCATAACATAGTCTTCTCTGCAGGTAACTTTGCTTCAGACGAAAGAGCACCCTTAGGTACCCAAAAACCATTTCCATCTGCTGAAGGTGAAACCTTCAAATCTTCCAGTGAAGTATCCGCAGATTTACTTTTTACAGAAGTGCTATTACACTCAACAGTGTATGCTTCAAGCTTATACAAAGTGCCAAACCTGACACCTCTAGCAACTACCATAGCACCCTTAATTATCTTACATCCTACTTCAGAAAAGACTACCTACACACCCACATTTATCAGTTTGCTCACAGATAATAGGTTTTGTTTTAATCCAGGGATATGCAGCACACCATTAATCCTTTTTATTCTATCATCAGAAAACCTGATTCTAACTTTACCTCGCCCAACAATGTCTAGAGGTGAATCATCACCCAAGTACACCTTACCTCCATTAAATCCTTCATATTCAGAAAACCAATCTCTATTGGAAGTCATATGAAAAGATGCACCTGAGTCAATTAGCCAGGCATCATTACCTGCATGAGTCGCCAAAGCCGCAATAAATGCATCACCATCTTCCTTGTCAGACTCAGAATCAGAATCAAACTTTTTCTTTTTCTTCTTCTTCTTTTCTTCTTTGTAGTCCTTACGGATGTGACCCGGTTTACCATAGTTCCAGCAAATGACTTTGGACTTTCTAGGAGATTTCGATCTCCCTTTGGATTTGGACTTGTCGCGCTTCTCATTCTTCTTGCCTTTCTCCTTAGGTCTTCCACGAACGATTAGGGCTTCCTTTGAACTGATGGATACCTTCCTTCGCATCTCTTCACCGAGTAGGGCACCCACCATGTCTTCAGATTTCAAAAAAATAGAAATACTACCGATAGCCATAACAAGAGAATCCCACGAATCAGGCAAAGAACAAAGCAAGATCTGACATTTCTCCTCCTCGTCCATCTTAACACCGATGGATACTAATTGAGCCACCAACATATTGAATGCTTCCAGGTGGTCTGCAATTCGTCCACCCTCTTCCATCTTCAAGGAATACAATTTCTTTCTTAAGAAAATTTGATTTAATAAAGATTTCGTTTGATACATCTCACCAAGCTTAGTCCATAGCTTCTTTGCAGAGTTTTATTCATGGACATTGATTAGAACAGAGTCTGTTAGGCACAGTCTGATTAGACCCTTGGCTTTTTGGTCCATAACATCATACTGAGCTACCGCAGTAGGATCTGAGGGCATTTGGACATTCACATCAATAGCATCCCAAAGATCTCGATCTATTAGCAGATCTTCCATCTTCAACTTCCACATCTCAAAATTACTTCCATTAAATTTCTCCACCTCTATTCTCCCTGACAAACTCGCCATCTGAATATTCCTACAACAAGATCAAAAAGTGTCTTCTGCACAAGCTCCCACTCAAATCTGGATTAGTTCAAAAAACCCAACTGCCCACAATTGAAACCAAAGGTGATCAGGCTCTGATACCACTTGTAAGGAAGTTAAGTAGCGGAAACAACTTCCTACACTAACCTTGAGAGCAGGGTAATGCAAAAAAATTTCAAATCATTACAAAGTTATAGAAAATAGAAATAGATATAATAGCATTTATACCACAACATAGTGATTTATGTGGGGAAAACCCTTTCGGGAGAAAAACCCCACACTCCAAAAGCAACTCAATATTTTATTCAGCAATCAAAAATAGATTACAACATACTTGCAGAGCAAGCTCTTCACAGGAGTACCACTAATCAGAGATTCAGAGGCAACTCAATAGCCATAAGACTCTCTTACACCCAACCTCTATCTCACACACCTCTTAAATAGGAGATACAATATAAGAAACCGTCAAACGATATTACAAAACGATGGGCTAAAACCACCCAATAAGGTGTAACCAACCTTATCTCCCTTCTAGATGCCCTATGACATGTTAAAGCACACATCAACACATGTCGCTCCCTTTTACAGCTCATTTATATATCCGATACAAATTATTTTTCCTATTTCAGGAGTACAAACTTCCGGAGGCCATAACTTGAGAACCGGGTGTCCGATTGATGAACCGTTTGAAGCGCCAGAAAGCTCGCGAAGTGCTCTATCACCTCGTAACCCCTTGCATTAGTTATGGCCACTTTTTAGGGTGTTTCAGAGCCTCTAAAGCCCCCAAAATTAAGTTTAGACATTTTATCGCACCCCTCCAAGATGAAAACTT
Organism: Cryptomeria japonica; assembly: GCF_030272615.1. Lineage (NCBI taxonomy): Eukaryota > Viridiplantae > Streptophyta > Pinopsida > Cupressales > Cupressaceae > Cryptomeria > Cryptomeria japonica. The sequence continues at coordinate 176,409,914 of NC_081408.1, read as the reverse complement.
TAATATCTTCAAAACTAGCTGTGACCTTGCGACGCAACTTTACCGGAATGCTTATCTAGCCAACCAAAATCTTCAGGGAGAGTTTCGCACCATTTCGTGCTCAAATGAAAACTTAATATAAATAGTAACCTCACATAAATGCAAGGTTGAGACACCATTTTTCCCAACATGACCATACTTGTTACAATTAAAGCATTTCCCATTGAATTTGTAAGCATTAGGTTGTCTTACCAGTTTATTGTGATCATGATTGTTTTCAGTACCGGAGCTTTCACTAACTTCAAATCCAAGGCCATTTGTATCTCCATCAGGTGATTTTTTAACATGTTATCAAGTTCCTCTAAAATTTTCTTGAATTTCTCTTTGTGTTGATTTACAACAGCCAACTCATTTTCCAAGATTCCTTTCTATCTCATGAGTTTAGTTTTGTCATTTTGTGTATGCATCAAATCTGTCTTCAACATATCATTTTCATGACTAAGCCTTGTGTTTTCATTTCCAGTATCATTTATTCTTCTAACCAAGTCATCTTCATTCTTCTTTCTGTCTTCAGTGTCTTTACAAAACCTCATAGTCATACCTTGCATCTCATTCCTTGTAGTACTATTTTCTTGTCTCAATTTGTTCACAAGGTCATTAAGAGTTTCTTTTTCACCGTCATCATTTTGCATCTTCTCATAAAGTTCTTTTCTTTTGTTCCTAGCAATAGTGAGATTTTCTTGAAGTCCTTGAATGATATCCTGTCCAGCCTTCAGATCATCTTCAAGTTTCATATTCTTCAACTTTTCTACATCATAATCTGAAAGAGTTGTTTCCAATTGCTTTCTCAAGTTTTCCATCTCTACCGATGTTAGAATCTTCCTCAAGTTGTTAGGCTTTTGAAAATAGAGGACCAGGCTATGATACCAATTGTTAGGATTCCCAAAGATACTGAGAGGGGGGGTGAATCAATATCTTTCCGATATAAGGATTTTCCTAACTTATTAAACAAAATGCATTTCAAAATAGTGTGTCGGTAAACCAGAATTAATGCAAAAGTAAGAATAATAAGCACAACATAGAAAGCACACCATAACACAATATTTTTGGCAAGGAAACACGGTGTGGGAAAAACCTGGATGGGATTTGTGACCCACAATATTTTCTCACTGGCCAATAAGTGAATATTACTTACAAAATGTATGCCTGCACATGCAGGAAGGCCAACTTCCTAGAGCTCACTGCTCAATTACAAAAGGAAGTCTCACTGACTTACAAAAATTGATTATAGAAATCCAATGTGATGTACTACTACAAAAAGCATCTGCTATGCCAAGTTCAGTACCGGTTTAAGTTCTTGCAATAATCATAAACCTTACTCCAAAATATGCCTTAATATTCGCACATAATATTCATCTATGTTCCATGCATATATCTCCTACAAAATGTTTTACGATATCTCATACTTATATATGATCCTTATTACAATATGCCTTGTCGGCTTACAAAAAGATATTACAATTAAATACATTAAGCAATAAACAAAATCCTATCGGCTAGGGTGTCGGTAATCATCTTTTGCCGCTACTGGTAAGCTATCTCCCGGTGTAGAGTTTGTCAGTGCCGGTGCCATATGATTGCAAGGTTGCCATAAATGACAATACCTTCAATCACCTACAATTTCTCATTGGAGTGTACATTTGTCAACACCGTCTCCAATCAGGCTAGAGGATTCGAACTCACGTGCTTGAGGACCCTAATGCAGTCAAAAATTGCTAGGGTCACAATTTTGTGATACTACACCTTGATCATACTATATCTTGGTATGTCTGGATTGGTGTACATTGCCAGGGCATAATTTTTATGGTATGACACATTTGATGGTTTCTCGTGTGTGATCCAACAAGTATTGAATTCACTTTGAGTATGCTAGTATAGTTGTGTGGCCCATCCTTTGTGTATTCCAATCAATTCCCTATAAATAACTTGAGTGCACGAGGATTCCATCCAACTTATATATGTCTTATATATGATCATAGTGCAATGTACACTTACATACATTGTGATAACCTATTATTTGAGAGTCTAGTCCATGAATGGGATATTCATAACTTTATGATTCCTATAATTAGTAATGTCAATCATCCTTTTCAATATCAAAACCTCTAGGATTACTCTCCACATAATGCATAACAACAATCCTATGAGGCCCTACCCCGAGCCGTCATAGCACTTCTCTGATTTTCATGTTAGACTTATTATTTGATATACTATCTTGATTCATTATAGATTTAGATACAATTTTACAACTGATTTGATATCATGGGATATGATGTATTCTATCTTACATTGATTTAAGTACTTATTGTGATGATGATATGATACATTTATACATGTCTTATGGAAAATCAATTTTTATATGATGCTTATGATGATGCAATTTAGTAATTGATTTCATATGGATTTTGTAGGAAAAATTTTAATTGGATACTATCTCTATTGCTTTTTATTTGGACCAATTGATGAGATGTTGTGCAATTGATGTTATGTGTCTAATGTATATTTCCTTTCTTGTACTTACATATGCATGTGGTTTTGGATTACTAATGTGTGAAATGAAATGTGCAGTAAATTAATCCATATGACCATGGAAATACACAGAGAACTAAGACCAGACCTATGTGAAATAGTAAAGCCAAGGGTTGTCTATTTGGAGAAAGAATACCTCATATGTGATGTATTTAATTTCATAATAATGGTGTTTGAGTGTAAGTTCATAATTATAATTGTTATTGTTAATATTCCCAAAAGGACATGCCAAGTGTATTTTAGAGATGTGTATTTTATGGTGTCACTTGACACTTGTGATGTGTGTGAGTTGGCAAATGACATGTCCTTAGGAGGGAAAGTGTGTAACCCAATGTATTTTCAAATATCATGTTGTGGTCCCAAAAGATAACTTGGTTAGAGAGTCATTAGTTGGTCAAATCAAGTTTGACCTATAGACAAACTTTAGGTGGTCTTTTGGGGGGTCAAACTAGCTCCTAAGGTTGAGCTTAGGTCACTTTTGAAGGCCCATATGATATACCTATGGGTAAGGGTCATTTTAAGCCACGTGACCACTCACATGTGACTGTCAAGTCACCTCAAAAGTGGGTTTTCCAATATGGACAAAAATTGAACTTCTAGAAGATTGACTTTTGGGTAGACAACCTTCCCTGTTGGTGTTTAGGTGCACTTCCCCATCTCGCAACCACCTTTTTCAGTTTCCATTTGTAGAACCATGTAAGTGTTGTCTTGATGATGCTTGTAATGATTAACTTCATCATATGTTGTCATTGATAAAACACATACACACACATATGTTCATATTGTCTACCGGTGTGACTTCAAAGTTGTTTATATTACAACCGGTATACTAGAGGTTTATATCTAACCGGTACATGGTGACAACTGGTATATGCATGGAGACAACCAGTGGTTATACT